>NC_141161.1:99226886-99534482 GCF_053477565.2 Lygodium microphyllum
GACCATGCACATGCTAAGTACAAAGGTTAACTAGGAGGTTCATCATCAATGTCGGCACAAATGAGCTTGCCATCTCAATGCAACCAGCATTTTTTTGGCTTTCACAATACCTATATATCCTTGGAAAACAATGTTGTCATAAAGATTGATGAGGGCCTACATAATACTTTGATGTATCAACTGAGAAACATGAGGGTTTAGTTGATGAACAAGTAATTGCTCTATCATACGCACATCTATCACCTCTCATGCCATCTTGGAGTCATCAAAAGTTATAGATGCATGTGCTAAAGTATCCATCATGTCAGCCATATGAACATCTAACTTGCTGGAATCAATCTCTTTAATAATGGTCATAATACTTGGGTTCCTTGCCATTTTAGAGTGTAGTCCTATTGTACCTATTGTCATTAAATTAGTCATAAATTTTTGTCCAAATAATTATGCGAGAGACCTATAAATCCAACTTTCACCCTATTTATCCTTGTATACTGAGCTAAGGGACTCTGTAGGATACTAAGAAACCTATATATGATATGTGAAAAACAATTAAAGACCTGTCTCACCCATCTTTAGTCTTGGAAATACCTTGTTTCTTTTTTATGTAGGTTGGAGGATCCAATTTTGGCTTGTATTAGCTCCCATACTCACATAGATCCCCATGAAATCCATGACTCCAAAGATTGACTTATTGATGAATAATCCTTGAAGTAAGAATGCATTCAGCTACCTTTAGCCTTCAAAAATGGGAAATTGTAAGGTTGTTGATGGATTCCCCAAATCCAACCTAATAATGCTCAAGAAACCTCTAATGAAACCATGCTTGCACGATCTTTATATGTCCATGTTGTAAACAAGTTTCTTGGCCTCCAAAAGGAATATTCCCTCTATATTGATGCACTCTTGATGAGAAATTAGAGGCCCCTACTATCCATTCTTATCCATTGGAGATTAAGGCTTAATGAGGGGTGAAATGAGACATACCCTCACTTGGATGGTAGAATGAAGGTTGTAGTAGATCCCATAAGTGTTTAGATTTGATTAAAAGATTCTAATCAATGAAATTTAAGTCAAATATCCATACTTACCGTTGAGAAGAATAATGGCTCTCCTATTTGCTCCAAATCTTGGAAAGAATGAAAATATTTATGCATGCCCTATGTATCACAGTAGTAATGGAAAGGTATATTGCTTTAACGTTGATGAATAGCCTTCAATCTTCAGCATATAAGCCATCAATGGCCATGGTTAAGAGAGGCATTAGAATTATCATAAGCTTGAATCATGAGCTTGAAGAGGTTACTTGCTATCCACACTACAAACTTGAATCATAAGCTTGAGAAAGCTAATTTCTATCCACACCATAATCTTGAATCATGAGTTGAAGCTACTTGCTATCCAATATCTTCACATCAAACCTTGAGGAAACTACGTGATGTCCATAAGCTTGAGAAGAAGCTACTTACTATACACATAGTTTAGTCCACCCTCTTTCCCATGAAATTTACAACATGCGATATGGCTATCCATGCAGTTTAGAGCATGCCATGCTAGTGTCTACACAGTCATCAGTGCATTTCACATAGTTCAACCCATGCCATGCTACTATCTATGCAATTAAGAATCAACACACACAATTAGATGGAAGATCTCCATGAACAATACTAAGATTATTGTATAATAAAAATCTTTGGATGCTTGCAATTAACAAGAACCTATTCTTTTAGCTAATACAAATGACACCATAGCAATCTTTGATGTAAATAAAAAATTACTCCAAACCCATCAATTGTCAATTGAATTCATCATGGCCATAGTACATCTTTGCTTTAGTATAGTTGATTTTTTAAACTTTTTAAGTAAGTTAAGAAATCTCCAATACTCTAATAAGACATGAAACACCAGATGCCATTTTGACCTCAATGTGGAAAAAGTGTTTTTTTTTTGCTATATGTATTAGAAATTATCAAGAGATATGGTTGGACAATCTGGATTGTTTTCACAACTAGATCAACACAAGTGGCCATTTCCCTCCCTATTAGGTGCTCTTTGGCAAGCTTATGAAGCAACAAAGCTCATGGTTGGGTTTTATGTACAAGATTCATCCAGGCAAGAGACTAATGGGAGGATTTGAGGGTAGAACTTCCATGGAAGCTTTAGAAAGAAGGTTTGAGAGCAAAGGGGAAATCCTCCTTTGAAAAGTAGCAAGACTTTTAGTGTCATCGAGGTCCATTGAAGGCTATTTTTACAAATTCCCTATCAAAGTAACTCAAAGTTTATCCATGACTCACTAAAAAAGCATGGATGCCACCACTTTTTCCAAAGCTTCTATAAATGCCTCTAGTTATGAGGTCTTCTAGTTGTAGCAGATGTGCAAGTCACGGCTAGTCAAAATCCACATCCTATACCTAAAGTACTTGTTTGAGAGAGGATTTTATTTTGAAAATTGAACCTAGATATGAAGGAAAAGGGAGGAGGAGAATGGATCAAAGACCAATGCTCTAATGCCACTAGTTATGAAGTGAACTAAGAGAAAAAAAGACTAATGCTCTGATGCCACTAGTCACAAAGTGAACTAAGAGAAAGAAAGATAGGAGAGAGAATACTATAGAAGGAGAGAGAAAGATGGTATAAAGAGAGAGAAATAGGGAAGAGGTGAGAGAAATACTAGAAAAACAGGGAGAGACACAAGAATAGGAAAGAGAAGTCAGGTAATGAAAGCTGGAGGAGAGAGATGAAGTAAGAAAGTTACTTGTAAATGGTGAAAAATAACTCGTCCTTAGACCTTTTCCTTTTCCGATATTTTTTACCCTATTTTCCTTGCTTCATAAATTTATTTTAAACAAAAAATATTTATACAATTTTATAAATACCTATATGGAGAATTTTCTCACCTATGTATGTGGGAGATTGTACCCAATGCTCTTGTGTCATGCAAGCTTCGTCTATTTCTCTTCTCTTCTTACAAGTTGTTCTCTTCTTATATTTTTTCAATATTTGTCTATTGCATGATGAAGGCTAGCAACATCCACATCTCCTTTTAAGACTCTTCATGCAAGCTAGAATTGCTTTATGCTCATTTAGAATAAAACAAAGAAGAACACCACCATGAACTACAATTTTAATGGCATGACAAGCAAAACCTCATATATGGACATGACCATAATCTTGTAATGAAGGAGACCTAACTAATCTAAATAAGAGAGAGAAGAAGTGAAAGACTAAAGAAGAAGAGGGAAGAAGAGAGTAGAGGAGAGAGAAATACTAGGGGAAGAGAGAGAAAGAGATAGAAAGAGGGGAGAGAGAGAGAGGGGAAGCCATGGGAGATGAAGATGAAGATGAGGAGACAGATTTGGATATCAAATGGTACCCTAATCAGGTCCTTGTACACCTTAAATACCCCATCAGTGTTACCGGGTATTCGCATGTGCTAGCCCCGTGTTAACCCCATGTAAGTCCCTCTAATCCCATTCTTTACATTCCATCCCGACTCGGAAGGTTTTTGCCCTCATAAAAAAAAAGTGGATATATTGGTATGACTGGGTGGGGGGAGGGGGGGTGAAATCTTGTGAAACAGTGGCCTATGAGCATGTATATAGTGTGAGCATGAGGGAAGAAGGTAACTTAGTACAAGGATAGGCAGCAATTCCAAACAAGAAGGGCTAGACAACACTGGGCAGCATGCTGTCCTGAACAGGCATGCAGTGGAAAACTTATCATAACTTGCCATGGGCAACTCCAAACGAGATGTTCCGCATGTCAAAACGGAGATCTTTGAGCGTACTTTCAACCTGGGTAGGTCATGCATGGGTGCAATTAATGTAGCCCCAAAAATATTCAAAAACAGATGGCTGTCTACTACAAAACAGGCCCAAATCGAGTTGTCGTTCAGCCAAGGTTGCCGCCTCAAGGTGAGGGGACTGCACTGGGGGAGTGCTGATGTAGATAGAGCTTTTTTTCAACCCCCCCGGGATCAAATGGATAACCTGCATGGTAAGCATCACTAGCATACAGGTCATCCATGCAAGCGTAGGTCTCTACACTACCACCGGGGTCAAATGGAAAGTGGTTATCATTTTCATGCATTGGGTTACCATCCACAAGTAAAGCTAGAATGGTCAGTGCCACTAGCTGTTGCATCGAGCCTGCCATAAGCATCATATGATTAAGCTCAGTCTACGCTTGGATGTTCTCAATAACACATGGGGTTGCATAAGCTAAAAAGTGTATTGCATCAACCCTTATATGTGACATGTGTAAGAAACTGTGAGGAAGACAAGAGACAAAAAAAAGAGAGGAGAGAAGAGAGATATGAGACATCGGAAGTGGAACCCCAGAAGTGTGTCAACTGAGCACACATGATAGGAATATATAGAGGGGACATGGGGTGCTATATATAGACAGACTATATATAGCTAACACCCCTGCTCAAATAAAGGTCCCTTACTATGGATGAAAAAACCCTTGGGGGCTCAAGGGAAAAACCCACAGCTCTATATAGGCCTACCGTTTTATTAATATTCAAAATATAAAATTACAAAGTTGAACTTACAAGAGCCTATTCATAGGCATCAAGGGAGCTACATCACTCATGAATTACAACATCAACGGAGCTACATCACTCCTGAATTACAACAACCTATTTAGAGGTATCAAAAGAGCTTTATTACTCCTAAATATACAACATGTAAAATAAGGATTATGGACATCACTGCAAAAGATAAAATCTCCAAGAAATTCCTTCAACTGAACTTGGGATGTAAGCAATATATCTGTCACATCAAAACTTAAAGAGAAACGTTACAGTGACATTAGAACAACACAAGGTCTATAGAGACGGTTCGCGACGCCACTCTATAGACAACATAACACATGTGGGGACCTGGGGTGCTATATATAGACATACTATATATAGCTAACAGGGGCGCTATATATAGACATACTATATATAGCTAACAACATGTGTATAGACTGAAGGGTCTCCTGAAAGGACATGTTTTCTTGATTCGTAATATGAGCATGATATTTAAGATCTACATGATCTTCTTTCTTGAATGAAACTTCGTCTTGCTTTGGATCCACATCAAAATGGTCTTCAGCAAGATCTGTCCTATCCTTGGCATAATGATATTCGAATACAAATAGGAGTTTTGCATTCTGTGCTCTACATTTGTCTTGATGATCACAAGATATTGGCTTAGAACATCGATAGCATATGCCCATAGCATGCAGTTCCCATATCGTATCACTAGTAAGGTGTCTAATGAGTTTAGCCTTAGATAGCAATCTACACACATGCTCATCACCATTGGTTAGCTCAGTAGTAGTTCTAACATGCTGCTCATAGCCATCTTGCTGCTCATGTATAACAGATGGTTGCCCATGACCATAATGCTCATGCTATCCATGGAGGGTCATACTAATGCGGCTGCTGCTCATAATGATACTCATGCTGTCCATACTGCATATGGTGATAAAAGCCCTACTGCTCATGTACATCTATTTGCTACTGACTATTACCAAAACTTTGGTCAAATTGTTGCCCATAGACATGCTACCCAAGATTGCATGATGACTGTCCAATATGACTACAATGGTGTCCTTGCATCCTAGGCTGACCATAAATATGATGAGTGGCGAGTCCATAAGCATAGGTATTGGCATGATGCTAGTCATAATCACACGAGCTTGCTGCTCTTCCATTGCATAAGAATCTCCATATGCATGCTACTGATTATTACCAAAACTTTGGTCATATTGTTGCCCATAAACATGCTGCCCATATAGTACATGTGAACAAAACTGAACATTGGGGCCTTGCTACCCAAAACTACCATGTGCATGCTACCCATGTGCACCTGCATTAGGGCCTTG
Organism: Lygodium microphyllum; assembly: GCF_053477565.2. Taxonomy (NCBI): domain Eukaryota; kingdom Viridiplantae; phylum Streptophyta; class Polypodiopsida; order Schizaeales; family Lygodiaceae; genus Lygodium; species Lygodium microphyllum. The sequence goes on from NC_141161.1 coordinate 99,232,761, forward strand.
CTGCCCAAAATTTCCATGTTGCCTATGCAATACATGCAAACCAAACTGAACATTGGGGCCTTGCTGCCCAAAACTACCATGTGTATGCTACCCATTGCCATGTGCATGCTGCCCATGTACACCTTGCATTCCATGCTGCCCAAAATTTGCATTAGGCCCTTGTTGGCCGTTCCCATGAGTATGCATATAGCTTCCATTACCGGGGAGCTGATGCCCCAAGGATGGGCTTGAAGGGTTCGTAATGGGGGAGGGAAGGATGGGTTTATCATGTCGAGTGGAGGGCTTGCCTGTCTCATAAGTGCTATAGGGAAATCCATGGGTGCCACCAAAACCTTGTGGGCTACGCCCGATCTCCAAGGGAGGAGGGCGGTTGGCCTCACGTGGAGGAACATGCTCCTTGGGCTGAGCCGAGGAGGGTGCGATGGCGGGGATGAGGGCGCCCATGTGCTTGATGAATAAGTCCATCTTGGCCGTCATCTCGTAATGACGCTGATCTTGGTGGGTTTCCATCTCTCTATGGCATTGTTCCAACTCTCGATGCCAGTCGGCATGACAGGTCTCATGTTGGCATAGAGTATGGTTAAGCATAGCCAAGCGATCCATGTCGGGGGCACCATCTTCAAACCTGTCTTCACAATCCTCCTGGGCTAAGCTAGGATCATTCATTGAGGCATGGGAGTTCCTTATTTCACGCTGGAAGTCCTCTTGGGCCTTTGCTTTTCCCTTGTGGCCTGCCATCCTAAGTGCAGTCCACTAGACCCCCTGTTACAGAAATGGCAATATGTTGAGCTAGGAAGCTCCGATCCCCAAACTTTCTAATTCAAATTAAAGCTCTCAATCCCCTCCACAAGGCTATGTAAAAATATCTTTGATATTAAATGATCAAGGCTTTTCTGTAATTGACTTTTGTGGGCTGACTCTATAGGACTGATGTCTGTCCCACAATACCTCTGAGCACAAAATTGGGCGTATCTCCCAAACCATAGGGCAGAATGGGGAGAATTTTTGTCTCAAACCGAAGGAAAATTTTTCCTCTTCAAATCAAGCTATGGGGTCCGGGCTTAGTCACACAAGAAGGCTTTTTGAATTAAAAATCCCTGCCATGTATACATAGACCAGGCGAGTCGGGAGCAAAAGAGGGAACCCTGAAGCCCCCTCCCGATTAAGACCCTGAAGGGGTGCACAACCCGGCCCGAGGGGAGCTTTTCCCACCTCCCGGTGATCCAAAGCCCAAAATTTCTTGTAGGTGCAGGTACACTTGAATGAATAGCCTGAGCCCGATCATTTACATTCCACAACCTTGTAGATGTATTGGTAATGAGATGTATCACTTGGGAATGTATGGTGGATGTATGCAATGATGGGGCATGCAATCAAGAAATGGTCTCAGCAAGAGAACTATTGATGCAAATGACGTATGGCTCTATGTGGCATTGAGAACCACCATTGAGGCCTAGGATGTCTTAGAATAAGCACCTCAGCATTGGGATAATAGCATGCTATGCAATTTCAATTGAAGAGTTAGGCTTTTCATGAGATGCATGACCAATAAGGAAATGGGATAGGGGAAGGGTTACCTCTGCAATCAGTGACTCACTGATTGCATGACTTACCCTTCTTAAAAATTTCTCTCTTATCGATCAAGAATGAAGACAAGATTATGGTTAAGGATTAGAGTAAAATCTTGATCAATGGGGAAAGAAATTTAAAGAGCATTCAGCCATGCATGCATTTCAAGAGTGTGGGATGGGGATGGGAATTCAATTGGCACTCTCAAGCTTCAAGAAGGGATACAATTTTTCCATCTCTCTCATCAAGTGGATGAGCTCAACAATTGGATGTAAAAGAGAGACCAAGAATGGATTGGCATACCTTATTCAAGCTCGGGGAAGAGTTAATGGCTGCCCTCTCCAAGAAATTTGTGGTTGCCCTTCTTCTTGCAACCCAGTCTTTGTCAAATATGATGGAGTATTTGAAGGAACATTGCTTATAGGCAAGTCTTCCACTGTTAATTTGCAGAATGAGCTTGAAAAATTCAGCTCTCTTGTTCAAACTATGCAAGACCAGTCTAGCCCAGTGAATTTGCAGTCACGCAGAAAAGTTGAAGAAGTGCTTCTTAAATCTAGGACAGATGATGATTGGCCAAACAGGGTGATAGAGAAGAGCAAAGTTTCTCGATGACTTCTGTCCGAAGCTAAGGGCCAACAAAGTAGATGTGAGGCTTTAATGAAGAGGTTGAAAGCTTTGCTATTAGCTAGTGAAGAGGAGGTCATAGCACTGAAAGAGGAGGGTGCCTCCCTTAATAGACTTGCAGCAAGAACCATGCCAAGGGGTCTCCATTGTCTTTCACAACAACTGACTATTAAGCATTTTAACTAGTTGATTGACCAAAACAATGGTGATGAATGGAAGCTTGAGGATCCAGAACTTTCTCACTATGTGGTCTACTCAGAAAATGTGCTTGCAGCCTCTGTTGTTGTAAACTCTAATGTGTTCTATGCTAAGGAACCTCATAAGCACGTTTTTCATATATTAACAAATACCCTGAACTATCCAGCAATGAAGATGTGGTTTAGGAAGAATACACCTACTAATGTGGTTGTTGAACTGAATAACATTTATGCCATGGGTTCTGGACATGTCTCTTATTTGAATATAAAGAAGTAGACAAAGGATCTACAATCAAGCCTACCTGCTTCGGGTTTAGTCAATATGAAAAATGAGACTCTTCTCAATGTCCTAGCCTCTTTATTTCCCAATCTTGAAAAGGTTGTCTTGCTAGATGACGATATTGTCGCTAGAAAAGATTTGGGAGGTCTTTGGAGGAAAAGTCTAGAAAAAAAGATAGTAGGTGTAGTGAGATCATTCAAAATAGGAACTGAGCATCTAGATGGTTTCTTACATCAATCCATAGAGGTGCAGAGATCCTGTATCAATGTGATAGACCTGGGGGAATGGTGAAAATAGAATCATATGAAAGCCTAGTAGAAAATACTGCTTAGTCAGATTGAATCTGAGTTCAAAGTCATGGATGCATCCCATGAGTTACCTAGTTGTGAAATTCACACTTTCGATGATGCATGGCATGTGGCAAACCTAGATGACTCTCTCGAGATAAGAGAGCATGAAATTTAGAATGCTAAATCCGCCCTTAGATCCCTCCTCAACATCCCAGAAGATTACACCGTCTTGACAAAGCTGGCAAGGGTAGTTTCATTCAGTCATCGGTCTTCTCTGATCACAATGTCGATGTCATGCTTGATGAAGGCTTAGCATCTCCTAGATCGCATTACCACATCTTCAATAGTGAGCGTATGCCCTGGTGGTTCGTCATCAAAGAAACAGGAGATCCAAGCCATGGATCCAAGCTCTATGATAGCAGTGCCCTTGAAAACCCGATGAAGAGTTTCGAATACGTCACCCGCTTTAGGCACGCGCAATTTGACATTGTAAAGGCTGGCCATGTTGCGGAAGGAGATGTTACATCCATCAATCATGTGTACGTGAAGGCTGGCACACCTTATATGGAGTAATGGTAAAATTACTTTAGAAAACCTTGACTAGATTCTAAGGGCATTTTCCTATTCTATTCGGGAGGAAGATCATAGACATGAAAGATGTGTTGCAGTTTGTATAGGTCTCTCCGTTTGGTAAGAGAATGAACTATTTTTGCTATTTTCTAAACCTATGATGACTTAGAAATGTCATGTAGCCTCTATGTTTTCCTTAAGTTGTGCATATACTCATATTTTCCAATGTATTGAGAAGCAATATCATAACAAAGACAACTAGACATTAAGAAGTCAAGAATCTACGTGATACCTAGAAAATTCCATCTGTCTAGTATGAAATTCCTCTAGCACGTTACTTTTGTAATAGAGTATATCCTCGACATGTTAGCGATTGTTGTCTTCTTCTCAAAGTCATAGGAGATTCTAGTCTATTGCTATATATGTTCATGTCAATACCAAGATTTGCAAGATCCATATCAACATTCAAGTTCTTATGTGATATCTCTATCCAAAACAATTGAAAAATCTTCAACAAGATGTGTTGGTTATAGCTATCAACTCAAGTGATCCCTATGCCACATCATCTACTCACATGGTTTCCTCTTTTCCCACTTTAATTGTGCCTACATCGGCATGCCCCATCAGTATTTGATTCCACCAAGTCAACCACTACTCACTTGCCATCTTAGTAGTTTGTGGGCCTAGTATGCCATGTTGTCAATAGTTGTGACAATGACAATAACTACCTCTATATCTCTAACCTTTTTGTTGGTTGCCTCTATTGTTGCAGCCACCAATGTGAATAAAAAAGCAATGATCCATATGTACAAATATCACTTCATGTATGTTGATAAGCAAAAGGAATACATCTAGCTCTCCTAATCTCTTGTTCTATTGGATAACTTGGCATTGATGTGCAATTTGTGCATCCTACCTCAGGGCATCTATAATCAGGATCTAATGTCAGGTTTGTGCGTCATAGCCTCACCATGATATAAAAACCTCATGTAGCATTTGTTGCACAAAAATTGTTGTTCTCTAGCTAGTACAAGAATAAATACTAGCCAGCACTAGCTCCACTAAATCAAGAGGAAGATAAAGCCAGACCCAATAAAGAAGTCTTACATCCACAAAAGCATATTCTGAATTGTTATAGATATGGATCTCAAGCATATTGTTGTCTTATAGCGGGATATATAGTATCTACTTGCTAGCATCTAATCCATGGCATGTACATATGTGCCCATTTTTGTTGACCATTTAACATATGCGTTCCTAAAACCTCCATAACTACTTATTATATCACCACAATCATTTTCTATCCATGATCCATTAAAATATATTAATTAAGATCTCCATTCTTAGTATAAATGTATTCTGACATATAATAAACATAGTAAATCAAAATTGCAAATAAATAGTGATTTTAATTAGTTTACAATATTTTTCATAGATGTATTACCATTTTTAGACTCATGCATGCTAGTTTTGAATTATAGTAGCGATCACATAAAGTCTTTATATATCTCCTCCTAAGGTAGGCATGGAGTTCGAAAAGGTTGCAATTTAATCAAACCTTTGTGATTGTAAATATGGTACAAATAGGAAATATAGGAAAGTTTTTGAGTGGAAGGACATGACACTACAATAGAGCTACCAAGTGTGCTAAGAGAAATATAGGTAGGTGGCATTTAGCTAGTCCTACAAAAAAACTACATATCTTCCCTTCATTATTATTCACTAGAGCATCCCTTTTAACACCAAGATTGCTTTGGCAAGGGATTTGTATTTGCAATATTTAGCCACAAGCATACTCAAATTGATATATATATTTTCTAGTCCCATGGGACATCTTCAACTAGCAAATGCAATGCATCCTTGTCAAATCTTGCCTACACATGGGTTGTGGACTGCAATAGGAGGGTGTTGTTGGTAGTGGGATGTAGCTGTAGTGGTAGCTTCCCATAGGCCACCCCCTTGGCCACTACTTAATGTCAACAAATGGATTACCCCTCCTCACTAAAAAAATTGCAGCCGCCTACTTAACTATAAGGTGGTGTCTTCCATATACATGTGGCCTTTTCACATGCTCTCTTCAAACCTATTTTTAGAATCCCACATATGCACAACATATCCACTCCCACTTCTCCTTGAGCACACACACAACCATTCTAAGATCTCCCATATTAGACATTACCTAAACATTTTCTCCTCAAACCCTTCAATGATGATTGCATACCAAGATCCATGCAGACACTAACCATAGAGATATCAAAAGAAAGTTCTCAATGGTACTTCTAGGTGGGAATCATAGTAATCCTTGTTTCCAACATTAACCAAAAATTTACCATGTAACCTCAAAAATCAAACTATATCCTTGGTGCTACCTAGTCTAGCTTAGAAGGGTTAAGATGGACTCCCAAAGGGTCTCATAAGGAATTGATTAGGAAACCTTAGACCTGGACTAGTCCATTGAGTATAGTCATCATTGAGTTCCTTTTTGTTCCTTGGACCCCTTACATTCCAAGGCTCCACCCTACTTTTTGTGGTGGAACCCACCCCAAAAGAAAGAGATCCCCCTTTGTTTTCACCTTTGTAACAAGTCCTTTTATCCTCCAAGGTGGGATCCACCGCTCCTCAAAAAGTGTGATATCAACAAGTTGCATTTTATTTTGGCAAAAAAAGATTTCTTTATTTTGTACAAAACATTTTATTTATCTCAAAAGGTAGCTAATCACATTGTAAGTTCAAATACCCATTTTTTATACTCTATTTTGTATTAAAATGCCTTCAAATTAATCTAGCTTTGTAGAACCCCATAATGTGGTGCCTCAGATCCTATAGAGGTAGTTGTATAACCACTTTATTTCCACTACTTCTCCCAAGTGCCACATTAGTAGAGTGATCTAAATTTGGCCCCAAAGTTGGACCCTCTTGCCCCAAATTAGTCTTTTCCATCTCTAAAGGTACCTAACCACATTATATATTCAACTCTAAATGTGTCTGGCTACATTGTATGTTTATCCAAGTGTGTTTTATATTGTATTTTGGTCTCCAATCCTTCAAAACAAATATTATGCTAAGAAAATCAATCTATACAAGTTTCTTTTCTATCTTACATTTCCTAACAAAACTCTATAGGGATATAAGCTAGTGTAAGGGAAAAGTGGATTTTCATATTCGTGTGGATGAGGAGTATGCTACGACAAAGACCCGTTACAACCATTGTACCCTAGATACAATAAGAGCCTCCCAATATTCTTTAGAGGGAAAGAAAAGAACTAATCTTTAGAGAGTTCCTTCTATCCAAACGATCTTAGAACTAGCCTAAGCTTCACAATGGAAGCACACTAGTGGTAAGAGTCATCTTTGTATTAGTTTATTTGGAATTAAATAAGTTTTTGTTCCTCTCATATTTACTATGTATTCTCTAATACTTAGTCAGATTATGTTTGTTGTGCAATGTAATTCTCACAATCTAACCATGGATCATTGCACAATAACATTGTGGTTAAAATGAAGGTAGTGATGTGTTCAACATATAGATGGACAAGTGCGCCAATCGGGAATGGTAAGGTCGCGAACGTGTTAGAATGTAAATCTAAAGATATGGTGGCTTTAGCTATAAAATATTCTCTTTATTTGTTGTATAATTAGAGATGATGATCTTATGCAAGGAGAATTGATACTTGATCTCCAAATTTTCATAAATATTAGCTGGATAGTTGGAGAATTTTTCTCCTTTCTTCCTTCAGATTCAAATATTTATTTTTGGAGTTACAGTCAAACACTCTTGTGAACATTTTTTGTCCTCAAGTATGTCCAAAATGGATTTATATTATCCTATTGAGCTTATTGCAATAGAAAATAAGATTATGTGAGGCAATGGAGTACAAAACCAATATACACATTTAGAGAATTTAAGTGTGATTATGCTTATTGTTCTAAACACCTCCTTAGAACTTTCCAAAATCTAGAGTGCTTGTGCTTTACTCAAATGTAGTGAGATGTATATTAGTGTGGAGCCCCAATAGAGACACTAAGGAAAATGGGTTTCTTCTGCAAGAAAATCTATCTTGTAACATCAACAAGCTTTTGTTTCATTCTTTAGAAAATAACAACAAGGAAAAGAACACCGCGAGCAATAAATCTACATGCAGCTTCATAGAAACAATTCTCCCACGGCTTTAACTTCAATAAAATTCATCCTTCTCTTCATATTCTTCATAGAATTCATCAACCAACAAAGAGAACACAAAAAAACACCACTTTATTGAAAAAATATCACATAGTATTCATCTTCATTTTCTTCATATTTTTCTCTCGCAATCTCCCATAAAAAGATACAATGTCTTGGCTATCTCTAACTCTCTCTTTCTCTCTCAATCAATAGTACATAATCTGCTCACTACAATACTCAATAACCACTCATAATAATCCTTCTTTTGTCATGGATGCCCCTTCCAAAAGGTATGTCTGATATGAAAGGTCATCGGAGTCACTATAGTGACTCCTCACAGCTCATTACTGCCACTTCACTCCAGTCTTCTCTTTGAGCCTTCAATAGCTACTTCTTCCACTTCCTTGAGCTCTTTTCTTGAACTTACATTCACCTCTTTCCAAGGCTAGAAAACTTTCCCAAAGTCACACATACATTCCACAAAACACTTACATAAGCATACATAACAGAATAAAACAGAAGCAGAAGTTGTACAGAAGCTCAACAGAGGGTTATAGAAGGTCAACAAGAAGCATCAGAACCACATCACTCATACTAAAACAACTCCAAACTATCAAAAACCATTGAATGAGCTTTCAAACTTTCTCAACTTCCATCAATCATTAATCCATGCTTCATATAGAAGAAAAATACAACAAAATAGAAGCTAAACAAAAGCTATCAGAACCTCAACAAAACCTATCAGAACATCACAGAGCCTCATATCTCTACTAAAAATCTTAATGAGCTTCCAAAACATAATCAATCTCATCCAAAATATTCTCAAACCACTTTGGAAAAAACTAATCATTACTCAAAATCCATTCAGCCTACAAAAATAACAAAAATCAACAAAAAAACCAAGTTATTTCAGCATTCAAAAATGCAATGTGATGGAGAACTATGTACATGCTTTTTTAGCAAAGTAAATATTTTACACTACCCAAAAATTCATAATGAAGGCATGACTAGCATCACAATGATACATTTTTACACAAAGCTCAATTGACGATGAGGGGTCAATAGAGTGTAAAGGATGCATTCTTTGAAGATTTTAGAAAAGTGAAGATATAGAAAATAGGAATTGTTTCACTCACATAAAACTTAAATTTAATATTCAAACATTTGTGATATATATTCAACTAATTTTAATATGTGCATTATTATGCATCAAGTGTGTTATTTATTATTTATTTTGCAAGCATAGGGATATAACTGTGTTATGGTACTGCTTCCTTTTTCTCACAAAAATGTGGAGTGAGGAAGGCATAGCCTTAGAAGCTTTGCAATGATACCTCAAATTAATGTGTACCACTTTGTCTAGTTTTGTGATAATATATGTTTAGCTTATGAAAGATCTAGAGATCTTCTAATTGGATGGTTTATAATATGATAGTGCAAAATGACATATGTTTGACACTGCAAAATGACATCTACCACAAGTTTGAATGGTTATCATTTGAGATTACATGTTAAACTTATAAAAAAGATATATATCAATTACTATTTCATACATGACATCATGAGAAATGAGAATGTATTGACTTGTAGCTACAAAGTCCATATACGTTGAGGTATTAGAAGAATATCATTAACTTAGTTCGTCCATTTCATGTATGAGATTTTTAAACATCGATTAGGGCTGTCTATGTAGCTTTTCCATGTTAAGATAACACCTTTCAAGTGTGATAGAAGAGGAGCTCAATATTGCAGGTTTGCCTTGTGGGAAAGTAAATTAGATGATGCATGGCTTGAAAGTAAATTAGCAAGCATGGTTTTTGGAATTACTATTTCCGTGGGCTAATTTTGGCTTTCCTTTACCATTTAACCTAAAAAATCCATCTATATCCTTGGTGCTACTTACCTAGTCTAGCTCAGTATGGTTATATATGGACTCGGGAAGGGCCTCATAAGGAATTGACTAGGAAACCTAAGACTTGGATTAGTCCATTGAATATAGTCATCATTGAGTTCCTTTTTGTTCCTTGGATCCCTTACATTCCAAGGTTCCACCCTACTTTTTGTGGTGGAGACCACCCTAAACGAAAGAGATCCCCCTTTCTTTTCACCTTGGTAACAACTCTTTTTATTCTCCAAGATGGGGTCCACCACTCCTCGAAAAGTGTGATATCAACAAGTTGCATTTTATTTTGGCCCAAAATGATTTCTTTAATATTGTACAATAAAATTGATTTATCTCAAAAGGTAGCCAATCACATTGTAAGTTCAAATACCCATTTTTTATACTCTATTTTGTATTAAAATGCCTTCAAATTAATCTAGCTTTGTAGAACCCCATAATGTGGTGCCTTAGATCCTATAGAGGTATTTATATAACAACTTTATTTCCACTACTTCTCCCAAGTGCCACGTTAGTAGCGTGCTCTAATTTTGGCCCCAAAGTTGGACCCTTTGTCCCCAAAGTAGTTTTTTCCATCTCTAAAGGTACCTAACCACATTATATATTCAACTCTAAAGGTACCTAACCATATTATATATTCAACTCTAAATGTGTCTGACTACATTGTATGTTTATCCAAGTGTGTTTTATATTGTATTTTGGCCTCCAATCCTTCAAAACAAATTTTATGCCAAGAAAATCAATCTATACAAGTTTCTTTTCTATCTTACATTTCCTAACACAACTCCATAGGGATATAAGCCAGTGCAAGGGAAAAGTGGATTTTCATATTTGTGTGGATGAGGAGTATGCTACGAGAAAGACCCCTTAGAACCATTGTACCCTAGATACAATAAGAGTCTCCCAATATTCTTTAGAGGGAAAGAAAAGAACTACTCTTTAGAGAGTTCCTTTTACCCAAATGATCTTAGAACTAGCCTAAGCTTCACAATGGAAGCACACCAGTGGGGAGAGTCATCTTTGTATCAGTTTATTTGGAATTAAAGAAGTTTTTGTTCCTCTCATATTTACTTTGTACTCTCTAATCCTTAGTTAGATTTTTTTTGTTGTGTGATGTAATTCTTACAATCTAATCATGATAGATCATTTCATAGTAACATTGTGGTTAAAATGAAGCTAGTGATGTGATCAACATATAGATGGACAAGTGCGCCAATCGGGAATGGTAAGGTTGAACCTGCCAGAATGTAAATCTAAAGATATGGTGGCTTTACCTGTACAATATTCGCTTCATTTGTTGTACATTTAGTGATGATGCTCTTATGGAAGGAGAATCCATACTTGATCTCCAAATTTTCATAAATATTGGGTGGATATTTGGAGAATTATTCTCCTTTCTTCCTTCGTCAAATATTTATTTATTGAGTTACTGGTACATACTCTCTTGGAACATTTTTTGTCCTCAAGCATGTCCATAATGGATTTACATTATTCTATTGAGCTTACTACAATAGAAAATAGGGCAATGGAGTTCAAAAGCAATCACATTTGGAGAATTTGAGTGTGATTGTGCTTATTGTTCTAAACACCTCCTTAGATACTTTCCAAAACCGAGAGTGCTTGTGCTTTACTCAAATGTGGCAAGATGTATACTAGTGCAATGTGATGTAGAGCTATTTACATGTTTTTTGAGCAAAGCAAAGATTTTGCACTACCCAAAAATTCATAGTGAAGGCATGACTAGCATCACAATGATCCATTTTTGCCCAAAGCTCAATTGACAATGAGGGGTGAATAGAGTGACACTAAAGGATGCATTGTTTGAAGATTTTTACAAAAGTGTAGATGCAGAAAATAGGAATTGTTCGACATCTAACACAAAACTTATATTTAAATTAGTTTAAAAATTTGTGACATATATTCAACTAGCTTTAAAATGTGCATTATTATGCATGAAGTGTGCCATTTGTTGGACATGAAGTGTGTTATTTATTATATATTTTGCAATCATAGGGATATAACTGTGTTATGCTATTGCTTCCTTTTTCTCCCAAAAATGTGAAGTGAGCAAGGCATAGCCTTATAGGCTTTGTAATGATACCTCAAAATAATGTGTGCCACTTTGTCCACTTTTGTGATATTATATGTTTAGCTTATGAAAGAGCTAGAGATCTCCTAATTGGATGGTTTGTAACGCGATAGTGCAAAATGACATATGTTTGATACTGCAAAATGACATTTGCCACAACTTCCAATGGTTATCATTTGAGACTACAAGTTAAACTTATGAAAAAGATAGAGATCAATTACTATTTCATACATGACATCATGAGAAATGAGAACGTATTGACTTGTAGTTGCAAAGTCCATATACGTTGAGGTATTAGAAGAACATCATCGACTTAGGTTCGTCCATTTCATGTATGAGATTTTTGAACATCGATTAGGGCTGTCTATGTAGCTTTTCCATGTTAAGATAATGCCTTTGGAGCTCGATATTGGAGGTTTGGCTTGTGGGAAAGCTATAGATAGATTCAGTCTACAATACCTTGTAAACCTTGCATGGATCTCAAAAGAAAACAGTACACACACACACACACACGTGTGTGCGCGTACACACACACACATTCTCTCTGTGGTTTATCGTTTGAGATTACATTTAATTTACACGTATGATGTTTACTTTATCAGATTAATTAGTCTAATAAAAGCCCGAGGGACTGTTATTTAGTTTACCATGCATGCGTTTTGAAAACGTGTCAACTCGTACGATGCATGTCTCTTTTCGAAACGTGTAGCACGGAATCAGAAGAGTTTTTGCATCTCTCTCTGTCTCTCTCCGCGCGCTGTAATTAATATTGAAAAGCTCGACTCTCGAGGACTCGAGCCATAGTTTCCTGGCAGAGCTTTGCTATGCGCATCCATGTTTCCTGGCCGGAGCAACGAGCATGCCTCTGGTTGTGAAATGCATGGGCTACCCTGTCACTGAAATTTGCAGATGTACTGATCCATCCGGATGGCTGTCGCTGAGATGACAGTTGTTCTGGCGATCGACCTTACCGAGGCGTGTAATTAATGCTTTGAGGTATAGTTAGCTGCTGCATGGCTTGCAGGTAAATTAGCAAGCAGGGTTTTTGGAAGAATTCGTGTGATCTACGTTGGCTAATTTTGGCCTTCCTTTGGAAGGAGAAGGCGACGCATCAAATCGATAGAGGAGGCCGTGAATGGACAATCGAAGGGCGATATTCAAGCAAGCCAGTGCAGATGGTTAGTGCCTTGCCACTGTCGGTACGTATAATGACTGGCTGATCCATGGTTAGGATTTGCATGTAAAGGCTCCGCCTGTCCCTGTAATATGCTGTTGGTCGGTTGCTCTTCCTGCATCATGGCTTGTTTCAATACTTCCTATTTATTTTAACTGAGGCTGTCCAAGCTTAGTTCAGGTGGTGTGAATGGGTGAAGTTATTGTTCTAAATCGCTTGAATTTTCTCTCTTATCTCTCTTGATATGAAGAGAGAAGGATCCGTATGAAACCACCATGCTTTAATTACAACACTATTACTTGAGAGTGCGGACATCATTGGATAGTGATTAGAGAGTATAATTTCTTTATTTATCTTATAATTGAAATGGGAGAGCAAGAGCAAACCTGAAGATATGTACAATCTATCAAGCCTTGTCTCTCTTATTGTCGCCCCTTTCTAATTGTTGGACCATGTGTATCAAATCCATGCATATACATCGACAAGTCGATGGCAAGATACAATTTTCCCAAGCCATTTTCTCACTTTTTGCAATTGCTTGACCCTTAATGAAATACCTTTGAGGCTTTATCTTTCACCCTATGAATCCTCAGCAACAAAGTATATCTTTGGTAGTTTTTGTAAGTTAGGGGTTTCTTAGTAAGCACATTTTTATTCGTATCAAAGACGAACAAAAAGTTTGGGCACCTTTGGTAAAACTCATTTCTATTAGTACTTGTAGGGACACTAGTGAGGGTTGATGACATTGGTTGATCTTTATTCTAGTATGCTCCCTAAAGGGGGAGGGAACTAGGCTCTAATGGAGAGTTTTCTGCTACAAATTGCCCCCTCTATATGATGGAAACTATCTCCCTCCCTCCCATCTTTGTTAGAAATTGTGAGTCATCAAAGGATGGACTAACAAGACCAATATCTCCACCTTTGAGGAGAGAAAATAACAATACACTCTACATCACCATGATGCATTTTGATTTCTGTCCGATCTCATTAGTTTGGCTTGCTTCCCATAGGGTATAAATGTCTTCCTTTGGCATTGTTTTCCACCAAGAAAGGCAAGGCATTGTTGGTTCTCTAAAAGATTCATCACCCCACTTTTTAGCATGAGCCTCTATAAGAGTGTATATATGCTCTAAAATAATATTTGGTAGTATCACAATATCCAACATGCAATTCAACCAAACTGGAAATAAGGTGAAGATGAACGCTGACATTAAGAAATAAGTAAATACCATTAGTATGCTAAAATTGATAAACACCAGTATAGTTAAGCCAAATAATGGGAAAGGAGGCTATTAGATGTCACTACAGGGATGCAGAGGCATAGCGATGGCACTTTCCAACGCAAATTAGCAGGGTCGCTAGGGACAATACTTAGGCGAAAAACGTGGGCTGAAACTCGAGCGCATCATTTTGTGCAAGCGAATGAAAGAGAGAGCGAACTCCATCTTGCATTTGAGAGGGAGAAGGAGAGGGAGAGAGAGAGAAAGAGGGAGAAGGAAAGCTTCTCACCGCGGCCATCTCCGTTTGCGAAGAAGAGGAGGAAGTGTATGGAGGGCGAAGAGAAGCCGTCGTTGTGAAGAGGATCCGCCGAATCCATTCTCGGGCCTTTGCGGTGAGTGCATTGTTCCTTTGTACTTTGTTTTTGTTTTTTCTCATTTTTTTTTACTTTTTTGTTAAAAATCATGTGTATTGAGAGAGAGAGAGAGGAAATGAGAGGGAGAGAAAGAGAGAAAAGGAAAGAAGGAACGAGAGAGAGAGAGAGAGAGAGAGAGAGAGAGAGAGAGAGGGGGGGGGGGAGAAAACATTAAACATAATAGGAAAAGAGAGAAAGAGAGGGAGAGGAAGGAAGGGAGGAAGAGAGAGAGGGAGGGAGGTTGTTATTATTATTGTTGTTGATTTATTTCTTCTTTTCTTTTTTTCTTGTTTGTTGTTGTTGTGGTAGTCGTAGTAGTAGCAGTAGCGGTAGCAGTAGTGGTAGTTATTGTTGTTTAATTTCTTATTTTATTATTTATTGTTGTTGTGGTGGCCGTAGTAGTAGTAGTACTAGTGGTAGTGGTAGTGGTAGTGATAGTAGTAGTAGTTTAGTTTCTTCTTTTCTTGTTTGTTGTTGTTGTGGTAGTTTTAGTCGTGGTCATAGTCGTCATAGTCGTGGTTGTAGTAGTAGTACTAGTAGCAGCAGTAGTAGTTTTTTTGTTTGTTGTTGTAGTTTTTTTTCTTTTCTTGTTTATTGTTATTTAATTTTATTTTTTGTTATTATTGTAGTAGTAGTAGTAGTAGTTTTTTCTTCTTTTCTTGTTTGTAGTAGTAGTAGTTTCTTCTTTTCTTATTTGTTATTGTAGAAGTAGTAGTAGTTGTTGTTGTTTTTTCTTCTTTTTTTGTTTATTGTAGTGATAGTGGTAGTTGTAGAGAGAGAGAGATGCTTTGTTAAAGGAAATTGGTAGTAGAGAGAGAGATGTTTTGTTAAAGGAAATGAGAGAGGGAGAGGAGGAGAAAAAGAAAGAAGGAACGAGAGACAGGGAATAAACATACAACATAATAAAGAAAGAGAAAAAGAGAGAGAGATGGAAGGAGACAAGAGAATGAATGGATAAAAAACAAAGAGAGTGGTGGGGAGGTCCGGTGTAATGCTACGAGACAGGAAATACTCCGACATACGTTAATTTGTGGGTGGGTGGAACTTTACATACGTAAATTTTTTTGAGTTACAAGAGAAGAAATCCCTTCTCAAACAATTTAAAAAAGAAAAAAGAATGATAAAAAAATTTTGTTTGTCGTAACGTAGACCAAATGGAAAATGATGAAGGCCATGATGTTCAAGATCACGAGGCGTATCTTAATCAGCGTGTCTCATATCCTTGCTCTCAATGTAATCTGGTAATTAGACGAAAATGTCGATTGTCTATAGAACACGTACGTCGCTTCGGTGAGTTTCAATCTGAGATCATTGATTAGGCGATCTCAGATTTTGAGCAAACAGTAAGAAAAATGTATATTAATCATGCATTGCATTCGCAAGCTAATTGAATACCATATAGAAAAACATTGGGTGTGGCTGGTAAATTTTCTATCCAGGGAGGTGACGTCTCGTCCTAAGGAGTGTACCCTTTGTGGCTAGTTAGAAGAGTTCGTGGTGTGCGATGGATGGACTTCCCGAGCCAATCCACCATTTGAAAAGTACTACCCAATCTATACCATCAATACCAGAGGAGACATGCAACCTTCCAGACTTACCTAAAATCTTGGAGCTTGAGATGGAGACAATGATCGATGCATTGATGCCCATGGATGTAGAGACTTCTGATCCACTTAGAGAGGAAGCATCCATATCATTATCTAATGGGTGTCGAGTATCTCACCTGAAGACACTGCTTGCACTCTAAGTGTGTAAGCAAAATATGGGTGGAGCGATGTGAGTGTGTCGAGTTATTCAGGTACCTTGTACATACACTTCGTTGATTTCTTTTTCGGCACTATCATAAAAAACATTTGTGTTTTTTCAAGGTGTTTTATGATTTTTTTTCAGGTTACTGAAGTATCATATATTACCACTTGCAAATACCATGCTTGAGCCTCGTGATGATGCACGTCATGTTTTACAAAAGCTTAGTATGGACTACAACAGTATCCATGCATGCACAATTCTTTGTGAGAGGTTGCTTAGTTCTTCTCAAGAATCTTTGGAGTGCATGGCTACCATACAAGGAATATGTAGCGATTTTCCTAGTAAAAATTTCACATTACCCTAGAGTGCTTCTGATTCTATCCAGTTCAGTATTTCTCATGGTACTCTGAGCAATGATCATGTTTCCTTGGCCTACAAAGCTAGAAAAAAAGGTATAACATATGGGACTTTAATATTGGTTCTTGGAAATATCAAGAAGCCCTTAGACGTCATTATCAATTGACCATTGAAGATCTCCACCTCATTCTACAGAGAGAAAACTGTTGAGGACCCAATATCCATAAGACCATCCAGCTTCAAATGAAATTTAATCATAGAGGGTTCAAGCTTCTTCTTTGACATTGATGCTTGCTCCTTGAACATTGATAGATATACTATTCTCATTATCGAGATCTAGATTTGAGTCAAGTAAGTGCTTAGAGATTTGAGTTCAATTTGGGACTACAATAGTCCACTTTGATAGTGATTTGGAAGTCATCTATGGTGGCTAGGTTTTTAACAAAATAGCTTGGATTTAGATTGTTTGAAAAAGTTCATGCTATATGGTTTTAATGCATGCAAGCATAAGGGTAGCTATTTTTCCAAATGCAAGGGATTAAAGGGAGAGATTTTCTTGCATCTAATAGGGTAGTTGCTTAAGCTAAGGCTTTGCTTGTTTTCAAGCAAAGGGTATGATTATGTCTAATAATAGAGAAATATAAAGATTTGCTGATCTAGATGCTCCAAGAGGTTGCTTATGATAAAATCAATTTGTGTTGATGCTTTTTGGTGGTTTGGATTTCTCACTACATTTTTTGTTTATTTTTTATGATCTAGAAGCAACATGGAATCCATTTATCCAAAAACCTTTTTGTAAGGTTTAAATATTATTCGATGATGTAGTTTACACTAAGAAGCTCTCACATTACTCTCAACTTTGGATTGCACACATATTTTGATGATATTTCTGTAAGTTTTTCAAATTTAATGAATTTTCACACTATTTTATGCTCAGCTTGAAGCATATATGCAGTTTAAAATTATTTTGTGAAGATAATTTATATATATTTGACCTTGAATGTTTATTTTATGCTCAAAAGATAGCCAAAATACTTAGGAAAACTTGCAAATAATTCATATGCATTTGAAAATACTAAAGTATCATTTCAAATAAGTTTTTCTAGTTTGATATTTGGGTAGCAGTTACTTAGCTTGGTGGGATACTTTGTTTATAATCCATTGGTCTATTTTGAGCTTGTAGCTAGAATACCATACTGGGGAAAATGGAAATTTCCTTTAAGTTTGGCACGCGTTGTCGTACCGCTACACGTTGTCGAAGGGTTTCGAAAGCAATGTCGCAACTTCAGAAGTCCTTGATAAATTTCAGGCTAGAAGATCAGGCAAGAGAATCAAGTCAAATCCGTATGACTGCAATTGAAGAGTGTGAAGCAAGAAGTTCCGCTCTATTTCATGTTCACCATTAAGTAAGAATGCCATAGCTGATGGGATGAAGTCTCTAATAAAAAAAACCTGATCATAATTAAGTGTATTTGACTCTGTTGGGTCATTGGCAGCAATTGTACCAACAGGATTGCCACAATAAGTGACAATTGCAGCTCTCAGAAAATCCCAAGCTTCCTCTTCAAGTGATGTTCCTGTGTTTAGGTTCCTAGACTTGCCATTTACATGTGTTAAAGAAGCTGACTTGATATATCTAGGCTCTTCTACTACCATATATTTGGACCCAAAAAGGGCCACAGGAGACCTCGGATCTTCCAGTGGTCTTATCATGAGAACGAATGACCTGCTGCTTATGGTTGAAATTCACATGCTCGCATCTGGGTTGCGGAGAATAGCTTGAAACCCCTGCTGCCCCTTTTGCTAAAACCTGCCCACAATCTTGCCTCTTTCCTGAGAGTGGAAACAAACCAAAGATCCTGTCGAGGCAGTGTGGAGTAGTTGGAAAATAAGATTTCATTCTGTCCAAAGGCCGTTTTAAGGTGAGAAGAGTTCGTTGATTGGCATGAAGTCCAATGAAGCCTTGAGCTTAAACCTCTTTGAAATCTGATGTGTCCGAATGCTATTATGTCCAGATGATGTCGCTTTGTTAGCTCTTGGCCCTACTCTCTGAAAGTTTTGCAGCTGGGAGAGGGAAGCGGAAAATGGTGGCTTGTCTTGAAACACACAGCAGCAATCAGACAGATGGAAAGATCAGACCCTCCATCACGTGAACTTCTCCTGCACCACCAGCCATCATCTACTTATCCTCAGAATTTGACGACCTTCAGTTCTCCTTCCACAGTAATCTCAAAAACTTCTCCATTCGTCCCGTAGCTCTCCTGTTCTTATCTCGCACACGGAAGAAGCTTGGAATCCATCTATCATCTTTTAACATGAACATAAATCCCAATGACTACAGGTTTGAATTTTGTTCAGTACGTTTGTCGATTGTTCAGTAGTCCTCCTCCAACTTCAACTCTATCAGCTCTTCTTCGTCTCAACCTCTCTTCGCAGTAGCCTATCGGCCTTCTTTGTTGTCGTTTTTCCTCTTCAGCTTCAGATTTTTAGTCCGTAATCTCCAACAGCCCTCCTTTGTTGATGTTTCTTGTCACAGCTTCCTCCGTCGAAGCACAAATTCAGCTTCCCACTTCATCTTCCTCATGATAGGGTAGCACTCGCGATCCATGGTAGTAAGCAGCATAGAGAAAGAGAAAGAAAAAAAACGTAAGGGCACAGATTCTTAATCAACTTCCTCACCACTCTAATTTCTCTGTTATGACCCATGACCTGAGTAGTGGAAAACGAGCGAATCACCAGGCCGGCAACCTTGAACGAGGCATACATCAACAATTGCATGTAATCGCACGCCTCTTCACAACGGTCTGACAAGTGCTATATTGATTTCATCCTCAACGATCATGCCTTGTGATTCCTGCGTTTCTTCCGCCTAAGTCTATTTTCCTCCTCGTCCAGCCGCAGAGTATCAGATTTCCCCCCCCCCCTCCCCTTTTTCGATTTTAAAAAAAAACTCTTTTCTTTTTCTTTCTCGTTGCTCCTAGAGTGCCCGTTTTTCCCAGATTAGCTTTTCTGCCCCTCCAGTAAAGCGGCTCCTGAAAATAGCCATCTAAATTTGTTCCTTTCGTGATAGCCATCTAAATTTGTTCCTTTCGTGGGCCTCTTTGGCACAACCATATCTTTGTCATTTCCTTTGATGAAGACCTCAATCAAGTTTCTGTCAACTGTAAGTTTGTTCAGAGTAAGTGTTCCTACAAGCCTTCAAGCAAAGAACAAATGTTGTAGCATCTGTAGATACACCTTCCACCTGCCTCTGTTTCAAACAATTCAGCACTTTCTCACGAAGTCCTTGTTCAACATAGCCTGCTAATAGAGCAGTCCAGGAGACTGCATTTCGAACTGGCAACCTTGTCCTGTTCCTATGGTTGCACAAGCTTTCAAGCAGATAACATATGTAATAGAATTGGCATGCACCCCTTGATGTTGCATCTCCTCATAGCATCGCATAGCCATATCACCTTCACGATTATGAACATAGGTATCTAGCATTATGGTCCACAATATAACATCATGGACAGTCAATTTCTCAAATGCTTCTCGTCCTTCCTTGATAAAGCCACATTTTCCATACATGTCCATGAGCATGTGACCAACAACAGGGTCTCTTTCTAGGCCCCTTAGGATGATCTCAGCATGTATCTCTTGGCCCATTGGGAATGCTCCTATACTGCCACATGCTTTCAAATGAACCCTTGGTCACAATCAAAGTGGTTCATGAGACTGCATCTTGAATTACCAGTCTACCAAAACTCCTTATTCTTCTCAGTCTTCGGCATAGAATGAAAGAGCAAACATAACAACTAAGTATGTACAAAGTATCAAATCGCACACACAACTTTTGGGTGGTTTTCACACCTCGAATGCGCAGCAATACGACATCCACTCCCTCTAATCCTGCGCATCCTCCAGATGGGCCAACTACCCA
The DNA here is from genome assembly GCF_053477565.2 of Lygodium microphyllum. Classification (NCBI taxonomy): domain Eukaryota; kingdom Viridiplantae; phylum Streptophyta; class Polypodiopsida; order Schizaeales; family Lygodiaceae; genus Lygodium; species Lygodium microphyllum. The sequence continues at coordinate 99,253,277 of NC_141161.1, forward strand.
TGATCATTATCATCAAGATCCACAAACAGATCAATCTCTTCGTTATGCATTTCCGGTAGATCAACAACAGTATCTATCATATCATCTGTCTCTTCCATTGGAGTTTCTTCTCGTTGCTCTTCTCTTGCAAATTCTTCCAATGCATATTCCTCATTATCTCTTTTCTTGAAAATCTTGATTCTTTTTCCAGCAATAGGCACTCTAAGCACTGTCCCATCCAATTTTGTCAGCTCATATGTTGCATTATCAAAGACATGTCTGACTATGTACGGCCCAAACCATCTTTTCACCATCTTCCGAAGTGCAGTATGCTGATTTTCAAGGCTGCTATCAAAGACCAATACCCAATCTCCCTTTTCTATTGCTCTAGGCCGCAAACGATGCCTACTGTCAAACCTGTCCTTATTCCTTAGTCTAGCAACCTTCAACCTGTCAATAGCTAGCCGAATATCCTCTGGTCTCCTCTCCAACTGTCGAATCCGAAGAGCTAAGAGCTCCTCTCTCATCAAATCCTCCTGCCAAGGTAAAACTGACCAAGTCAAAGCACAAGTCTCAGTCGGCATAACCGGTTTCTGACCATACATCAACTCTGCAGGCATATATCCTATGGTAACACTATGAGTCGTACGATCAGCCCATAAAGCAAATGATAGAAGTCTTAGCCATTCTCCAATCTGTCCTCTGCATGCTTTGGCTAATGCTTTCACTATCGGCGGATGCCCTCTTTCACTCTTCCCATTTCCCTCTGGATTATATGATGTGGTTAGAGCCAACTTGATTCCTAGCTGAGAGAAAAATTCCCTAGCTTCATCTGCATCCAATTCACCACGATCCGCAGTGATCTTACCCACACAACCATACCTGCAGAAAATTTCCTCCAATAAGAACTTACACACTACACTAGTGGTCTTCGTTCTCAAAGATCTGCCCTCAACATGATTGGTAAGATCCTCTCTAGCCAAAACAATGTATCTCATCTGCCATAGACCCATAGGTATGGTAACCAAATCAACTACCCACTTATAATGAATGCATAGCGGATAGGTCGGATGAAGCTCATCTCGATGACACACTACTGAATACATCTGGCAGTCTCTGCAAGTCTCAACAAAGTGAGAAACATCCCTATACATGCCTTTCCACCAATATTTCTCCTTGATTTTCTCATAAGTAGCCCACACTCCTCTATGACCAGCCCAAGGACTCTCATGAAACTCCCTCATCACCTGTAACTGTGTCTCTCTATCGCAGACAACCCGCAAAGGTAATCCGCCTCTTTTCTTCGGATGCTTCTAAAGAAATCCGTCCTTGAGAAAATAACCATAGGCTTTTCTTCTGATCTTCTTGAACTCTTCATCTGTCCATTCATCTCTTTTGCTAAGTGTACTAAGGTACCTGCCAATCTGCAACCAATCTCCAACATAGAGTTCTTCTATGAAAGCCACAATATCATAGACATGACAAACATGATCAACCATAGTGGCTAAAATTTCTGCGTCATCCTCTTCTCCAAGTAGAGTCTCCTTATCATCATATCTAGCTCTAGACAACATATCTGCCACTGGATTATCCTTCCCTGCTATGTGTTTAAATTCCGGATTTAATGACTTGATGTATGTAATCCATCTCAACATGGCTATATCCGGAGTAGAGCAACTCGTAATCATACCAATCAATGGCAAGCAATCTGTCTCTACCACAACTGAAGCTCCAATAAAGTACTCCTTATCACATTTGAGAGCTGTGACAATCCCCAATAACTCCCTCTTGATTTGCGAATATCTCCTCTGTCTCTCGTTTAGGACTTTCGCCCCAAACCGAATAGCATACCTATTTCCATCTGCATCATCTTGACCCACAGCCCAACCTATGCCAATTGGACTAGTGTTAACTGTCAATACAATAGGCCTTTCACAATTATAATCCGCTTTCCTGAGAGTAGGAGCATTCTGCAATAACTTCTTCAATTTCCACATGGCTCTAGTGTGACTCTCATCCCAATAAAATTTCTGCCCCTTTCGAAGCAGCTGATACAAACAATCTGCTATGTGTGCAAAATGAGGTATCCAAATCATATAAAACACACAAGCACCAATGAATCTCCGTACCTCTGAAGTGGTAGAACAATACTCCGCAATCTTGCCTATAGCATTCACCTTATCAGGTGAGGGTTTCCTGCCATAATATCCACACATATGCCCAATAATGACAACCTCATTCACTCCAAAAACAGAATTTTGCCCTGAAAGTGTCAAGTTTACTTCTTCTAACCTGGCCAAAATCTTCTCACATGCTGAAATATGATCAGCCACAAAGTATCTGCATCCGTGCTCATTTAGACTCTCATTCTTCTCTTCTTCTGCACACCCCTTAATGGGCACATCATCCAAGAAAGGCATAGTAAGCTGTGGTATATAATCACGAAGAACCTTACGCATGGCATTCATCATATGCGCAACAGAATTAGTGGCACCTTGAGGCAAGGTACACATCCTGACAAGCCCAATAGGAGTTCTCATGGTGGTTATGTCCCTGCTTTCCAAAGCTAGCTGAAACTGATCATATCGTGAATACAAATCACCCAAAGAATAGATGGCACGTCCAGCAAATGCCTTTGCAAACTCATCCACAACTGGACCTATACCAACATTCCTGATAGTAACTCTGTTCACTGGCTGCATGTCCTGAATAAATCGAAGAGTGCCATTCTTCTTTGGAACTGTAAACCACCTGTTTGAGTATGGTGCAGATGAAGGCTCAAGGATTCCCATCCTGATTTTCTCATTCAATAAATCAATCAGCTTTGGCAAGTGTGCTTTAGGCACTGGAATAGGTCCGAGATTCCATGGGAAATGAGGAATAGTAAAAATGACCATAGGAGCAATAATATCAGGATTCACACATCCAATCTCATGTGGAAAAAAAGCAAATCCCCTTCCATGTCGCTCAAGCATATCCTGAAAGCATTGCTTCTCTATGGGTAGCAAGAAATCACCATTTCCAATTTTCAATTTAGCAAGTCTCTGTTGAAAATTTATGACCAATATGCTCCGGATTCCTCAAAATTTGCTATTTAGCAGCCCTCTCTATTTGTTGATCACTGTTAGATGGAAGCGGTACAGCAACGGGCTTCACCTTCTTATCCACAGTTTTGTATTTCGTGTCAACCCTGGCTTCTGCATTACATAAATCTTGTTGTAAAACAACAATTCTGCACACCAATGGCTGAATATCCTCAGCCCTCTGCTCTATGGACTGCATAGAAACAGCCCCAAACTCTGAATGCTGAAATATTTCAGCAGTAAACTCTGTTGGCTGAAAATTTTCAGCCCTCTGTCTCTCTGAAAGCTGATCATAACCAGCTGGAAACTCTGTTTGCTGAATTTCTTCAGCACTCAACACTCTTTGCTAAGTTACCTCAGCCTCTGACTCAATCTGTGACACAAAATCTGCAATTTCATGAAACATACCCAGGGACTGCACTAATACATTATGGTGACAATTCTGCATATCAGCTTTCAGCATATCTCCCATCTCTGTCATCGTATCTGCACAAATCACACTCATACATCCCATCAATGTGCTCATCATCCTCCAAAATTCTTGCGTTTTTCAAAATTTTCTCCTTCCTGCATATATACTACATGGCAGCTCTAGGCAACCTAGAAGTCTTCTGATAGCTCATCGAACTGTTTGCTGAAATCCCAACAAAATCGGAGGAGAAAGCACTGCTGCCAGGAGGCGAGAACTCCAATCTCCTCTCCTCTGTACCACCGTCGTCTCGCGAAACGGCGGTACCTAATGAAAACCCGAATCCCTCACAGTGGGTAAAGGTACATCTCTGAGAGTATCCCTGTTTCTAACATGGTTCACACATACAGTCATAAACTGAACTGCTCTCATACCATCTTTACTGCGAATCCATGCATAAGCAGATCCATCATCCATGACCTTTGTTTCCATGCGCATCTCTGTAATGAATGACTGACCAAGAATTATGGGATAAGAGCATGAATCCTACACAAAGAAATGAAAATCCTCCTCTACATCACCAATAGAAACCCTGACACTAGGACAGACAGCATACAAATCACCTGCAGTGTTATTGGCGGCTCTCATACGCCACCCATGCTCTACATACATAGGCCATCTGTTACTCTCATAAACTCCACAAACTATGAGATTAATCTCTGAACTACTTTCCACCAATGCAACATAAGGCACCTGTTTCTCTCCAATCTTTACCATCGTCTCTGAAGTTACCCTAGCCCAATGGCTCCGTGAAAAGTGACTACGCGGTATCATGACAGGCTCATCAATTTCAGCATAATGCATAGGCTGAACCCTCTTCTCTACCTGCGGAAAAACAGAAGCATTATCAACCATAACCTCATCCTCATCCTCATCCAACTCCCCAATCAAAACTCCCTGTGTATCAGTGGTAGACAATGCATGTCTTTTCCTCTTCAGGACCTCCTGAAACTGATCCTGAAACTCTCTTTTCGAGATGCCCAAAATCTCAGAAATAGTGAAAGTCACCTCACTGCCAAGTATCTTATCATTAAAGATTTTCTTCATGTCTGTAGATGTCTCAATATCGGACATCAATCTGAACCCTGGCTGCTTTCTCTCTCTAGGCTCTTGCCTCTTTTCTCTCTTTTGAGCATCTTCCATCTGTCGATCTGGCCCTGGTTTTGAAGACGGTCCTGCAGTAGGTGGAGTAACAAACTCACCCCCTCTAGTCTTCTTAGCTGCACTTGGATTTTCTTCATACCTCTTACGCTTCTCCTCAACAAGTACATCTGCACCATGAGATTTAGCCAAATAAGCATAAATAGAGTACCTGTCAACAGGCGAGTCCCAACCTGTCTCTGATCTGATGCTAGAGCCTGCACTAATCAAAACAGTTTGCTAAATTTTCCCTTTGTTTGCAGTCTCCATAGCATAAGTCCATAGCGCTGATTGAGTCTTTGATTCCTTCTCAATCTGGACTCCATATGCAGAAGCATCACCTCTAGCTGTCACATAAGAAGTACGCACAGCCATGTCCTCCACTAACTTCTTCATTCCACCTTTACCAAAGTTGGTAGCAAGTGGAGCTCCTGTCTCAGTCAACCAAATTTTACCATCTTGCCCCTAATATACCAAATTCTTCCTCCTTGCATCCTGAAAAGATTCACAATCCCTGCAATGCTGATAGTCCGTACTATCACACCAAATACATCTGCGATCTCTCCTAGGTGTACTAGGAGCACTCCTAGGTGCAGTAGGAGCACTAGAAGAAGTAGTAGGCACACTCGAAGCAAACTTCTCCAACTTTTCCACCAACTCCGCTTTGACTGACTCCAGTGTCAAATCTGTTATGCCTTTGATTATGTCATCAAGAGAGGTAGGCACTGATGGTGCGGATGGTTTTGGAGCAGAAGGTGTGGGCATCGGTCGTGGAATAGGAGGAATAGGTGGAGTGGAAACAGTAGGCACTGGCATACGCCAAGAAACTGGCTGAGAAGAAGAAATAATAGGGATAGAAGTAGGCATAGGAGCAGATGATGGTGTAGGTGTCATGGAACCATTCTGTAGGCGAGTCTTCCATATCCTCCTCTTGGTCAAAGTCGAGACTACATCCTGAGCATCCTACCAATCCGTTTTAAGACCCATAGGCTTCGTGCGATCCTCAAGAAGCTCACCCAATTCTCCTTGAAGAGCAGGATCTGCAGCTTGCAAGAAAAGCTCAACTTTTTCAACATCCAATGCTCTTTGTTCAATGGCATCAAGCTGACTATACCTCTCCTTAAATTCTCGAATCAACTCCGAAGCAGCTAGACCTTTATTTGGCATGTAGACCCACTCTCGGAATGACCGCCGAGTCGCCATACCAAAGTCCTCAAGGAAGTATTCTTCTTTCAAGGCCTTCTTAAAATCTTGCCAATGTGTATTTTGAATAAAAAGATCAGTCACTTTTGTCCTCAAAGCGGGTGTGATAAGACGAAGGAAGTACTTACTCATAAGTTTAGCAGGAACTCCAAAAAACCCCATCTTGATCTCATATGTCTTCAAATATGTTGAAACATTACGCCCGTTAAATAGCTTCTTCTCATTTTCAACTGCTTCAATAGCCTTAGTCGCGCTGTTTGCATTCTCCTGCTCCGAATAGAGTTGCCTTTGCTGAGACAACTGCTGTTGATGCAATTGTTGTTGCTGCTGCATATACAATTGTGTTTGCTGATTTTGGAGCTGCATATACATGGACATATTCTGCAAAATCTGCTTTAGATCCTCTGTTGAAGTACTTGACGCAGTAGTCATTGATGGAGCTGAATTAGAGGTAGCTGGAATTGTAGAAGAGGCTGAAGTATCTCCCATCCTGAAATTTCTGCGACGCTTTCACGTCGGGTTCACCAAAGATGTCGAAGGGTTTTGAAAGCAATGTCGCAACTTCAGAAGTCCTTGATAAATTTCAGGCTAGAAGATCAGGCAAGAGAATGAAGTCAAATCCGTATGACTGCAATTGAAGAGTGTGAAGCAAGAAGTTCCGCTCTATTTCATGTTCACCATTAAGTAAGAATGCCATAGCTGATGGGATGAAGTCTCTAATACAAAAAACCTGATCATAATTAAGTGTATTTGACTCTGTTGGGTCATTGGCAGCAATTGTACCAACAGGATTGCCACAATAAGTGACAATTGCAGCTCTCAGAAAATCCCAAGCTTCCTCTTCAAGTGATGTTCCTGTGTTTAGGTTCCTAGACTTGCCATTTACATGTGTTAAAGAAGATGACTTGATATAGCTAGGCTCTTCTACTACCATATATTTGGACCCAAAAAGGGCCACGGGAGACCTCAGATCTTCCAGTGGTCTTATCATGAGAACGAATGACCTGCTGCTTATGGTTGAAATTCACATGCTCGCATCTGGGTTGCGGAGAAGCTCGAAACCCCTAATGCCCCTTTTGCTAAAACCTGCCCACAATCTTGCCTCTTTCCTGAGAGTGGAAACAAACCAAAGATCCTGTTGAGGCAGTGTAAAGTAGTTGGAAAATAAGATTTCATTCTGTCCAAAGGCCGTTTTAAGGTGAGAAGAGTTCGTTGATTGGCATGAAGTCCAATGAAGCCCTGAGCTTAAACCTCTTTGAAATCTGATGTGTCCGAATGCTATTATGTCCAGATGATGTCGCTTTCTTAGCTCTCGGCCCTACTCTCTGAAAGTTTTGCAGCTGGGAGAGGGAACCGGAAAATGGTGGCTTGTCTTGAAACACACAGCAGCAATCAGACAGATGGAAAGATCAGACCCTCCATCACGCGAACTTCTCCTGCACCACCAGCTATCATCTACTTATCCTCAGAATTTGACGACCTCCAGTTCTCCTTCCACAGTAATCTCAAAAACTTCTCCATTCGTCCCGTAGCTCTCCTGTTCTTATCTCGCACACGGAAGAAGCTTGGAATCCATCTATCATCTTTTAACATGAACATAAATCCCAAAGACTGCAGGTTTTAATTTTGTTCGGTACGTTCGTCGATGCTTTAGTAGTCCTCCTCCAACTTCAACTCTATCAGCTCTTCTTCGTCTCAACCTCTCTTCGCAGGAGCCTATCGGCCTTCTTTGTTGTCGTTTTTCCTCTTGAGCTTCAGATTTTTAGTCCGTAATCTCCAACAGCCCTCCTTTGTTGATGTTTCTTGTCACAGCTTCCTCCGTCAAAGCACAAATTCAGCTTCCCACTTCATCTTCCTCATGATAGGGTAGCACTCGCGATCCATGGTAGTAAGCAGCATAGAGAAAGAGAAAGAAAAAAAACGTAAGGGCACAGATTCTTAATCAACTTCCTCACCACTGTACTTCCTCTGTTATGACCCATGACCTGAGTAGTGGAAAACGAGCGAATCACCGGGCCGGCAACCTTGAACGAGGCATACATCAACAATTGCATGTAATCGCACGCCTCTTCGCAACGGTCTGACAAGTGCTATATTGATTTCATCCTCAACGATCATGCCCTGTGATTCCTGCGTTTCTTCCGCCTAAGTCTATTTTCCTCCTCGTCCAGCCGCAGAGTACCAGATTTTCCCCCCCTTTTTCGATTTAAAAAAAAAACTCTTTTCTTTTTCTTTCTCGTAGCTCCCAGAGTGCCCGTTTTTCCCAGATTAGCTTTTCTACCCCTCCAGTAAAGCGGCTCCTGAAAATAGCCATCTAAATTTGTTCCTTTCGTGATAGCCATCTAAATTTGTTCCTTTCGTGGGCCTCTTTGGCACAACCATATCTTTATTGTTTCCTTTGATGAAGACCTCAATCAAGTTTTTGTCAACTGTAAGTTTGTTCAGAGTAAGTGTTCCTACAAGCCTTCAAGCAAAGAACAAATGTTGTAGCATCTGTAGATACACCTTCCACCTGCCTCTGTTTTAAACAATTCAACACTTTCTCACCAAGTCCTTGTTCAACATAGCCTGCTAATAGAGCAGTCCAGGAGACTGCATTTCGAACTGGCAACCTTGTCCTGTTCCTATGGTTGCACAAGCTTTCAAGCAGATAACATATGTAATAGAATTGGCATGCACCCCTTGATGTTGCATCTCCTCATAGCATCGCATAGCCATATCACCTTCACGATTATGAACATAGGCATCTAGCATTATTGTCCACGATATAACATCATGGACAGTCAATTTCTCAAATGCTTCTCGTCCTTCCTTGATAAAGCCACATTTTCCATACATGTCCACGAGCATGTCACCAACAATATGGTCTCTTTCTAGGTCCCTTAGGATGATCTTAGCATGTATCTCTTGGCCCATTGGGAATGCTCCTATACTGCCACAGGCTTTCAAATGAACCCTTGGTCACAATCAAAGTGGTCCATGAGACTGCATCTTGAATTATCAGTCTACCAAAACTCCTTATTCTTCTCCGTCTTCGGCATAGAATGAAAGAGGAAACATAACAACTAAGTATGTACAAAGTATCAAATCGCACACACGACTTTTGGGTGGTTTTCACACCTCGAATGCGCAACAATACGATAACGCACACCGTGTAAAAAAATCTAGAGTGTGGCTTCCTTTTAGATTTAGAGAGCCAATGCCACTTTAAGCACTAGTGTTAGTGTCCATGGTTCAAAATATTAGATGTTTTTGGACAAGTTTTTAGGCCAATTTTTGCTATTCTAGATATTTTCTCTTGTAAAAATCCATAAAACTATAGACAACTTCTAGATTAGGATGACATGTAAAAGAAAGCATGTAGCTTTTAGCCAAATTGAGAGGATTTTATGTAAAAATAGAGATTGACGAAATCCTTGACGCACAATCGTTGTTTTTAGGGAGTGAACATCACTCCGAAGTGGGAGATGAAGAAGGAGTGATCTAGCTGAATTTTTGTGAGGTGTCCTGGTTATTTAACCCCCCTTTCGGAGCCAATGGAGGCATGGAATTGGCAATCTGAGCAGCATAGAGGAAGGTATTATTTTGTACATGTTTTTGTCTATTAGAGTTATATTTTCTCATAATGCTAAAAGAATTTGACAGGCTTCATCTCTGTTAGTATTTTTCTTTATTCTCTAATTCTTTTTGGGATTATCCTTCTACATTGTCAATCTCTTCGAACCTCTTCTCTTCCTCCCTAAATCTACCTTCACCCTGATGTCTCTTATCTTCAAGAACTTGGATTCAAACCTTCAACCCTTCTCTTATCTCTACCATCTCTGGAGTAAAAGCTCTTGAAACCTTCAACTCTTCTCTTATCTCTACCATCTCCGGAGTAAAAGCTCTTGAACCCCCATACATTCTTCTCTTGCCGAACCCCTGTGGTGACCTTCAACCCTACGGGCTGTGACAACGAGGTCAAATATTTGGATTTGTCATAAGTTGAACACTATAACTCCAAATCAAGCTCTCTATAGCTCAATAGATTCCATTTTTCAAGTGCTTTCTAAGGATAGGTCACCTCATATGGTTTTGACAAAACTTATGGGCATGTTATCCGGGTGTCATCTTTTTTATATTCAAAAAATAGAAATTGGGAGATTCCCAAACTTACTAATATTGTGTTCTAGGTATACCTTACTGTTTTGCTGTACATGTACACTTATTATTATTATGGCTTCTTCATCATGTGTAAAGAATGCATTGCTTAGTATTGAAAAGCTTGATGGTATAATCTTTTCATATTTAAAATAGAAAATATGCAATGTATTGGTCGAAAGGAAGTAGATAAAGCCAATCAAATGTAATGAGATGAAGCCCTGGGATGTGAATGCTTATGTACGGGAGAAATTGGATGATCTAGTATGATTTACTATTATATTGACACTCTCAAATTCAGTGTATTTCAATGTGAAAGACATGCAATGTATATATAGTGCATGGAAAGAGCTTGGTGATCTAATATATGAAAAAGAAAGTGTAGCCTTGGAGGTTTATTGGCTAAGAAAACTCATTTATCTCCACATGGAGGAGATATCTTTGATATCTAATCACTTAAGTGATTTTTACACTACTTTTAGCCAACTCACATATGAAAAGATCATCTTTCACGATTGAATGAAGACCATTTTTTGCTAGTCAGCTTCTCTTAGAGTTGGGATACTCTTAGTATTACCATTACTAACTCCACACTTGCATGTGGTATTATGAGTATTAATGTTGAGAGTAGTTTGCTCACCAAGGAGGTAAATAGAAAGGACAATGCAGGGTCAGAGAGGGCTAAAAGAGCTCTAGTGCACTTATAATAAGAGAAAGGCCAAATGCTAGGAGGAACTCTTGATATGATAGAAGCAAGTCATGTAGCAAAAATGATGTAGAATGTTGCTTTTGTAACAAGAAAGGACACATAAAAAATGACTACTTCAATGGAAGAATAAGAAAAAAATTAAGAATGAAAATAAGGATTATGCAAAGATAAGAGCAAAGCAAAGATTGAGGATATTGATTCATGTGGAAACACTGATGGTGATATTTTATTTGCATCACCTTTTCGTAATATATTCTTGAATGTTGCCTTAGATAATGGCATATTCGAAAACTAGCTTATCAACTCTAAAGTATTGTTTTATGTTGCTTCAAATAGGGAGTGGTTCTTCGCTTATGATACTAGAAAGAGAGGGTTCATTGTCTTGGAAATAACTATACATCTAACTTTGTTGGCATTGGAGATATGCATTTGTTATTACAAAATGATCATTTTTTATCTTATGAAATGTACAACATGTTCCAAACTCAAGAAAAAGTCGGATCAGTACATGCCAATATGCTCTTTGTGATTATAGAGTGATATTTGGTAATTATGTGTGGTATATTTGTAATGGATCTCTTGTCATGGCCAAAGGGCTAAAATCCCAAGGGTGCACCTTATAGAGCATATAAGATACCATGTGAATTTAAAAGAAAGTGTATTTTATTTAGTAAAATCTATAGAATTATATTTATAAAATGGATTTTTCAATTACAATTCAAAAAAATCTATAAGTTTTAAGGGATCATTTTAAGGCCATATAGCATGTAAAGAAAGATGTTTCTTAATACCCTTTAAACGTACATTATGGGGATGATTTCTTATAGGTACATCCCTTGACGCTGAAATAAGATGCTTTGTATCTTTTTCATTTCTTTGGTATTAAAGATCATGTTGTAGCCATTCACTAAAAAATCACCTATTTTTTTATGGCATCGCCATTCAGGGCATAGTTAATCATTGGAATGAAAACTTTCTATTGTTTACATTATCTTCTATCTCCAAACATTCTTTAAATTGGAGTTTTTGAGCATTGTCTCTTTGGAAAGAAAACTAAGATGTCATATAAAACATATAATGTGAGTAGAAGGTCATAATATCTTGATTTGGTTCATATTGATTTATGTGGACCAATGCATATGGCTTCATTAGGTTAAGTATTATACTTTGTCACTTTTGTAGATGCTGCCACAAGGTAGGTTTGGGATAATCCTCTTCACAAGAAGAGTGACATGTTGAATGCATTTCAAATGTTATTGGCATTTGGAGAGAATCACTCATGCAAGAAGCTTAAGTGCTTGAGGACTGATAATGGTGGAGAGTAGACTTCACATGCCTTTATGAATTTTTATGCAAAGTATGGTATCAAGAGAGAGTTGGTAACTCTTGATAATCCTTCTTAAATTTATGTGGTTGAGAATATGAACATGACCATTCATGAAAGGGTTTGTGGTATGCTCTATAGAGCTAGTCTCACTAATGCATTCTGCATTAAAGTTGTAAAGATAGTAGTTTATTAATCAATAGGTCTCCTATCAAGCCTTGGAAAGATACAAGAGGGTTTTTGGCTTGGGAAAAAAATATAGGCATCATCACTTGCATATTTTTGGAAATGAGACATATCTACATACCAAAGGATAATCAAAGTAAGCTTAATCCTAAGTCCAAGAAATGTATTTTTCTTATTTATGGAGAGTTTGGTGAAATGGACTATCGCTTGAGGGATCTTGAATCAAAGAACATAGTATGCATCCATGATGCCATCTTTAATTAGGATAAGATCCATAAGAAAACTATCAAAATGGTTGAGATCCAGAAAGTGCTATTTTAAGAGGATGGAAAGCTAGTACATGAGCAGATTGTATGATTTATTCCACATAATATAAGACTTGGACAACTTGCTACTATTGAGGTAGGAGTACCACAATATAGTAGATAACCTCATTTCTTATACAATAGATAGGTGGGAGAGGCTGAGGCTCTCATTGAGTTAGTTTTATGTAGGTCTATGATGGTTTTTAGACTACCAATAAGATAGAGAGTATCTCTAGACTATATCATGGTCATAGATTATCATGAGCCTTCTTGTTATAATGATGTTATGATTAGGGATGATAGTCATAAGTGGAAGAGGGATGGATTCTTTGGAAAAGAATGCTACATGAGAGTTAGTTTCTTTCTTTAAGGAGAAGCATGCACTCCCATGTATGTGGATTTACAAGCTGAAGGTATCTCCATTTGATGCATTTCCTAAGTACAAGGTAAGATTGGTAGCCAAAAGATTTGACCAAGATAAGAGGATTGATTTTAATGAGATCTTCTCAATAGCAGGCAAGACCCTTCATATGGTTCTTGCTTTGGTTGCGAGAGAGGAGATAGAGTAGGCTCAGACGGATGTAAATACCACTTTCTTACATAGGGACTGGCATGAGGATATTTACATAAAGAAATCTACATGATTTGTTGTGGAATAGCAAGGGGCAGTTGGTGTGTAAGATGTATAAGAGTTTATATGGTTCCTAGGAAATGGTATCATAAGTTCGATACTTTATGCGATCTCACAAGCATACTAGGAGTGAGACGACATACTATCTATTTACTAGAAAGGCTAGGAATAAGAGCCTTATAATATTGATTCTATATGTGGATGACATGTTAATGGCTGGGATGTCCATTATGAATGTGGATGCTTTATAGAAAAGGTTACTTGAGACATCAGATGTGAAGGACTTACAGAATGCTTATCACATTCTTGGTGTGCGTATTATGTAAGATCAAGACAAAAGGATACTATATTTGACTTAAAAGAATACGTTGGGAAGGTATTATAGGCGCATGAGTAGTGGACTGAAATGGCAAGGTTTTGTATGCATATAGAGTTTATACAGCTTGATGTATGCTTGGTTACTACATGTCAAGACATTAACTATATGGTGGAAGTGGCTATTAGTAGGTGTATGAAAATCCTTGGCAAGAAGCATTGGGAGAAATGAAGAGTATCATGAGATACTTGAATGGAAATAGGTAGTGTATTCTCTTGGATCTCTTGATTATAGGTTTGTATAGCTTTATCTACAGTTGAGGCATAGTATATTGCAACCCCACTGAGGCCTGCAAGGAAGCTATATCACTTACTTGTCTAGTATGAGACTTGAGTATTGCAAAAGATGTGCCTACGTTGCATTGTGATAGTCAAAGCTCCTTTCACTTGGTACAAAATTCTATCTTTCATGCAAAGACAAAGCACATTGAAGTGAACTATCACTTCATTATGTTGGTTTTTGAGGTGAAGCACATTGAACTTACGGAGTGTTGATGGGCATTGGATAATATCTTTACTTTCTAAGACTCCCATAAAGGCACATTGTTATTTAAGGGAGATTGTTGGGGTAAAAGTCAATGGCCTATATAGCCACCCCTTGTATATGTACTACATACATGTACTACAGCTACTAATATGAAAATGAAGCTCAAACTAATAGCTTTGTAATGCTTGAGTTTGTGAAAACAAAGCTTAAATTACGGTCTAGTCGAGTCTCAACTCTGCTCACACGTAGAGTAAAGATATTACCTATTTGAAGAGGTTTATAAGAATACTCCAACTCAATATGCAAGCACAAATACTTTGAGTTGGTGTATTTGATTCTTTACTGTAAATTTTTCACTTAAATAGGCATGCACAAGTCTAATAGCATATATTTTGTTAATAAATATATGTGAGGTGTCAATTTAAGTAGTAGAGAATCATGGAGATAGAGATTAGGGTGACACATGGATAAGAGGGAAACATGACCTTGTTTGAGTAGTATTTGCTTTTTAAAATCAAAACCAATCAAATTTATATTAGAGAGTAAAATTGTATAAAGATTAATATTTCACAGAAGGATATGTCTAGAGATGTACCTAAACATGTTGGTTCTCATTGGTGGTGGATACTTTTATACGCATAATAGTGCTACATGGGTATTAAAATGCACATAACCTCACTTGTAAGTGTGCTTAATACACTTAATCTATTACAATGTCTGTGTATGGAAATGAACCCATTGGTAACAATGATTTTGTGTAGTACCCTTTTTTCATGCACATGTTTGTAGAAAGAGAATGTTGTGCATTTATTCATATGAAAATGGGAAATTTGTTGTTAATATTGCACCTTGGGACATCTATGAACGTATCTTAGATCTCAAAAAGAGCCAAGCATATGCAAACAATCCCCTTCCAATTAAAGAAAACATCAACAAATGAGTTCATACTACAAAGGATGATGGTTGCATTGGTGGATGTTTTGCTGCTCACTCACAACAAGGCATAGTATGTGCACGACTCCCCTAAAAAAGGGGGGCGTTTGTATTCACATAGTTCGGATAGAATATAACAAGTTAAACTTCTCCTATCTAACAAGGCCGCAACATGATTGGTGAGTTGGATTTGATTGTATGATGGTGGTTTAAGTCCTGATCTAGTGCACGATCGCAACAAGCTAAGGTCCTATGATTTCTAGATGGTGATTCTTGTGATTCGTGGACTTCAAAGTTAAGGGAGATCAGGGGGATATTTTGTAAGACTCCAGCTACCAAGTAATTTCGCTACCAAATAAGAAGTCGTTCGCCAAGACAGTCGTCGGAGATTTGGCCACGGCCCACGATGAGAGAGAGAGAGAGAGAGAGAGAGAGAGAGAGAGAGAGAGAGAGTTTCGCTGCAGGCTTTTTACGCCTTTACTTCCAATGCTTGCTTTGCCTTTAATTCTATAATCAGCTATAATAATTTGCAAAATACTTTGCACAGCCCCTTTCAATGACGTCAATGCCTGTATTCCTCATGCAGCTATAATAATCAGCTACCCCGCCTCCCCCCCACACAGACACAAGCCACACAGAAGCTAAGGTGTATAATTATCAGGCAGCTATAAGCTACCAGCTACGACCTCACCTGCCGCTCTAGCCAAGCTACTTTCGATCCTCCCATCACAACTATGGTGTATTTGGCCTCGACGATCATTACTTCTCTTTATTGGTGCTCAGCTTAGATGAGATCAATCCATTCAACTCATGGCTATGAGCAATGTGCGCCATCGATCATTTCTTGTCCCCCGTTAGTCACCAGCTCTTTCCATTCATTGGTAGGGCATTCTCCAATATTTAATTCCCATGGACCTTGATATTGGTCTTTCCTTGCTCTCTCACTCTTCCCTCTGTCGCCATCATAACAAGCTTCAAATGCACAGTCATCATTATATTGCTGACCAATGGTGAAAATGCATAGTCATCATTATGTTGCCGACCAATGGTGGTGATACCACATAGTGCTGGTGAGAGCTGGCGAGTACCTCGAGATATGTGAGAGTTGATATTGGAGAACCCTTGCCCAATGAATGGGAGGAGCCTGTGGCTATCGAGGACAGGAAACAATCGCTAGCGCGTGTTGCTCAGGGCTATGAGTTGGATCGATTGTTTTGATCTAACTTGGGCAAACGTTGAGGCATTGATCGTCGAAACCAGATGCGCCAGAGTTGTGACCGCAGGTTCGTGGAAAGATGTTGCTTCTGTACAAGCTAATTGGTTGTGCACATTCAGGAGCCAGTTGAAAACAGCATCCTCAAATGGACTGGTGAGAAAACTTGTCGGTTTTTCTCATGCAATTTTTCGACGTTGGGTTTTCAATTTGAGCTGCATGCTTTCCATCATAATTCTGCATGGTTTACAAGTAAGTCTCATTAATCAGTTACAAGAGACTATTTTTGTTACTCTTAGTGTAATTATCTTTGGGAGGGAGGTTTTGTGTTCGATTGTTCAGAAATAAAGTTGTGCCAGGAAACTCATGGCATTCTCCATTAATGGTCATATTGTTGATCCTTTAAGGCTTCAGAGAAGCCTAGTATGTGCTTGCTGGAGTGTTACATTCACTCAAGCATGTAAAGGTCTTTCATGGGTACGTTCTTCTTGATCCATAACCATATTGCAGAAAGGAAATGAAGCAAGCTGATTACATCATAATCCTCAGAGAGCGTGTCAACTTGGAATAATTTTCTTCCTGGCAACAAACCTTTCTCTTTCATTAATGTGATTACTGATTATTGTTCATTGTTCCAGGTTTACGGCTTCCAGGTTTACAGCTTTTTTATGATTGTTGATAATCACCCCATGTTTAAGGCGCCCTTCGTTTTATCGGTTGATAATTGCTCCTCGTTTATGGTGTGTGCTCGCTCACCCAAAATCGAAAGTTTTTGGCAAATATTTGAGTGACTTCAAAAGGCGCCAGCACTGCAGCCATTGTCACGCCTTCATCAATATTGCCCAATTCATCCAGCGATGGAAAATTTTGTCGTTTTAAAGCGGCGTTCAGAGGCATTTTGCAGGCAGCAGACTTCCCAGCTCTAATTGCTTGTTCATGGAAGCGGATTCCGTCCGCAAGAAGAACTGAACCATTGTCTCGCAATGTTGACTGCTGTAATTCCTCCTATTGTATTATTGATCGCAATAATAATTGATTATATTATTGTCTCGCAATGTTGACTGGAGCAGGTTGCAATAGCAGTAATCATTGAATTGATTGTGTACTCTGGGCGATTCGAGTTCTCTCAACAGCCATGCATGC
This sequence comes from Lygodium microphyllum, assembly GCF_053477565.2. NCBI lineage: Eukaryota > Viridiplantae > Streptophyta > Polypodiopsida > Schizaeales > Lygodiaceae > Lygodium > Lygodium microphyllum. The sequence continues at coordinate 99,270,597 of NC_141161.1, forward strand.
TTTGCTGTAGCTGCTGCAACACACGAAACATTCACTCGACAAACAAGTCGACTCATCTTTGTGCGAAGGATATACTGATTGATTGCCTTCTTCGAGAACACCTGAAGGAGACTATGGCCAATCTAGCACCAGAAAGAAGCATTCGATCATTGCCTGCATGTGAGATGCCATGTATGGTTCACCCTTGTGTATTTTGTTTCCGAGCTGTATGTCCATTTTCAACTCTTTTGTACTATGTTCTTTTTGTAGACTCCATCATGTAGGGTTCGTGTGTTCTATTTCATTCCTTCTACAAGTGTATGGTTACTTCAACCCTTTTAAGTCTCTACTCCATTTGAAGTCCATGTCACTTCAAGTCTCTTAAGCAATGGCTTCACCTAATGTGTGAGACCTTGCTTTTGCATGGTCAACTGGATCTCTCTCCTAATAATCTAAATACGCATTATGAAACATGAACTAATAATTGTGACTTTATTTCATAGCTCTTTCCTTATGCCGTTATGGAAGTCGTTCTTGAGTTCCCCCATATAGGAATGAGGGCCCCGGGTATACACATCCAATAATTGTAAGTTGCATGGTGAACTAGAGATTGTTCGGGTATTTAGATCTTCAAGTCAAGACATGATGTATTACACAATTTCAAAAAAACTTTAGAGTTCCAACTTTCATGGTGAACTAAAACTTGGTTGGGTGTTTATAAGCAAATACACGAGTATGGCATATTGATACAAAAGAGCAAAGCAAAACCCTTTGTTGATGGTTTGCAATTGAAAATGTCCCCCTTTCTATGAGACAATTTTCAAAAAAAAAAAAAGAATCTTTCTCTAAATGAAAGGAAGCTATCCATAAAAGCAACAAAGTGGAGTTTCCACTACAAAGTGTTGTGTTTTAAGAAGCTTTAGTCAAAGTGAGTCTTATTTTATTGTACCTACATGACTTTGGAATAATGAAATCAAATCAAAGATTTTGCCCCTCACATTCTTGCTCCATGACATGTGGTTGGTCTATGGATATGCTTTCTTAAGCTTTCTCAATAAACACTTTCGCTACTAAGCAGGATACTAGAGTCATCATTGCTTCTATGAAATTTCACACCTTTGAATCATGTATGAAGTGTTTTGATTTTGCAGCAAGTGAATGCATTGCCTTACCTATTCAAGGTGTGGGGGAACTAAATTTAGATCTTAATTGGTTGGAACTATCCAAAACCTTGGACCATGAGCAAGCATAAAGTAGCGCAATGGATACCATTGTTGTACTAGATGTGGAAGTAGGAGTAAGTTTAGGCAAAGACTCAATCACTATCTCGTTATATCTAAAAATGCGTACAGAAAGTGATATTGAAATGTCATAATTGAACACAATTAGAAAACCAAACAAAGACTTGCTTGATTTCTTGTGAAGGTCAAAGTCTACAACATTGAGAAGTCAAGAATGGGCTTCTTGATACCAAGGAACAAGCCAAGCCTTCAGATCTTCAAATGATTCACAAAGCTTCTAAAAGAAGCTCAAGCGATTATCATGCTAGGGGTGAAGTGTGAATCAATAACCAATTAGTATATGAGAGGTAGATCTAGTAGCTCTTTTTTGAATATGCACTCAAATACAACATGGCATTTATGAAAAAATATCAATTAGAATGGGCTTTAAAGGAATACCCTTGAGCGTGATAACACAATCCCCATGGTACAAGGAGCAAAATGTGCCAAACAAAGGATGTACTCCATGAAACCTAAGTTACATGCAAGATGTGCTAGAAAATATAAAACTTTGAAAGTAGGGTTTATCTATGTGATAGAGCACAATAGTGGTATTGAAGAAAAATAGTAAGCTTAGAATGTGCTCTCTAACGATAACACAGTCAATATATTAACCAAGGGATGACTATCCCTTATTGAAATTAAAAAATAGCTCAAGCCTTCACTTAAACAACACATAGAAAATTTCCGCCACCACTATATTCGAAGGGGTGCGGGCGTGGAGGAGAGGAGGAGGGGGGTGGGGGTGGGGCCGTTCACCTTTTTTCATGACATATATGTTTACTATCTTTTAGCTCTTCATGTGTAGAATCACATTATAGCATGGAGCTAGAGTATTTGTAGATGAGTCCAGTAAAAGGTGTAAAGAGTTGTTCTTTAAAATTTTGAAACATCATTTTGGGTAGAACACAATATTAGTGAGTTTGGGAATCTCCCAATTCCCATTTTTTGAATACTAAAAAGGTGGCACCCGTATAACATGTCCATAAGTTTCTCAAAACCATATGATGTGACCTATCTTTGGAAAGCGCTTGAAAAATGGAATCTATTGAGCTATAGAGCACTCGATTTGGAGTTATAATGTTCAAGTTATGACAAATCCAAAGATTTGACCATGTATCCCAAACTTATGGTAAATTCCCATATTCACCAATATGGTGTTGTAGAGTCTGCATGTGTTCTAACATACGTGATATCAATATATAAGATATCATCGGCAATATTAAAAAAGAAAAACATGTTTGGGTGCCATGGGGACTTTATGGAGCCTCTTTCCTATCAACAACAATAAATGGTTCAAACTCTTTTTTTATTACAAGGCAATGTACAAATTATCTTGGAATTAAAAAAAATTCAAGGTTTTTAATGTATCATGTCTCTCATAATTGTGGCCCTTTAGCATGGCATTGCTTGATTTTATGCTTAACAGTACATGTGTTGCACTTTTTTTGCTAGCTTGAAGAAAGGCTCTTATAAACATTGTATTGTTTAAGGGTTTTCGTATGAGAAAGGTAGCAAACCTAGAGAAATATAGAACTTTTATAGCACTTCCTTGGATGGGATGCCAATCTTTTTATCAAGAAATCTCATACTTTGGTGGAAAAGACCCAAGGAGCACAAGGTAGTTGCATACGACTATCAGAACTTGGACTGTGGCCAAAGTGCCTCCATCATGGCTATCTCCTTCAAATCTATCCATGCCCCTACAATGTCTCTTTATTGTGATATGGTCCCAAAATAAGCTACCCAAATTCTTGAAAATGTGCATGGGATGTTAATCTGTATGTGGATCCAATATGGCAACTCATAGAAAATTGAGAATCGTCACATTTTGCTTTGGAAGTGACTCCTAGTGGGACATTTTCCACTCATATCAGCTTTGAGCATTATTTCATGCTAGAGGTTGTCCAAGAAAACCTACCCTCAATTCATGGCCATCCAACAAGAAAACAATGTGCCCCTAATATACCATCTTCTTCATGCTCCACGACTTTCAAGAGTCTATCACACAATGGACATGCATAATAACCTGTGGTAACCAAACCTATAACAATATCCCTATCTAGTCAACACAAACATAGACAAGCCATGTTCGATATCGGCAACGAGAATGGAATCTCATTTACTAGAGCACCCCCAAAATCCCAAAAAGTCCTGCATGGTTCACATAAGAATGGCTCGTATATAAGTGGACCACGGACCAACATTCTTGCTAATGTCTTCCATAGCAATCCCCTCCTCCCACAAAATCTTGAGTTTATCAACTGATGGATAGTGATAGACATACATGTTCTTGACTTTAGAGCACCTAGGAATGAGTAAGGTAAGGATCATGTGTCCCTTCTTGGTAGAAAGCCATGGTGGGATGATATAGTTTACAAGGACTATAGGAAACACACTATAGGAAGTTGAGAAAAGACCAAATAGCTTCATGCCATCCATAGCAAGATTGAACTGAAGATTCCTTGGCTCTCATGCAAAGCTTGGAAAGGTGAAGTCAATGTGATTGCATATACATGAATCTCTTGGTATTATTTGGACTCCATTTGTGGATCCATTTTGCGGATGCCACATTGTCAAGGTCACTATGGTTGATGTAAGAAACATGTGACATATACACAGTATAAGTAAAAAGTGTTTGAGAACCTTTTGAGAGATGGTTTTCCTTTGCAAGTCCTATCGATACCTATGAGCACCACACTTTGGGCATGACTGTAAGACCAGTCGTCATGCATCATCACGAGACTCGGACATAATGTTTTGAAGTCGTAGTATGTAATATTTTAGTAACTTGCAAAAAAAAAACCCAAGCACCTTTGAAGAGCATAAAAATCATTTTTATAATGAAGTCAAAGACAAACAACCATAGTATATACTTAAACAACTTTGTCACACTCACATTGCTCCATTCATAATTTGCCTATACGCTTAGAAGTGTAAGCAGCTTCTTTAAGCAAGATAGTCGGAATCCATACCATTAAGCTCTATTTCTCTCTCTATATTTTCTCCCCCCTCTCTTCCTTATAGTTTCTCTCCTTGATTCTCCCTCTCTCTCCCTCCTTGTATCTCTTTATTTCTCTCTTCCCCTCCTCTCTCTATCTCACTATTTTTCATGAAACCTCTCTCTACGAGTTTTTCTTTATCTTCCTCTTTCTCTCTTTCTCTCCCTCTCTTCTTCTCTCTATTTCTTTATCTCCCTCCCTTTTCCCCTCTCCCTCAATGCATCTCTCCATAAGAAAAAATAAAAATAGAAAATAAGAAAAATTAAAAACAAATAAATGGGAAGTGATGTCTCCCTCCCTCTCTTTATCTCTCTCTCCCCACCTCTTCTTTTACTTTTCTCTCTTTCCCTTCTCTCGCATTCTCTCATTGTTTCTCCATTTCTTTCTCACTCTCACTCTCTATTTTTATATTTCCCTCCATCTCTATTTTTTTCTCTCCTTCCATCTCTCTATATCACTCTTCCTCACTCTCTATTTTTTTTCCTATTTCCCTCAATGTCTTTATTAGTATCTCCCTCTCTCTCTCTCTTCTTTTTACTATCCTCCCCCTCCTTTTACTTGCCCTTATTTTCTCTCTTCTCCCTTTCTGTCCCTTCCTTCTCTTCCCCTCTCTCTATTTTTCTCTCCTCCTTGTTAACCTGAACACAAAAAAAGTAAAAAAAGTGGAAAAGCTCAAGTTGAGAGCTAAAAGAGGCAACCCAAAAGGAAATCAGACACAAAAGAAAAAGCTGGAAGGGAAATGACAAAAAGTGCAAGGGTAGCCTCAAAATCTAAGTCAAAGGCAAAAGCACATTTGTAAAATGCAAGGTGCCCCTAAAGGTTTTGTAAAAGAGCACTGTCGGAGGGGTTTTTGAATCCACCACGGATTAGAAGTAGAAGGAAGTAGAGATAGGAGATGGAAGAGAAGATAGAGAATATCCAAGTGGTAAGCACTACAAAAACAAATCACAATGAATTGAATCAATATGTATTGAAAGAACCTGAAATCTTTGCACTACTCAGAAGCAATCTCCAGGCATTGGTTCTCCTGGAGCTCCTTCGTAGACCAAAAACGTGGATCAGAAAAATTAGCTCTTTCTCTACTGTCCGGAACCCAAATCTGATGGCTCCGTTGGCTCCGAAAGGCAGGTAAAACTTCAGGACACCTACTCACGGATCTCCCATATCCCTCCTTTTTCCTTCAGTTCAATTTGTAGTTTTTAGCCTGTTTACAACGACCGTGACGTGCGCGATTTCGTCCATCTATCTTTTTTATGAAAAAACTCCTAATTGCCTAAAAAAGCAACTAGCTTTTTGCATGTCATCCTAATCTGGAAGCTTTTTCTAACTTTTTGGATTTTTACAATAAATAATATAAAAAATAGACTAAAATTATCAAAAAATCTAGTATTTTTGGATAATCCATGCAACTCACACTAGTACTAATGGTTCAAATCACATTGACTCTCTAGATCAATAGAGAAGTCGGATGATGATGCATTCCATACTTTTTCACACTGTGTCCTCATAACATCACGACATCCACCCCCTCTGAACATGCGCATCCTTCAGTATGCGCCACAAAATAGTCCTCTTGGATCGAAGGGCCACAACATTATCTTCCAAAGTAACTGCCACATAGACAAAGCACCTCCAAGATAAACAATTCAATGCTCTTCCATCCAACATAGGAACATCTCACCATCCAAACTCGCTCCTTCTGGATCATAAGGTTTTATCAACGTATTCAAGCCACATAGCTGCACTTTTAAAGACCCTCTAGATACGATAAACATACTCACAATGTGCCCATCTTCATAGACATAACAACACCCTTGCTCCTTCTGAATCCATTGCTTTGGAAGCAACCCATGTTGATACTTTACTTGATTTTTCACATCCAAGATCTTCAGAACATCATCCATATCCAAGCCATCCATAGCATCATGAGCATCCAAAAATAAGGTATCCACTGTAGTTCTTGGCAAAGCATCAAATGGCATTCTGCATTCATTAGCAAGGTCTTCTGACTACGTAAGTGTTGTGAAACACGGATCTAGAGCATGGCTATGGTGGTTCAAAAACAGGAAGAGAACTCATGTAGACATAGACTCAGACACTGACTGTCACACAAGTGAATTAGGTTTCAAGATTGAGACTTGAACTCATAAACACAATCTTGTGTGTTGACAATGACACTGACACTTTACTGGAAAGAAAAGAGTACTATCATTACATTAAGAAAAGGAAGCAAGTACAATGCTTTATAGGAAAGTAGGAAACTACAGTAGGCACTACTATGCATATGGGATAGGTAAGCCTGCATGTCCTTGGCCCTGAAGCTCCATACAAAGAGGCTGTTAGTGAGTGTGATTGCTGAATCTCAACACCCCTCCTCAATCACAACTAGAAAGGCACAAAGTGTGTAGAGGCTGTAATGAGAACCACCTGCAAAGTGTGGGCACACCACAAACATGGTAGACACCAGAGGCTGTCACAAAAAAAGGCTAAGTGTGGGCACCAAAACATGATGGACATCCAGAGGCTATAAGAGGGGCCTCACAAAGTGTACAAGGACTATAGTGCCAAGTTATATGAGGAGTTTACGAAGCTTACGGAAAGAAGCATTAGGGTTAGGAAATACAAGGCTTTTAAAACAGTCTATCAGAGTAATGAGAGTAGAAGGACTGATGAGGCTTGTCCTTCTGATCCTCGTGGTCTTCATCTTCATCTTCATCTTCATCTTTTGGTCCATGGTCTTCTTCTTCTTTCACAACTGTAAGATAGGCCTTTTGGGACCTCTTCCTAGCATGACAGAACTTCTTAGTGTGTCCGGTCCTTTTGCAGAAGTCACAGAAGAGCGGTTCCTTTTTACCTTTGTATCTGTTGTTTACATATAATATTTGTTCATCCTTTGAAGTGCTAGGCTCTTCTTTGCTTTTAAGTTTCTTTTCTTCCTCTAGCAGAGAGGATTTAATATCAGCAAGTTGAGGATCAGGCATATTGGTTAGAGTGGTTGATACATTATCATAGGCAGGAGGCAGACTTTTTAACAAGACACCAATACAAACATCTTCATCCATTTTTAGCTTTATCCCTCTAAGTTGAGTAAGAAGGCTTTCCATGTATTTCAGATGGGATGCCAGGAATGTATGAGGCTTCATATCAAGTCGGAAAAATTCAATCAATAGACCATACTTAGACGACTTTGACTGTGCACCAAATAAGGTATCCAATTTGTCCCAAGTGTCATGGGACGTGTCACAGGCATCCATATGATGGATGTAGCTGTCATCCAATTCTAGCTTAATGATGGCTTGTGCCTTGTCATCATTCTTCTACCAAGTAACTGCAAGGTCTGCATCTCGAGGTTTCTTTTCTTTGCCATTTGTGATGGCCTAGAGACCCTTCTTCATCAGGATGAGCTTGATGGGGGTTTGCCAGGTGTAAAACCCGACTCCCTGGAACCGAGCATTTGGAGAGTCTTTTCCCATGTTGGATGGCTGGAGCAACAGCAAATCAACTCCAAGATTCTCAGATGTTACAAGTGAAGGAGCAGATTACAATGTGTCAAGAGACACAAGTAATGGTAGTGTGAAAACACATTATGTAGAGACTTGATGTTGAGCTTGAATCTTCCTTGCTCGGGGTCGTCGATCCTTCTTCAATATTCTCAGGTCCTTCCCCTCCTTGATTTGGTGCTGGGATAGTAGATCAGAGTGGCAGTGGGTTGCTCCAGGTGGTAGGAGAGAGAAAATGATGAGATTTTTGAGCTTTGATGAAACTGGCTATGGCTGACAGTTTAGGGTTTCAGACAGGGGCCTCGTTTTTTGCAGATTGCAGGAGCTGTAGTTGGTCATTTTGAAAACTTCTTTAATGGAAATGAAGCTTACTTCATGCTCTTAAAAAGCCGTATCCTCCTTATCAAGATCGCAGCGTGTACGTTGCGCGCGCAGAGCAAACGAATAGATCAGGCGGCAGATTTTGTCAGCAGCCATGAATTTCAACAATGCTAGAGCATATACGGACCAATGTCGGTGTTTGAAGTGACAGGAGGTAGCGCCCTGAGCCAAGGAATGTATGTCTAGAAGAGAGCTTATGAAGATATGCTCTACAGAGAAAGATATGAAGGCTCCATGGAGGGTATGTCCTGCAGGTCACAATTGAAGACTATGGCAGTGACTGAGAATTTTCACAATACTGAGCTTCAGATAGCCAAATGTCATGGATTGATGTGATATAGGGAAGCTTTGTGAGTTGGGGAACACTTTTCTAGAAGGAAGCTCCAAGATATTTGACCTCTCGAGTGAGATATAAGCGACTCAATCTGACAGGGTGCTGCTGGCTATGGCTGCCATGGAAGCTCAAGTGAAGGTAGAGTTGGGAGATGAAGTCATGGGATGAAACTGAGCTGACCAGAGATTAATATGAGCTGAGAGAGAGCAAAGGAGAGCTAAGCCGAGCTAAGCCATGCCCAATTGGGTTATGATACCATGTTGCGAAACACGAATCTAGAGTATGGCTATGGTGGTTTAAAGATGGGAAGAGAACTCATGTAGACATAGACTCAAACACTGACTGTCACACAAGTGAATTAGGTTTCAAGATTGAGACTTGAACTCATAAACACAATCTTGTGTGTTGACAATGCCACTGACACTTTACTGGAAAGAAAAGAGTACTATCATTGCATTAAGGAAAGGAAGCAAGTACAATGCTTTATAGGAAAGTAGGAAACTACAGTAGGCACCACTGTGCATATGGGATAGGTAAGCTTGCATGTCCTTGGCCCTGAAGCTCCATACAAAGAGGCTATTAGTGAGTGTGATTGCTCAATCTCAACAGTAAGAGCCATAGGCATGGTTCCTTGAGGCACACTCTCCTCGGCATCCCATGGCTTTGATACTTCCTTTTCCAAAGCATCTTTTCCTATGTTATCTGTAACACATAAAGCATCAAGAACTAACTGCTCAATAGCAAACAATGATTCTGCCTCTTGCACATCAAGAAAAGTATTCATAATTTCTTGTGTGTCCTCATCATCCCTTACCACAGCATCCTCCAATGGATTTGTCCAATCATCTAGTGCATCCTTCTCATCTTGTTGACTACCTTGCTCCAAATATTGTGGAACCTCTTGAGCACAAGCCTCATCCATAGCAACAATATCCAAGTCATCACCTGCATTAGAAATCAAGTGAGTCTCACATGAACCACACATGGATCCCTTTGCCTCTTCATAAAATACCTCAATGTTGCCAACATGCTCTTTGTCATCTGCATGCAAACAAGTAGCCAAAGAGTCTGATGTTTCTTGCATAGTCCTTTGGTCTAACACTTCTGTCTCTTCCTTGTGGATCTCTATATCTTCAGTAGTCTCTTGTAAACCTGTCATAGAATCACAAGCTGCATTCACTTTTACTTCTGGAGCAAACAATTCAACCACCAACTTTGAATATACAACCTCGACTATAGCTTCATTAGAAGCCTTCCACAGGGTAACATCTTCTTGCAAACACTCAAATTCAGAGCCTCAAGTAAGGAATGTGCCTCATGAACATGGTCATTCACCTATAAAGAAGTATCACTGGATAAACTCCCAGTATCATCTACATCAATAGAAACTGCAATAGGCAAGACATCTCCATCACTGTTATCATGCACATGTGTATCAACACTGTCAGACTCAGGGAATTCTTCTTTCAAGGCATCCTTGAACCCTTTCCAAGTTGCACCATGCCTTCGTTGTATACCCTCAATTCGGTCCTTAAGATTTTGCTACACCAGCTGGAGAGAATAGACAACCCTTTGTAACTCAAGCACATTGCGCCTTTGCATCGTTATGTCAAAATAGTTGAGATATGTTGATGCATATGACCCATCAAAGAAACCCAATTCTTGTGTCATCCACTGAAAATAATCCTTGATCAAATCCTCTTTTTCAGTCTTCACCTTTTCCAGCATGATTTGTCCTTGCTCTTCTATCTGCTTCTGTTGCTCATACAACTATCTACATGTGTCCAATAAAAACATTTTGAAACCAATATCTGCATCTCAAAATTCAATTATCCAAGAACACCTGTCAATAAACTGCAAATCCACCATAGAACTCACAGCTAGAACTATGCCTCGTGATAAGTCACCCATGTCTACCCGCCTTCCGTCGATTTTCACCTCGGGTTCACTAATGTCAGAGGGTTTTTTTTTGAAAGGTCGAATCCACCGGGGATCAGAAGTAGAAGGAAGTAGAGATAGGAGATGGAAGAGAAGATAGAGAATACCCAAGTGGTAAACACGACAAAAACAAATCACAATGAATTGAATCAATATGTATTGAAAGAACCTAGAATCTTTGCACTACTCATAAGCAATCTCCTGGCATTAGTTCTCCTGGAGCTCCTTCGTAGACAAAAAACGTGGATCAGAAAAATCAGCTCTTTCTCTGCTGCCCGAAACCCAAATCTGATGGCTTTGTTGGCTCTGAAAGGGAGGTAAAACTTCATGACACCTAATCACGGATCTCCCAGATCACTCCTTCTTCCTTCAGTTCAATCTACAATTTTCAGCCTGTTTACAGCGATCATGATGCGCGCGATTTCGTCCATCTGTCTTTTTTATGAAAAATCTCCTAATTGGCTGAAAAAGCAACTAGCTTTTTGCATGCCATCCTAATCTAGAAGCTTTTTCTAACTTTTTTGGATTTTTACAATAAATAATATAAAAATAGACTAAAATTATTCAAAAATCTAGTATTCTCGGATAATCCATACAACTCACACTAGTACTAATGGCTCAGATTACATTGACTCTCTAGATAAATAGAGAAGTTGGATGATGATGCATTCCATACTTTTTCACACTCTTTCCTCATAACATCACGACAGCGCTAGGCTCCCTCTTGTGCAAATTGTAACAGTAGACGAGCGGTAGAAAGGAAGCTAACAAGATAGGCGGACAATAGGAAAGAGGGTCTACGCCACAACCGCCCGGCCATGTAAAAAACATGACTACCACCCAAAAGGGATTATGATTTTATATATAAACTCATAACGTGAATGAGAAGCTCATTCTTTGGTGTGTGGCAAACATTATCTCTTCTTCTTCTCGTCTTCTCTCCTTCTTGCTTGCTTGTGGGTGTGTAAGAGTGTGAGGGAGTGAGTGTGTGAGGGTGAGGGATCAAGGAGAAAAAGCTCTCCATCGTCTCCTCTCTTCTTCTCTTCTCTTGTCTCGCACACGGCTATGGAGGATGGAGCTTGAAGGTGGAGGCTTGAGGTTTCTTGATCTTGCATCTAGAATCATGGAGCTACCGAGTTGCTTGAGGGAGGAGGTTACTCGTTCAGGCTTCAAGGTAATCTCACTATACCCCCTACAATCGAAGGTGTAACAGCTAGGTGTGAGTAATAGCCATTTGTGCTCACTTGAAACATTTGAAAGAATAAATGGTCTGTGGGTCTTGGTCATTGAGCGTGAGGTCCCATTACATTTTGGTTTCATTTCAGGGACATAGGGATTTAAGCTTGAGCACTTGCTTGCCTCAAATCAAGCAATGAAGTAAGGGTTTTATCCCTGAACCAGAGCTTGAGATACATAGGAGATTTGGGCTTTTTAATCTTCAAAACAAGTAATGATTTCAATTTTTTATGAGTAGACAAGTAGGAGGGTTCATCTTAATACTTTGTGTTTTTAATTTTGTTGCATTTAGAGTAGGTTAGGATTAAGAAATTGAAGGAAAAAGCTTTAGGGTTTGTGCTTTAAAATAGACCAAAATAGGGTGAAATTAGGAAAAAAAATGGACTTGTAATCCATTGACAAGGCATGAGCATTTATGGGGTAGCACTTGGGCATTAGGACAAGGGCTTAAGACCCAAGGAAGGGGGTTTGAAGGCTTATTTTGAGTTCTACAATCTAGAGAGAGAGAGAGAGAGAGAGAGAGAGAGAGAGAGAGAGAGAGAGAGAGAGAGAGAGAGAGAGAGAGAGAGAGAGAGAGAGAGAGAGAGAGAGAGAGAGAGAGAGAGAGAGAGAGAGAGAGAGAGAGAGTTTGAGCTTACATCGAAGCAATTGGCATTCCTAGGAGTTTTTTGCTTGGTTCCGGTACGTATAAACCTTCCTTTGCATCTACCCTTGGATTTTGGAGAATGTTGTTTGTGGGCCAAAATTGTTGCCACCAATTGACATTTCTTGGCATTGTTTGTGTGCTAGCGGAATTGGGCACGGTCTAGTGGGGTCCGATTCTTAGAGTTCGGACACTCCCAGATTTGGACAACCAGTTTAGGCTGAGCCCCAGAATCAGCCCTCGGCCAATCACATTCGGCCCACTCAGCTGAATCGAGGGAATGGCCATTCGGGCCACCTTGCCATGTGGCATTCAAAGGGCTCTACGTTCGACCCTCAAACACTCGGCCTCAGATTGGGCCCTAATATCATTCAGCCACCCTGATATCATTCTGCCCTAGGCAACTCGAACGAGTCAAATGTGACAATCAGACCTTGCAATTCAAACTAGCTAGGCCGAATCTAGAATCTATCAGATTTGACATCTATAGATCTTGACTGACCTGGACCATAGCCGTAAGAACCCTCGAGATGATATAGACAAACAAAATACATTTTCTGGAGCAAGAAAGAAGAGAACCATTGAGTCTCAAACCTAGAAGCAATGCCAGTTGACCTACTTGCTATCCACCTTGCTAAGAGAACCAAACTGAACCATAGACCCTAAGCTAGACCTTGACAAGGGAAAGGACAGATCACAGTCCCTAGAGACCACCAAGAGTGTCCAACAACTAAACTTAAATCCCTATTAGGTCGAGAACATAGACAAGAGTGCTGAAGCTACATTTACAACTTTGCATTGCACCCCACATTGTTTTTTGGCACTCAAAGTGCATCTTTAAAAAAAAACTAAAAGCTTGATTTCGTATAGTGCATGGAAAAGAGCACACATACACACACATACACATATAAATTGAGTGACAGTAAATTGAGGGCTATTTGTAAATAACAAGGAACTCACTTAGACTTAAGAAATTGAATGAACCCACTAGTAGGAGAGGGCCCTGAAACTTAGACGGGTGACCAAGAACCCCAAGTGGTAGGACCAAGAGGAAGATACAAAGCAAGAGCTAGATGAACCAAAGGTTCGATATCATTAACAGAGTGAATCTACCCAATTTAATCAACCTCTTTGACACCTTGGTGGAACAAGAGACTACGAATAATGCAGAGACAAGCACGAACCACAGACTCAACAGAGAGCTTTATTTGGGGGATTTTCCAAATTAAATCCAGCAAATGGTGAGCAAGTACAACTTGCAAACCTAGACGGACCACCATAGTAGGCCATTCGAGGATATCATAGTAGACCTCGAAGAGGATAGGAGACTAGCACAAGAAGCTTTGCAAGGCATAGTAGGCTACAATCAGGAACAAAAAGCTTAAAGCTTGCGACAAAATGTAGAAATGCAAGAGATCCAATGAATATTAGCCTTAGCCAATAGAAATTGATCAAGACCTGATGCTAAGAGAGAGAGAGAGCACTAGAAGGAGACCTTATGTTGAGCGTGCTTCTTATGAAATGACTATACGACAATAAATCCACAAAATCAACACTTGCAACCTCATTGCTCATAGGGCTAGGAGTCAACCAAGGCTCGAAGAGCCAATCAAAAATCCATGTTGTTACTAAGCTATTAGATAATACTAGCCAAACAACAACCCCTATAGGTTCATGGAGCAGTTCAAGCAGGTTTGTGAGGCGAATGGCCTCATCGATCTCACCCAAGGTCCGCAGACCTTTGACCTATGCTTATGCAATAAGGGAAAGACTTGCTACACCAACTTAGATACCGCAGAACGTAACAACTTTAACCATCTCAAGAGCCTCTTCATCAAGAGATTCTTAGAGTCTTGTTACTTGAACAATCTAATTGTATGGTGTTGCACAGAATACGTGTGGGATTTTGAAAAAGTCGCTCATCAAAAGGATACTTCAAAGCATGATGTCACCTAAGAAGCATTATGCCTTCATATTTTGAGTCAGGTCATCAGTATAAGATGATGTCCACCTTTGTCAATTTATGAAACTACTATAGTAGTTCAAAAGAGCTTCTTAGTAGCATTGATGGAAGGTGTTAGCTTCCTTGACATCCACCTTTGTTTTAAAGCACTATCAACATAATTCTAACTAGCTGTCACATGCTGTGGGCATGATATCATTCAACCAAAGAAAGAAGCTCTTCACAAGGACAAACAAATCTGTCGCACCTTTGAATGACTCACTATCCCTTTTAATCTCATCGAATGGCCAGTTATCATGGTATAGTTTCAAGCTCCTCATTTATCATGTTGCACTCATGATCTTGCAACCTGACAAGTTTAAGTAGATCCACTACTAAAGCACCAATTGACTCCATCAAATAACACACTTGGCAATACATCCTCTAGATTCTTGTTGTCATCTAAGACCAGTTTTCCCTCCAACATAAACCCCCAACTCCGTTCTATTCAACTCAAGTAAGTTGCTCTAGTACAAGCCACTGTAGTTACTAATCTATGGCGACAATCTATCCCAGCTCGAATCATAACATGTGTTTTGTATGTCAAAGCTATAGTCTCCCTAGCCATATTGTTATTATGTCCTCTTCCTTCATAATTTCAATTTTTTTCTACTATAAATGACGACCTTCATCAACCTCTGTGGCCCAAGTATCTTGATGATATTCTTCGTACAGTACTTATAGCATCGACTTGCCTTAGTTTGCCCTAGTATAACACCATTTGTTGCATAATATTTATGACAGTATCGTCTCTAGATCAAAACCTTAGTGATTATAATGATAAGAGGAATCTCAAAACATGCTATAATGTTTATAGGTAATATCTTTACTCTACTTGTGAGCAGAGGTGAGACTCGACTAAACCATAAATTAAGCTTTGTTTTCAAAAACTCAAGCATTACAAAGCTATTAGTTTGAGCTTCATTTTCATCAAGTCAAGCATTAAAAGGAAATAGGTGAGAGAGAAGCAATGGTGGAATGCAATGCAAAAAGCTATGGAGTTCAAAAGGGTTGAAAGAAAGAAGAACACAAGAGAGTTATGCGGGTACAAAATGAATTATGCTCTTATTCTTTCTTATCTTCACTTATATATGGTTGTAGTACATGTATGTAGTACATATACAAGGGGTGTCTATATAGGCCATTGACTTTTACCCCAACAATATCCCACTTAAATAACAATGTGCCTTTATGGGAGTCTTAGAAAATAAAGATATTATACAATGCCCATCAACAATCTGCAAGTTCAATGTGCTTAACCTCAAAAACCAACATAATGAAGTGATAGTTCACTTCAATGTGCTTTGTCTTTGCATGAAAGATAGAGTTTTGTACCAAGTGAAAGGAGCTTTGACTATCATAATGCAACGTAGGCACATCTTTTGCAATACTCAAGTCTCATACCAGACAAGTAAGTGATATAGCTTCCTTGCAGGGGTTGCAATATACTATGCCTCAACCGTAAATAAAGCTTTACATACCTATAATCAAGAGATGCAAGAGAATACACTACCTATAAAAGTGAAGTCAAAACTTGTAGTAAATCTTTTAGAGTATACACTCCGTGCAAAATCAAATATATAAAGACAAAACATGTAATAGACCTCTTAGAGTCTACAATCCCTACAAAACTAACATCTACATATCCAAGAGTAGATGCATCCTTCCTTTAAAGCATATGCACATAGATCTATTTCCATTCAAGTATCTCATGATACTCTTCATTTCTCCCAATGCTTCTTGCCAAGGATTTCCATACACCTACTAATAACCACTTTCACCACATAGTTAATGTCTTGACATGTAGTAACCATGCATACATCAAGCTATATGAACAAAAATGCATACAAAACCTTGCCATTTTAGTCCTCTAGTCATCTAACTTAGAGATATCTTCTAGGCTAAGTTTCAAATATAGAGGTAATGGAATAGTGGTAGACTTTCCACTCTCCATATTGAAATGCTATAATACCTTCCCAACATATTCTTCTAAGTCAAATATAATATCCTTTTGTCTTGATCTTACATAATACACACACCAAGAATGTGATAAGCATTCTCCCAGTCCTTCACGTCTGATGTCTCAAGTAACCCTTTTCTATAAAGCATCCACATTCATAATGGATATCCCAACCATTAACATGTCATCCACATATAGAATCAATATTATAAGGCTATTATTCCTAGCCTTTCTAGTATATAGATAGTATGTGGTCTCACTCCTAGTATGCTTGTGAGATTGCATAAAGTATCGAACTTATGATACCATTTCCTAGGAACCATATAAACTCTTATACATCTTACACACCAACTGCCCCTTTCCCTTCCACAAAAAATCATGTAGATTTCTTTATGTAAATATCCTCATGCCAGTCCCTATGTAAGAAAGTGGTATTTAGATCCGTTTGAACCTACTCTATCTCCTCTCTAGCAACCAAAGCAAGAACCATATGAAGGGTCTTGCCTGCTATTGAGAAGATCTCATTAAAATCAAACCTCTTATCTTGGTCAAATCTTTTGGCTACCAATCTTACCTTGTACTTAGGAAATGCATCGAATGGAGATACCTTCAGCTTGTAAATCCACATACATGGGAGTGCATGCTTCTCCTTAAACAAAGAAACTAACTCTCATGTAGCATTCTTTTCCAAAGAATCCATCCCTCTTCCGCTTATGGCTATCATCCCTAATAATAACATCATCATAACATGAAGGCTCATGATAATCTATGACCATGATATAGTCTACTATGACCATGATATAGTCTAGAGATAGAGTATATCTATTTGGTAATCTAAAAACCATCGTAGACCTACATAAAACTAACTCAATGAGAGCCTCAGCCTCTTCCACCTATCTATTGTATAAGAAATGAGGTTGTCTACTATATTATGGTATTACTACCTCAACAGTAGCAAGTTGTCCAAGTCTTATATTATGTGGAATAAATCATACAATCTGCTCATGTGCTAGCTTTCCATCCTCTTAAAATAGCACTTTCTGGATCTCAACCATTTTGATAGGTTTCTTATGGATCTTATCCTAATTAAATATGGCATCATGGATGCATACTATGTTCTTTGATTCAAGATCCCACAAGCGATAGTCCATTTCACCAAACTCTCCATAGCTAAGAAAAATGTATTTCTTGGACTTAGGATTAAGCTTACTTTGATTATCCTTAGGTATATAGATATGCCTCATATCCAAAAATACGCAAGTGATGATGCCTATATTTTTTCCCAAGCCAAAAATCCTCTTGTATCTTTCCACGGCTTGCTAGGAGACCTATTGATTAATACACTACTCTCTTTACAACTTTAATGCAGAATGCATTAGTGAGACTAGCTCTATAGAGCATGCCACAAACCCTTTCATGAATGGTCATGTTAATATTCTCAACCGCACAATTTTAAGGAGGATTTTCAAGAGTTACCAACTCTCTCTTGATACCATAGTTTGCATAAAAATTCATAAAGGCATGTGAAGTGTACTCTCCACCATTATCAGTCCTCAAGCACTTAAGCTTCTTGCATGAGTGATTCTCTCCAAATGCCAATAACTTTTGGAATGCATTCAACATGTCTCTCTTCTTGTGAAGAGGATTATCCCAAAACTACCTTGAGGCATCATCTACAAAAGTGACAAAGTATAATACTCAACCTAATGAAGCCATATGCATTGGTCCACATACATCAATATGAACCAAATCAAGATATTATGACCTTCTACTCACATTATATGTTTTATACGACATCTTAGTTTTCTTTCCAAAGAGACAATGCTCAAAAACTCCAATTTAAAGAATGTTTAGAGATAGAAGATAATGTAAACAATAGAAAGTTTTCATTCCAATGATTGACATATGCCCTGAATGGCAATGCCATAAAGAAATATGTGATTTTTTAGTGAATGGCTACAACATGATCTTTAATACCAAAGAAATGAAAAAGATACAAAGCACCTTATTTTGGCGTAGGGGGATGTACCTATAAGAAATCATCCTAATAATGTACGTTCAAAGGGTATTAAGAAACATCTTTCTTTACATGTTGTATGGCCTTAAAATGATCCCTTAAAACTTATAGATTTTTTGAATTGTAATTGAAAAATCCATTTTATAAATATAATTCAATAGATTTTACTAAATAAAATACCATTTCTTTTAAATTCATGTGCTATCTTATATGCTCTATAAGGTGCACCCTTGGGATTTTAGCCCTTTGGCCATGACAAGAGATCCATTACAAATCTACCACACATAATCACCAAATATCACTATAATCACAAATAGCATATTGGCATGTACTAATTAGACTTTTTCTTGAGTCTGGAACATGTTGTACGTTTCATAAGGTTAAAAAAGATCATTTGGTAATAACAAATGCATATCTCCAATGCCAACAAAGTTAGATGTATAGTTATTTCCAAGACAAATGAACCCTCTCTTTCTAGTATCATAAGCTAAGAACCACTCCCTATTTGAAGCAACATAAAACAATGCTTTAGAGTTCATGCATGTGATGTCAAGATTGTTGGAGAGAAGGAAGGAGTCTCACTTGAAGCTTTCTTGCTTGCACAATGGGGGAATACACACAAGGGTGGAGGCTGAAAACAGTTTTCCTCTTCTTAGTTGTGTAAGCCAAAAGAACTCTAGTACAAAGAAATAGAAGAACCCTATATATGGGTCTCAAACCAAACTCAACTAACTAAGGTGGTATACTAACTGAGCCACGAACTAGAGTAGATAAGGATAGCTATCATGTAGCTATTATTCATGGGCGGTGTACCAACCGAGTCTGACAAGTCGGTGACATAAATACACAACGATCACCCTGGCGTATCACGAGTGGAGCTCGATATCTCAACACTCCCGCTCTTAATCCCAATTCCTGCACACCAAGCAGGTCTCTAAACTTGCGCAGCTTCTCTGCGCCCAATGCCTTCGTGAATATGTCAGCTACCTGATCCTCTGTGCTGACATAAACTAGATCAATAAGACCTAGTAAAACCCTCTCTCGCACATAGTGATAATGCACCTCAATGTGCTTTGTTCTAGCATGATAGACTGGGTTATTTGCCAAGTGTATACTACTCATGTTGTCACAATAAATGACAACTGGCCCATCTGTAGACTGATGCATATCATAAAGTAGCTTATGCAACCAAGCTACCTCACATGCAGCCATTGCTGCATCCCTGTACTCGGCTTCTATGCTCGACAAGGCAACTGTAGGCTGTTTCTTGCTGCTCCAAGTGACTGCAGCACTCCCAAAAGAGAACACATATCCACTGGTCGATCGTCTATCAGAAATACTACCAGCCCAATCAGCATCAGTATATCCATGCAGCTGTATCTGAACCCCAGTCTCATAAAATAGTCCATACTGCAATGTGGACTTCACATACCTGAGTATGCGTCTAGCCGCATCCAAATGTGGTTTCCTTGGAGCCTGCATAAACTGACTTACCAATCCAACAGCATAGCTCAAATCTGGCCTGGTAATAGTCATATAAATCAAACTTCCTACTATGCATCTGTACATAGTAGGGTCTTCTAGAAGCTCACCTGCATCTGTGCTCAGCTTCACATTCTGCTCCAAAGGAACTGAAATAGGCTTACAGCCTGTCATCCCATATTTGGACAGCATGTCCAATCCATACTGCCTCTGCAAGAGCTGTATCCCACTTGGTGATCTAATCACCTCAATGCCCAAGAAATAACGCAGCTCTCCCAAATCCTTCATCTCAAACTTCTGCTTCAATAGCATTTTCACATGAAGGATATCTTCATCACTGTCACCTGTCATAATCAAATCATCAACATAAATGACAAGTAGCATAATACCTTTCTCTGTTTTTCTCACATAAAGTGAGAAATCTGCCTTGGAAATCTGAAAGCCAATAGTGACAAGATACTGTCCTATCTTGTCAGACCATGCTCTACGTGCTTGCTTCAAGCCATACAAGGCTTTCTTCAACCTGCAAACAAACTCAGGATGAACAACATGCACATAACCTGGTGGCTGCTCCATATAGACCTCTTCTTGCAAATCAACATGCAAGAAGGCATTCTTTACATCCATCTGATGTAAAGACCATCCCTTTGATGCAGCCATAGCAATGACTGCTCTTACGGTTGCCATCCTTGTAACCGAACTGAATGTTTCTTCATAGTCAATGCCATATGTTTGTGCATACCCCTTGACTACTAATCTTGCCTTGTATCTGTTCATAGAGCCATCTGCATTGTGCTTCACCTTATAAACCCACTTACAGCCAATTGCATTTTTACCTTTAGGCAAAGGTACCAATTCCCATGTAGCATTTGCTTCCAAGGCATCCATTTCTTCATCCATGGCTTTCTCCCATTTTTCTTTTCCCATGGCTTTCTCAAAAGAAGTGGGTTCTGGTTCCTGTATCACTTTAACCATATATGCATAGTGAATGGCTGTAAATCCATCATATTTCAGCCTATCCACAAGATATCTAGCTCTCGTAGACCTGCGCAAAGTAGGTTCACTCCCAGGTGCTCTCAAAACATCCCTGGTCTTCCTTACTCCAGGTGTAACAATAGAAGGAATACCCAACTCATCATCAATGCTCTGTTCTGAGCCACTGGATTCACCATCCACATAAGAGTGACCTGCATTCACATCAAACATGGGATGATCAACCTTCTCTTTTCCTTTTGGTGATACCTGCATACCACTATTTGCATTACTTTGCGAAGATTCTCCTGATCTCAATCTGCCTGTCCATGGCAAAGAATGTGAACCACTGCTAGAGGACGCTCCAGGTCCACTAATATTTTGTGACTACTGCTGTGAATTCTGTGTAACATTACCATTTTGTGCATCTACATCATCAATCACATTTACTGGTTTATACCAGCTACTCATCTCATCAAAAACATCTCTGCTCACTGTAAACTTACGAGTAGAAGGGTTATAGCATCTATACCCTTTTTGCTGCAGAGAGTAACCAATAAAGATGCACTTCTCAGCTTTTGGATCCAACTTGGATCTCAACTCATCTGGCACATGTACATAGGCAATGCAACAAAAAATTTTCAAATGAGAAATATCTGGTTTCCTACCAGTATACCTCTCCTTTGGAGTCATTCCATGTATTGCTACAGTGGGAGTCCTGTTCATTATGTAGACTGCTGTAGCAACTGCTTCAGCCTAATAAAAATCTGACAAGTTTTTTTCATTGAGCATGGCACGAGATACCTCTCCAATATGCCTATTTTTCCTTTCTGCAATTCCATTTTGTTGTGGGGTATGACTGCATGAATATTGCTGCTTTATGCCATGCTTCTGTAGGAACCTTGCAAACTCATTTGAGAGGTACTCTCCCCCTCCATCTGACCTTAGGCATTTTATCTGCAGGCCTGTTTCTTTTTCAACCATAGCTTTAAGAGTTTTGAAATGCCCAAAAACTTCACTTTTCTTTTTCATAAAATACACCCAAACTTTTCTGCTATAGTCATCAATAAAAGTGACAAAATAATGACAGCCTCCAAGAGATGTAGCTTTAGTTGTCCACACATCAGAGTGGATTAATTCCAATGGCTTCTTACTCTCTTGAACATGTCTAGGAAATGGTTTCCTTGCCTGTTTTTCAAACTAACAGGCTTCACATACATTATGCATTTCTGCAACCTTGAATTTTGGCAAACCTGCAACAATATTTTGGGCCTGCATTGATTTAAGTCGCTGTACATTAACATGACCAATGCGTTTATGCCAAATATCAATATCTGCAACTACACCGGTCCCATGTGTAAACATTGCTGCACTCAATTCAGGCATGTCTGCATCCAACGTAAACATTCTTCCCTTATTCTTTCCTTTTTCTATCAAGCGACCTTTATTTTTCATATCCTCAACAAAGCATCCATGAGGATTAAATCTGACCTGCAAGCCCTGCTAAACCATTTGACTAACAGAAACCAGATTGTTGGTGATATTCGGGACATGAAATACATCGGACATGTGTTTCTTTTTCCCATCTTGCATAGACAAGGAAATTTTTTCAATCTGCACAATAGGATGTGCAGTATCATCACTAGTCTCCACAAATCCTGGTTTTTCAAATTTTCTTGCATCCTCCATCCATTCTGCATGACCTGTCATGTGGTTTGATGCACCTGAGTCAACATACCATACATCATTGCTTTCTTCTGCACTTGTCACAGAATTATTCATGTGCTGTACCATAAACAAGTGCTCATTTCTGTCATCACCCTATCTACTAGAAGATGCATAATTCCCTTGTTGCAGTTTTCCATTCATGATGTCATTCTGCTTTTTATAGCAGTCTTTAGCCATATGACCCATTTTACCACAGTAGTAGCATTCAACATTACTGTTTGCATTTTGGCCTCTTTGCTATCCACCACGACCTCTTTGGCTCCCCTTGCCTCTAGAGTTACCACGTCCTCCTCCATAGGACTGGTTTTCTTGAGTTTGCTGCATATTCTGATTTCTGCCATGGCCTCCAAATCGGCCTCCTCTACCTCTGTCTCTACCTCTTCTAGCATTTGAGTAGAAGACAGCTTCTTTTGAAGTTCCTCCTGAAGAAGATGCACCACCATTTCTCTGCTTCTCAGAAATTAGAAGAGCAATCAACTCCTCAAAATCAGGAAATCTTTCACGGAAGGAAATGGATGTTCGGAACTGTGCATAATCCTTTCCTAGACCATTCAAGGTCACGGAAACTAAATCATCATCTTCCACTGGCGACCCAATGGAAGCAAGTGCATCTGCAATCTTCTTCACCTTCATGTGGTAGTCGTTGATGCTCATACTTTCTCTTTGCACATTATGCAACTCTTGCTTGAGCTGCATTTTCCTGGCTTGCGTATTTGTGCTATACATTTTTTACAAAGTATCCCATCCCTCCTTTGGCGTACTTGCATCTTGAATATGCACAATCATAGAGTTTGAAATACTGATAGACAGCCAATACATAACTTTCCTGGCTCTCTCATGCCATGTTTTGAATGCCTGCATTTGCTGTTGATTGGGAACATCAGGAAGAACTGGTTCTTCTTCATTTCCTGCAACAAATTCTCAATATCCTTTTCCCATAAGGAAATTTGTCATTCTAAACTTCCATGCTTGGAAGTTGTTCTTGTCAAGCTTTTCAGTGACAATCTGTGAAAGAGAATCAAACGCCATTACAGAACACTGCAAAAAATTCTGTCACTGCAAAGAACACAGCTTCAGCCTCACAAGGGCAAATCTGCAAAACTGTCGAAAGTGGTATTTGACCACACAGTCACTTCCTAGTGACGATTTTGCATCAACAGGCAACAGGGATGATTCTGTAACTCCCAATGTCTCTGCGCACAGGCATACAATGCAATTTCTACAGTAACTTTTCACCGACCTGTAGAACAGTGGTCGCACAGCAGAAAACTGGGCCTTTTCCTGAGTGCATGCAGAAAACTTTCGCTTCCAAAACAGGCCCCGAAATGGCCTCAAATAAAAAAAACAAGGTCGCCAAGGGTTGAAGCCCTTGCCCGCAGCATATACTGCCCTCTTGCTTCACTGCGAAGGGCATCTCAACCTGAGACAATGCACTCCTGTACTTTCCGGCTGTGCTACCTGCAGAGATCTGCTCCCAAAACAGAAAATGAAAGCAACACTGCTCCTCTTACCAGAACACCGCGAGCTTGGCTTGCTTTCTTGAGCTCCTTACCACGAACAAGGCTCTGATATCATGTCAAGATTGTGGGAGAGAAGGAAGGAGTCTCACTTAAAGCTTTCTTTCTTGCACAATGGGGGAATACACACAAGGGTGGAGGCTGAAAATAATTTTCCTCTTCTTAGTTGTGTAAGCCAAAAGAACTCTAGTACAAAGAAATAGAAGAACCCTATATATGGGTCTCAAACCAAACTCAGCTAACTAAGGTGGCATACTAACTGAGCCACGAACTAGAGTAGATAAGGATAGCTATCATGTAGCTATTATTCATGGGGGGTATACCAACCGAGTCTGACAAGTCGGTGACATAAATACACAACGGTCACCCTGGCGTATCACGAGTGGAGCTCGATATCTCAACATGTGACCACTAGAGTTATGGGAACATTTGGGTATCTGGCCCCTGAGAATGCCTCAAGTGGAAAACTCACAGAAAAATCTGACATGTACTCTTTTGGAGGATTGCTGCTAAATACAGTTTTGAAGTTTCTAAACTGAAACTTGTAAATGCAAAGCTCGTTATGAGATACTACAGATTTTTCTGAACATGGACCTCATATAATTTACTTGACAAGAAATATACTGATCTTTGGCATCAAATATTGAGTTATTGAGATCATCTTGTTAGCCTCTTTCCTTGCTGTACCTTGAACCCCGTGTTTTGCAGCTCTTGCAAAAACTCTAGGACATTTCTGGTGAACCCGACGTGAAAGTGCTGCGTCAATTTTCAGCAAGATGGGAGACTCGCAAGAAGAGATGACAGATGACAATGTCATGAAGCATCTCTTTCAGTCATTTACATCCTATATGCAGCAGCAAGCTCACGGAAACGTGATAGTGATGCCATGGATGCCTTGAAAGCTGTCCAACAGGAGATGAAGCAGTTCAACGGCCAACAAGTTTCAACTTACCTGCATTTGTATGAAGAAAAGATGAATAAATAATAAAAATATAAAGGGTTGTGTGTCTTTTGGGGAAAATGTGGGGTGGAGTGCACGACTGATTATGTGCCTCTCTCTTCCCTTTCTTCCAAGATACACACATTCTCCTTTTGGATGGTGCCAATATTTCTCTCTCCCTCCCTTCTCTGCAAAATTTTTCCTCTGTATCAAGAAGTAATATATATAAAAATAAATAGCTTCTAATATATCTGCTCGCATTGTTGAGATAGTATGAATGTGTCATTCTTGCCTTGGTGAAATTTGTAGAGTCAATCACTACAAAACCACTTGGATGACATCTAATTGTGCAATGCTCGCCCATTGTTACTACTTCTTTAAACCACTTTACATCTAGTACATATATCAAAAATCGCCTAAAGTCAAGCTTCAAAATATCTTGGATCAAGCCACAATAACCTTCCATGGTGCCATTGGTATCCTGGAAGTTTGCAAGGATACCACAATCCTGGGTATTTCTCTTATCATCTATACGTTGAGTTCGAAAATGTTTGCCTTCACATCAAATAGCATTGAACAATGTGCACTACTAGTACATTGTTGAGATCATATTAATGATTTAGTTAAAGATTAAACATGTGAAATTATTATATCATATATAACTAAAGATAATTTAATTATAAGTATGTCTCACCTTTGATAAGTAACCTCGTGTGTATTCCCACTCCTCTTGCGATATATCCATCGCCTCCTCTTTTTCCATCTTCTCCATTTCTTCATATAGCCAATCTATATCAATATGACGTGGAAGCGCACTTAAATGTTCTAGATATGGGACATTACGTCCATGTCTAACACAAAATGCTTGCCTTTCGCTTACTCTTCTTGCCCTTGCTTCTTTATATAGTGTCACCCATTTGCTCATTCTTCGCTATTAAGCACACAAAATACATTTAACATTAGGAGAAATATGGACTCTCTTTTTTTCCCCTTAAGGAGTGAATAAACAAATATAGGCCTAACCCATGAGAGAGCTGGGATTCCAGATTCATGTAACATGAATCTTCTAGCCATATCTTGGACCAAATATTCCCTTAGCAATAAAATAAGGGAAAATGTGGGGACTACAATGCTGTCACCTCTTGGAAGTTTGTGCCTCGAATTTTCATTTTCTTATTTTTTATGTTTGACTTTTCTTTTCTCCCCTTTTCAATTTCCCCCTCTTTCTTAGGCGGAACTCAAATTTGTCATATCTCTGTCCCCGCTTCTTCTTTCATGACGAAATTTTATAGCCTCACTGTTGCTTGCCCTGTCTGTAACCCTGTAAAATTTCATTTGCTTTGCACAAGCACAGAGAGAGTTTCATGTATTTTATGAGAGCAGAGCTTGTTTTACCAAAGCCCTAAGATTCTCTTCACAAAACTCTACAGGTATATTTTTCTCTTCCATAGATGTTCTATGGTAAAGTTTTATCTCGTTTGGAGAAAACCTGTGCAAGTTATGTGCATTCTCTGACATGTAATTTCTTTTGTTTTGATGCTCTGGGAGTCTCTTACAGTCAAGAATAGTGATATTTTGAACACTCAACTTCTTCTTCAACATCTTAGTGTTTCTCTGTAAACAAAGTTACAGGTATATTGTCTTGTTTTTTTGTTGCTCCACTGTTAAATTTTATCTCGTTTAGACAAAATGTATACAAGTTACATGCATACTGAGCTTTCCTTTGTTTTTTTACTCCAAGAATCTCCGAGGGTGATGAACAATGATTATTAAGAACTCAACTTCTACAACATCTTTGGGATTTTTTGCAGAGAAAGCCACATGTATATTGCCATTTTTTACTGCTGTTCCATGGTTAAATTTCAACGCATTTGGACAAAGCCTATATAAGTTATATGTATGCGTTGACCCAAGATTTCTTTTGTTTTTGTACTGTAGGAATCTGTCAATGAAGGAACAATGGTCTTGCTATAAGTCAACTTCTTGTTCAACATATCTAGGGATCTTTGTGAAAGAAATTACAGGTACAATGTTTCTTTTTTAAATTGATCCATTTAAATTTAATTTCATTTGGAGAGAACATTTGCAAATTATACACATGTTGATAGGTAACTTTTGTATTTGGTTGTTATAGATGTCTTCACGGAGGAAAAATATCAGTAGCATACTTGCAGTGGAGGTCTTCAACAGGAAAGATAATGGCGGTAATTGGATTTGTGATAAGTATTATAAATTGGATTGGATTTTGATGCACCCAAGTACTCAAGGGAGTTTCAAGATCAAGCGCAAGGATGTTGCAAACCCTAGCAAACATTGGAAAGGTAGAATTCTAGAGTTCAGAAAAGTGTTTAATGGCACAAGTGCAGTAACAGAAGTGTTGATTCAACATGTTTATATGCATAAACAAATCTCTGTACACGACGAGAACAACATTGCAAATTATAAACAAAACAGTAAGTTGTTAAATTTTATCATTGATTATTCTTTTGTATCAGAGTTGTTTTTAAAAGTCTTTGTAGTATTCTAATTCAGTCTTGTTTGATTGACAGCTCTATATCCATCGACTTTGCATGAATGGCAGAATGTGGAATGTTTAAGCGGCAAGATACATGTTTGGCATGAAGAGATAGGTTCTTTGATCTATGATAATACCTCTGCAAG
The DNA here is from genome assembly GCF_053477565.2 of Lygodium microphyllum. NCBI lineage: Eukaryota > Viridiplantae > Streptophyta > Polypodiopsida > Schizaeales > Lygodiaceae > Lygodium > Lygodium microphyllum. The sequence goes on from NC_141161.1 coordinate 99,298,169, forward strand.
TCAACTTGCCACTCAAAATATCTTTTTTTATAATTCATTGTATGTGGTAGAAAGCCAGAGATTGCAACATGTCCCATTGCCGCCACTGTCTAGTGGTGAATGGTTCATTGGTAGCTTGGAGTTGTCAGGAGCTTACAAGTCGAAGATAAAATCTGACATCAATAGTGCTATGAAACCCACCATAGGCTCCAAAGATATGCATCTTAGTTGGTTTATTCCATTCTCATTGTTTGCACATTTGTTTGGTTCATGTGATGTTTTGAAGAAAACAAAGATTACTTATCAATGCAAGTGTCTATCCGAGGAATGGATGAGTCAGCTATTGGGTGAGTCTTGGCAAGTCAAAAGAACACATTTTGATGAGACGATTGAGTGTAGGGTCAACCAATCTGATATTACATTCAGGTAAAACTTTTTTACTACTTTGCATTCATTGATTTAGTTGACATAGGTCTCGCTTAGATGAATTGTTATGTTAGTCGCATTCACTTACCATTATTTTTGTTTTTATTACAGGTATTTCATTGCTAGACAAACTCTGTGCGTTCGCTTTCGATATGGAAGATGGCGACTTTTGCGAGGGGAGTGGATCAGCTTGGATCAAGATATCCGAGATGACACACATACAACGCTCGTAGATGTGGTAATCTTGTGGAATGGTCATAATCTTTTCGTAGTCAGCGCAGAGAGTCATTGGTCCATTTATTTTCTAAGACAAGAAATCCAATTAATGTCCAGTGAGCCCCTCTACAACTTCTATTTCAAGTTAGATAATAGAAAAGTCAGGACTCCTAGTGAGCAATCCATGACATGTAAACAATGTGCTTCTCCACATATCCTTGAGATAGTGGAATCCTTGTAAAAAAACTTTATAAAGAGCGAATACATACCTTTTTTGAACTTCTGAGTACTTTAAATTTTAGTTTACTGTGATCCAAGCATGCAATAATACATACTGTAATTACTCAATCGTGCAGTTAAAAATCATAATTAAATTGCAGGTTAGAGGTCTATAATCTATAGAATATTGTCTTTGCACAATGATATATTGTAGCGCATCTCTGCTGCTCGTTTCTTAAATTTTAATATTAAATTGGATCTAAAGGAAATTTCAAGGCCTTTTAGATTTATTTTCTTTAAAAAATTATATATTTTCTCTCGTTAGACTTGAATATACTCAGCGACCCAAACATATTCGAGTATATAATAATGTAGAACGAAGCGTTTGTCTGTATGAGTAATTTTAACAGTGACTTTAAAGTACTGAAATAAAGAAACTAAGGTAAGAGTTTTAATTTGAAACTTTAGAGTTAATAACTTTATAAAGAACCTTTATTTAAAACCCTAGACACATAAAAGCTATAACTCCAAACTCATTTTCACTTTCATTCTCCACTTTCCTACACTTGTGCTCTCCTTCCTTCTCTCTTTGTGTGCCTTGGCTACCACTCCCGCCTTCGCCGCATGGATCAGCTCCACATGCTACGCGCACATAGGGGACGAGATATACCCTAGGTTTTGCGTGACCTTGAGTCTAGAGAGCTCGCTTTCCACTGTAGACCCTGACTCTAGTATACTAGCATCGTTTTGTGATGCAGTGAACCCTCTCACTTACTCTATTCCCGACTCCACTCTCAGGTGGATTCCCATGGATTTTTTGTATAGTTTTGCGTGCAGGATCCAGCCATGCAAAGGTGATAAGTCGAGCCCTGGTGCATGTGGGGCAACATCTCCGCGCTAGAGCAGTGCCCACCTCGTCATAGGACCACGTCACGATGGATCTCATTGAGAGGGATGCCGCCTTTGCCATATATGTTATGTGCACTGAGGTGCAAGAGGACAGTGACGAGGATATCGATGCACCCTCTCGGCCACTACTAGAGTACTTTGAGAGGGAGCCTGAGGAGATCACTCTCGATCTAGGTGTTGAGGCAGCACAGAGCTTGGCCATTGTGCACCCACCTCCCTACCCTGATGAGATGCCCACAAGCGAAGAGCCACCCCTCTCTTCTCTCCATGCTATCACCATCGAGGGGGTGGAATATCTACTCATGCAGATGTGCTAGAGTTGTTGGAGCTTAGGGAAGAAGAACTATACTGTATCATGGTGCGTGATGCACCTAGTGATTCCATAGATTTTGATTTACAGGATGCCCCACCACATGTTGATGAGATGGCTCGTTATGATGGCACGAGCATCGATGACATCTCTGCCATTGTGAGCATCCAGGAGCAGATTGAGGATGCGGTGCCATAGTATCAGATCTCTAATGAGGTGTTCGAGTGGTTGCAGGAAAGCCTTTTTGGTCCTCGACTTGACTATGCAGTGCCTACCTAGGAGAGAGACGAGGGCGGCCCAGTGGCAAGAGCAGACCTGGATACTCCATCACAGCGGTAGATAGATGATGCAGAGAAGGTAATGTTCTCGGTTTCCTATGAAACTTAACCATTAGGGCCTCTAGGGCATCAGGAGCGCACACATGTGTTTTTGTTGGGATCGGGCCCCCAGACGCAAGCCTCCGGCCAGGGCACATCTGGGGGCCCGATCCCAACAAAAACAAATGTGTGCGCTCCCGATGCCCTAGAGGCCCTACTGGTTAATTTTCATATAAATATGATTTATATATCTTCAGCACACTCCATGCATAGTGAGTCTGATACTAAACTTGTGTGTTGCAGGAGATTGTCTATATAGATGAGTTTTCATCTAGGCAGGTTGGCCGATCTGGTAGCCAAGCAAGGGTGCAAGACTCGGCATTGAAGGAGTACGTTGGGCAGCTTGTCAACGATATTATTGTATTTCATAAGACATGCTCCCCTGCTTTTGCCGAGAAGTTCTTGAAGTTGAGGGCACTAACAAAGACTAGGCCCTTCAAGACCATCGCGACCAACTCCAGCCTGGAGAAATTAGTGTTGCTTCGACGTTCAAAGCTACTCTACGTATTCACGAGTACTAGGTCTGGCCCACTTTTCTCCATGGTGGCCCGTGGCATGGTTGCCGATGTTGAAGACCCCACTGTCATTAGACAGGAACTATTGGGGCAAAATGTATTGTTGCCTATGATTGACCATGGGGAGCCTTACTCGAAGAAGCCTAGGAGAGAATAGATATACTTATTGCCTACTGATATCGCATCACTGATGTATTGCACTTTGTAATCTTCTCTTCAAGTAATGAAAACCGATGTTTGTTGGATTCGCATGCAATGTAGTTTGTGATACGTGTCATTTACTGTTGTTTTTTACTTGAATGTTACGTTTATTTGTCAAATTTATACGTAACACGATTCGTACCCTAAATTTAATACGCAGTGCTTTATCGAATTCGTACGCAACATGTATTTTTTCGAACGCATGTAACGATAACTCAACGATGTAAATAAACTAAATATCAAGCAACTAAACAAAAATAATACGCGCCAAAAACTTTGTATTTGTATTAATAACAATTTTACATGGGGTCCATTACAACCAAGGCTTTACAAAATGTCTTCAGAAGCTACATTCCATGTGCTTTTGAGTTGTACACCTCTATCCTTGCTGACCTCCGCGAGGATTATCTTTCCATCGCCAAAAGAACCTGACTATCCGTAGATCCCTGTCGGTGATGGTGACCCTCCTTGCATGCACCGCTGCATAGACTGAGTCTCCAAATAAGTCGATGAGGTAGGCTTTAGCAGCTTCTTGTAGTGCGAGGAGGGCCTGGGCAGTCCAGCGATCCGGTTGTTTCGTGCATGATGTATCTGGAAACTGGGTCCTCTTGTTCCTGATCAGTATGCCCTCCATGATCTCCCGCACCAACTTCTAGAATGGAGCCTTCGGTATCAGGAGGTGAGTGGTCTTCTGGTAGTGGCGGATCTCGCGAAGAGCCACTGTGCCTGGCTTCCATCGATGCTTGCGATGCTGGCGTCGTAGTGGTGGTGGTGGAGCTGAAGGACGTGGCTGCCGTATGGAATTTCCAGGGGGTATCTCCGGGCCGCTTGCTTGGTGCGTACCATGTCTTCTAGGAGAGAGAACTCAGAACTCAAAAGTGAAATGTGTAAAATGAGGTGAAACTTTAAACTTATAGCCAAACTTTTCAAAAACCCTAATATTTTAATTAATGAATCCACGCTTTGGAAAAATATCATCAGTGCTCCGATTCACATGAAATTTTACTTGTAGACTCCTCAAGGACACATCAACCACCCAAATTTTTTTTGGCCCCAACAGAAGCCTTTGGATCACCTGTCCGGAGGCTCGCGTCTGGGGCCCTGAATCCCCAGATTCAGGGCCCCAGACGTGAGCCTCCAGACAGGTGACCCAGAGGCTTCTGATGGGGCCAAATTTTTAATATAAATGAGTTTTTCTAATGCCCAGCATGAGGGTGAAGTTTCACCAGATTCTGATTTATAAATTTGACGGTTCAATCTTTTTTTGAAAATGCGTTAACTGCATTATACTGCATTGATAATGTATTGTCAACCTTGCAACTGTAGATTAAATGTACTGATAATGAGTGTGCGCAACTGCAGATTAAATGTATTGTCAACCTCGCAACGCGAAACATTGGAAACTTAAAAATTGACAAAAAATAAATCATGGGTAAAATGGAATATCGCATATCGGATATACTGTTGCCAAACCACTAAATATAGTAAGGATATAGTGTATCGGCCCATGTACAACCGATCACCGACGTGTACATGGTTGCACATTGAATTTATCCTCAACAAAACTACTTACAAAATTGGAAACTTAAAAATTCACACAATGCGAAACATGGTCAAAATAGAATATCACATATTGGATTTAGCATTGCGAAACTATGAAATACACGGTAGATAGTGCATCGTACCAAGTACAACTAGAGCTAGGGAAAATTTAGCTCCATTTTGCAGGCCACTACTATCAAATACTTGAAGGTCTACTGGAAAGATAACCCAAAACTAAGCTCCTTACAATCTACAACCAAACCTGAGCTAAAAACATAGATCCAATTACAAGCTAGCTTCTCAAACCATATTGTTGACATTAAGATTAAATGCATCCTTGTTATTGCGGATCCTGCGAACAAGAACCAGATCTATGGGCTTAATAGTGATACGTCGGGCATGAATGGCTAAAAGTTGACCATCACTCATTAGATCAATCAAGTAGCTTTCAGTTGCTTCTTGGAGAGCAAGCAAGGCTTGGCTTGACCATCGCCCCACATTCCTTGCCTGGTTCCTCGAAAAGAACTTGTGATGATGCCTTAACTGTAGATCTTGCAGTATTTCTCGCACCAACCTGGAGAATGGTGCCTTAGGAATAATCAAATCGGCACTCTTCTGGAATTTCCTTATCTCGCATAGCGCAGCTGTGCCTGGTCTCCATCTTTGCTTTTTATGTGTTGGAGGGCGTGTATTATGAGCTGGAGCAGTAGTGGGAGGTGGAGCAGTTGGAGCATGTGGACCACCATTTCTGGACAATGGCGAACCATCATTATCGACCACACTAGGGCCACCATTGTTGGCCACAGTAGCGCCACCATTATTGGTTGCAGTAGGGCCACCGTTATCGGTCACCAGGGGATCTTTGTCACTCACAGTACACTCACTAGATTCGGAAGAGTGTTGAGATCTTTCTCTCGCAGGCGCCTTTTTGATAGGAAGCTTGGAACGTGCCATGGCTGTGATGATGAAGGATAGAAAGGTGGAGGGTAGAGTGGAGAGCAATGGGAAAAAATGAAAGGAGAGACGACTTAAATACGAAACTTTCAAACTTACTGTGGTGTAAATGAATTTTAAATTTATCATTTCATTTCATTTCTCTACCCCATCCCTACCTCTCTCTATCTCCTAACACCCCCCTCATGCCCCCCTCTCTCTCGGCCAGTGAATGTTCCAATGTTTGGAATTTTCATATCTTTGTCTTAGGATTTCAAAATCGACTTTTCATAATTAAAAAACAAAGTTCGAAATCGACTTTGAAAAACATAGTGACAAACCTTTGAAATTTTAAAGAAATTTTATAAGACATCTCATGTTAGAGATATGAGTATTGATGTGTCATATCCTTGGGACTTGTGCTCTCTTGTGGACTCTAAATGCATCAAAATTATTATATTTATCTAGGTCTCCATTTTTTGCCATCTCTCTCTTGGGTTGCCAACCATTCTGCGTGCCCTTGTCTAGCTGTGTTGTTTTCATATCTTGCTTTTCTCACTTCATATATTGCCCTACTTATAGATTCTGCTTGAGATGTTTTGGACTTATTTTCTTTTTCCTCGTATCGTATCTCTAGTCTCCTATACCACCATTGGAAGAATTGCCTCATAGAATTGGAATCATTGATGCCACCTCCATTATCAGTTGCCTTTTGAAAAGCACAGCGAGCTTGCCAGTGAGATCTTTCCATGCCTTGAGTTGACCATATTGCCAAACTTCCTAGATCTGCAAAGTATGGACCATGTGCTTCAAGTATATGCTGCACAAGAAAAGAGATTAGAAACACAAAGTAATTCGAAATGATGATTTTTTTTGCAATGGTGATAATACTGACCATGTAGTGTGTTATGCTATTTGTAGTCCATGCCTCCACCATGGACTTATGAAATTTAGCAGTTGTCTCTTTAAATGCATTGGCATCACCATCCATAAACCTCAACTTCTATGAGAGAGCTGCTAATCTATCTAGGTGTATCCACACTTCTGCCTTCGCAATCCTCGTTCATCCCCCATTGCTCCAATCTGAAACAGAAAGGTGCAACTTTTTCCATGCTTCGTACTTCTCTGGTTGTTTTACTAGTATATTGCCTTCCTCATCTCGAGGTGGAGATAAAAACTTCCTAGCCTTGGGTCCGCCAAAGCATGGTTTACAAGGAACATTTCCACTCTTCCCCGATTTTTTCTCGTCCTTTTTTATTTCTACTTGGCCTCCGTGCAATCCAACTTCAGAGAGGACTTGTTCTACCTTCTTGCATGTAGCATCAGATTCTGACACGGGCTGCATCTTGTATGCAAAGTATATATATTCATATACTAGCTTCTCAATTATTCTAACCAAACAATGCAATGTGCAAAAGTGAACCCTTGTTAGTGGTATTTCCAAAATAGGGCGCCAGTTTGGATCCACTGGAATTAGCATTCCATTTCTCATGACTTTCTGATCACGTGTCGGAGCACTGTGTTGTCCTGCCTTGGCAAGCCATTCTTTCTTTCCATCTTTCCCTTTCTTCCTAGTTTACATGCAGTATATGCACGAAAATTTTGCATTTGTTGCATTTGATAAACCAAACATACACTTCAATGTTTTTAAATCACCTGCAAGATGCCATTCAACTTGATAGTCCCCAAACCCCTCAACGTGTAAAACTGCTCCATTATTTTGCTGTTGAATAACACTGGGTATATTAGTGAGGTTAAAAAAAACTTTAAGTACTTCATGGTCCTCCTTTGGTACTTCAAATGCTACAAGCCACCATATTTCATTCTCCGATTGTACACTGAAGTATAAATGATGTTTTTCATCGATGTTGGGATCCAATGCTCGATTCATAAGTGTTATACTCACACGCTCAAGTTTTTGCCCCTTGATAATCTACTTAAGCTTGCCTCTACATTCTTCCATAGACATATTGTAGAACTTGACCATAGCAATCAGAACCCTACATATATCCAATACAAAGTTGTTGGATGCATTCAATACAAAGGCAACTTCTTTGGAACCATACTTCAATATGTGTGTGTGTTCCAGATGCGTAGGCTCACCAATTAGTTCTAAAACTTTCTCATTTAGTTGTTTTCGAGCCTTCTTCACGTGAAATGGTTTTGGCAGAGGCATTATTCGCTTAGTATTGAAGACTTGCTTAAAACCTGTATCCAATTGTTGATAGAGCATACTATATGACTCAGAACTCATTCCCACCTTGTCACATAATCCCTGAGCATCTGTAGTAGTAAACAAGTTGCTCACATTCCTAAGACGTTCACTAGCAACACCATCCACAATGTCCCTGAATTTACGATTTTCCAATGCATTTTTGACCATATCCTTGCTAAGGACTTTGGCAATAGTATCATTCTCTACATGAGGAAACGTATTTCTCATTGTAGTAGATTGAGCATATATCTGTCTATGATATTGTCCACTTCCTTTGGCTAATTGGTGAAATGGTTTAACGGATCGGATGCGCCGACGTGCCTCTTTGGTTTTTAAAGTGGGCCCAATCTCCAAAGTTTTTGTGAGCTTCCTCTTCCTCTCTATGTTTCGATTCTCCTTCTCCAAGTCATTGACTTTAGACTGTAACTCCATATTCTGCACGTGTGTAGCATGCATAGCATCTTCAATGACAGACATTGCTTGTTGTAGGTTCTGGTTCTCTCTATCCTTCTCAGCCAATAATCTATCCTTTTCCATCAAAGAGTGCATATTCCCTTGTAATCTTGTCTGCATATTTGTCAAGGTTTGATGAGCCCCTGCTAATCCTTGTGTGACAAGTCTGCATGTGTATCCATACAATCCTTCATTGCCTTCACAAGCAAACTTTACAAATGATGTAAGCCCTTCAAATTGTGGTGGCCTTCGAGTGAGTGGATCGGGTGGATAAATGCACCCATCAACCCAAAGGTCCACATTTTTTTTCCCTGCATTTCTTTCTTGTTGCATCTTGCATCTTATTGCATCATCTCTTTCCACATTTCTTTGAACATTGGTGCATATTCATCCTCCAATTGAAAGTGAATATCTCTCTTTCTCTTGGTACATCCTCCACCTGCATTCTGCAAAAAAAAAAGTATACAAATGTTAACTTGGATTAACATTCAAATCGTAGAACTACACCCCTTTGATTCACTATATCTGTGTTTTTTTTAAAACCCAGTTGATTCTTGTCTCTTTCTCTTGCTTTCAGTCTTGATAGACCCTAATCAACCCCTAATCAGCCTGTAATCTTGGCTTTTAATCTACCTCTAATTAGCATCAAATCTTATCTTCTGTTCTATCCAAAATATTCTCTCTCTCTCTCTCTCTCTCTCTCTCTCTCTCTCTCTCTCTCACAACAAAAATTCATCAAGGAAACCCTAAGCACATTCATACCGAAGCTTGGCTAGTGGAAAACAATAACATCATCTTATCTTCTGCCCTAATTTACTATCTGTCACTCTATCACTTATTTTCTTTGTTCATCTCACACAGTCCTCTCTGTCCCCCCCTTCTCCCCTCCTCTCTCTCTCTCTCTCCCCCCTCTCTCTCTCTCTATGAATTGATGCTTAAGGACTGAACAACAACTGTGAAGAATAATAACATCACAAAGATTTAAAAAATAAAGATACCTCCATTATCACTTGATTGCTTGTAGTATAGACTGTTGAAGACGAAGATTTCTTACTGCATATTTCTGAAGAGGAAGATGGCTTGTAGCAGGGTAGAGTGTGTTGTAGACAGAGATTATTTGATTTCAACAAATGGTATCAAAACTACTCCTCAATGCTGCTTCAGAAGAACTCGTATGCAAGAAACCATATTCTGGAGGGAAAGAGAAGAATGCACAAAATTTGGGACAAAACTAGAGCTTTTTGAGGGAATGAAAAAATGCCCAGAAATAGATATATACTTGTCCAAAAAAGATGAAAATTTACAAGGAAACTCTTGAGTCAAAAAGGTGTCTCTCGGTAAAAAATAATCTTAAAATATGATGTGTACGTCATTTTATATCATTTTTTAACTTCCGCCCTTTTAAGAAGCAAGAATGAGAATGATTCTAATATATTTTAATGTTGAAAAGTCATGAGGGCATTAAAGAGTCATGTATCAATGATTGGCTGCGTTTTTAGAAAAAATAGAATTGTATTTTTTTTGTTATGAGGATTTTGAGAAAAAGTGACCTTATCCTGCAGTTTGGGAATAAAATAATAGGTGAAATCTATTGAAAACACAAAAAAGAGATTTGCTTGATTGTAGAAGATCTCTTTTTATAATATTATTTTGGAATCTCTTTTTAGAGAGAGAGAGGTGAGAGAAACCCCTTAAGGGGCAAAAAAGAGAGTCCATATTTCTCCTAATGCTTACGAAGTTCCTCTTTCATTAGCACTTATGCTCCTTCCTTTTCCTTGAGGTATTATAGAGGTCATTCTCAAATCTTCATCATCTTTCCATAGTCATGGTAAAGAGGGGACCACTTTAGTAAGATATTCAGAGATTTGTACAAGGGATGATTGCACTAACCAACCCTCAGCCATGCTTCCCTTGGGCTGTGCATTTTGCCTTACAAAATCTTTTAGGGTTTTTATAAAGCGCTCTAGAAAAAACATCCACCTTGCATGAACTACCCCACAAATTGCGATCTCATCAATCAAATGTACTATTTGTTGACTCAGCATTTCCCATACTAGTAGAAGATGACGACATAATTACACTTGAATCATAAGGACATATATGATCTCATTTGGTATATATATCATATTCCCTAAATGCATTGATACTTACAACATGGAGGCAAACATTTTTATATTGAAAGACTAGGAAAGTCATGTCATGTTGATCCAAAAACAACCAAAAGCTAGCATCTAATCAGTTTAATTGTAACTGCGCGTCTATCAGCGCGTGTAATATGTCTTATCTGCACAGATACACGTGCAATTACACACGCTTATAGACGCGCCACGCAAATATTTAAAAAATTTAAAAAAGATTGTGGCTTTCTTTTCAAGCCAGTGCTTTCCTGCATTTTTTGCGTGTTTTCTGCAGTTCAAGCTCGACATCACTAATCATGTCTATCTATCACTTCATGAAGACAATGACGGAAGGAAATAAGAGTAAAAAGAGGACAAGAGGAAGGAAGAGCCAAAGAGTAAAGAGCAAGAGCCAAACAGCAAGGAAGAGAAGAAGATTCAAGCAACTTACCAAGGGAAGGTAGAAGGAGGACAAGGAGCTTGCAACCTAGCCGCCACCCGGGCCGTCAGAACAAGCAAAGAAGGTGAGTTTTTCTTCTCTCTCTCAATCTTGTTTGCTTTCTCTGTCTGTTTCTCTCTCTCTCTCTCTCTCTCTCTCTCTCTCTCTCTCTCTCTCTCTCTCTCTCTCTCTCTTTACATGCTATAGACTGTCATCTATGGAGATTTTTTTGTGCGTTTTTTATAACAGTTTGCAAAATATGGTCCGATTGTGCACGCCTGTCACCGCGTCTAGATGACAGTGTAGACACAGGCATAGACACGGAAATAGACGCGCTAACAGACGCACACAGAGATACAGATATAGACGCAGCATGTAATATGTTTTATCTGTATAGGGTAGTAATGGATTTTTGCTTGTGTAGATGTGGAATCCTGGACCTTCCAGCACTGATCCTGAGTTGGAACGCATGAACAACACCTTAGAGGAGTTTTCTAGAGGTGTTAGTAGCTTTTTTGGAGGTTTTTCAAACAAGGAGAAATTCATGGGGGAGATGACCAATTATCTTGGTCGCCCTCCCACTGCAGAGGAGGTTTTCAATGTCATGTCTGGGACACCTATCACATCTTTGCCTACCACTGCCGCACAAACACCAAACCTTGGTACACCTCTACTAATAGGTACTCCATGCACTATGCATACACATCGATCAGCTGATGCACAGTAGTGCCCGTCGAGGGAGGAGGAAGAGTCGTATGGGAGGACAAGGAGGTCGAGGGCTTTGTGGGGGTTGCATAGGAGGTGGCTCTTGATCACCCTCACCGGGAAATGAGAGAGGTGAGCCTCCACAAATGTACTACTCTATCTCACTGATGTTGGTGGTATCTTGCATAACCCTGAGAGGAGGGAAGTAATAGCCTACTCAAGGAGTGTCGTGCATGCCACATACAAAGATTGCATGATTCCCTTCAAGCACAAAAAAAATGGTTTGTGGCAAGAGGTGCTGTGGGGAGTACATAGAAGGTAACCTAATCCCGAGAATTCACGATTCTCAAATGATTAGGGTTGGTCAAAGGTGAGAGACATGCTTCATAACAAGAGGTCTCACCTTATGACACACGCCAACCAAGGAGTCACTGCGGAGATAAGAGTAGGGGCGCCCTGGATATGGCCAACCACCCAATTGCCACCGCAAGGAGTGGAAAGAGGCCAAGAAGAGAGCAGCAGAGAAAAGGACAAGTCGCCAGGATGCAGAGGCACAACATATCCAGATGGCAACCATGGAATCGTTGCATTATGGATCGGGTGGCAGGGAGTCATGGGAGGCTAAGTTTGTAAGTATTATTTGATTTTTTAAATTAAATTTTATAATTTGTTTCAATTCATTATGTAGTGTGTTCTAATACGTTGTATGTTCAAATTGTTTTGTAGTATCATATCGTTGGTAGGATGCCTACCCCTAGAGAGGTAGGCTACCATCGAGGTCATAACCAGGCGTCCACTTGTGGCAGCATTTCTATGAGGCAGGACTCATCACAGAGGAGCAATATAATCATGCCATGAGGATTCCACAACCAGAAGAGGTATGTTTTATTTTTTACATGAAAAGTATAGGTAACTCTAATTTATTGTTTGTAATGGTATTTATATACCTTAATCCTTTGTGTAAGCAAACCCTGATGCAGTTGAGGATAGCGAAGTGGGGACTAGCAGTAGCAGTGGCGGTAGCGGCAGCGGCACAGGCAGCGGTGGTGATAGCAATGATGATGCCTCTTCTGAGGAGATGTAGAGGAGCCCCATGCATGCATGCCTCCCCTTGGCTTTTATTTTTCATTTTTGATATGTATTACTTTTAGCTAGTGCTTGCGACCATGACCATGCTTGAGGTCACAAGCACTAGTAAAAACGTTTCATCTATATATATGAAATTTCGTATTCTACATACATTGTTTTGCTTTCAGTACAAAAATCTTTGAAATAATCTCTATGTTTTTTCTAAGCATACAATTTGATGTTGATGGGGAAAAAAAACATGCTCTCTGTTTTTTTTTTTCATTTCTATGTTTTGTGCGTCTATTAACGCATCTAAATTGCAAGAAAAATGTGCGTCTATTATTGTCAAAATTTTACAGAGTACATGCTTTTTTAGACATGCAGTTACATGCATGTATAGACGTATAATATGAATATATCCACTTTTTAATAAATATGATTATATATTTATAAAGGGCGTCAATAGGTGTGTCTATATGCGTGTGTAGGTTTCACTATAAGTGCGCTTTTAGACGCGAAATTTTAGATGCGGTAGTAGACGCGGTAATAAATGCACCAGACATTTTTTAACACAGTTGAAATATTGCGTCTACAGGCGCGTTTATGGAGCCTTTTTGTTGTAGTGTTTATGATGATTAGGTTCGTTGGGCGGCCTAGCTATCAAGTATTGCTAGGTAGGCCATGGTTCTTACAACAGATTGTCAAGTTGATATACCAATTGTTCACTTGATCTTTGGCACATGTACTAAACATGTAGTAGTAGATGTCTACCCTGAATCTCCACAAAGTGAGATGGTTCGTTTAGAGGATACAGGTAGTAGTGAAATGTCATCAAGTGATAAATCTAACAAGGGGTCCATTATAGAGGATATCCATCAAGTAACTTTTGAAGAAAAGAGATTATTGTCGAAAGCGTCATAAGAGATGCTGACGTAACTGAGTTAGACCTTAGTACGATGATGATTCGTGGCCAATTAGATTAGGGTCCATGCTCACTTTGGAAGAAAGGAAGGACTATGTGTCCTTAATTCATGAATTCTGTGACATCTTTGCATGGAGTTATGATGAGCTGAGAGTTATTCCTCCGAGCATGGCTGTTCATACCATTTCCCTAAAGAAAGGTAGTCGCCTTCTACAACAAAAAGTAAGGTGTATGTCTTTCGAATTAAGGAACGGGCTATTCGAGGAGTTGACAAAACTATAGAAAGCTGGCATGATATTTATGGTGCAGAACACATGGAGTCGTATTTGCCAGTCGTTATCAAGAAGAAGAATGATAATCAGATTCCACTTTCCGTAGACTTTAGAGAGCTTAATAAGCATACGGTTAAGGATTACTATCTGTTACCATTTATTTATAAGATATTAGATCAATTAGCGGGTAGGAAAATCTATTCTTTTCTAGATTGCTTTGCGGGGTACAACCAAATGATTATTACAAAGGAAGATAAGTTGAAAATGACATTTATCACTATTTTCAATACCTTTGCAGATTATGTGATGGCCTTTAGGTTATGCAATGCACCTAAGTCTTAGCAACATATAGTTGATAAGACTTTTGGTGACATCTCCTCAAAGGAGTTAAAAGTTTCATCAATGATCTAGAGGCAACCACCACAATGGAAAGATAATTGATTATTTAAACGAAATGTTTTGACTGTTGCTACAGATAGTTTTGCATTACTTTTAATCCACAAAAGTGCGTCTTTGGGGTGTTGTATGGATTGTTACTAGGCCATGTGGTTAGCTCGGCTGGTATCACAACTAACTATGAAAAGATAAAGGTTATAGTCACTATGAGTTCGCCACGCACTCCAAAAGAGGTACACAAATTTCTGTCATCAATGGAATATTATTAGAGATTTATCAATGCACTAGCAAAAAGAATGTTGCCATGGACGAAATTGTTATCTTTTAACTGTCTATTTAATTGGAGCAAAGCTTGTCAAGTATCTTTTGAGGATATGAAGTATGAACTAACGAAAGTGCCAATTCTAAAAGTGCCCAAAAGAGGTGAGGTCTTTTATATATTTTCAACAGAAATAATGCATAGTATTAGCTACTCTTTAGCACAAATTTGGGAAGAGAAATAGTATCATCCAATAGCCTTTGCTAGTCATAAATTTGGGATATCTAAAGTCAATTATAGTTACATGGAGAAATTGTGCCTTGGAATAGTTTTTGCGACAAAGAAATTTAGGCACTATATTCTCTATGAGAAGGTATTCTTTATGAAGCCGGAGGGGCTTAGATTGTTAATAAACAAGTTTCAATTTCCTGACTGTTTAGCAAAGTGGTTAATCACTTTGCAAGAGTTCAATTATGAGATTAGGAGTAAGCCACCGAAGGTGCACGGTATTGTAGAATGTCTTGTGGATTTCAGGGAGCCAAAGGAAATTCTAGCTAAAGGAAGTGACATTTATAGTTTATTCAAAATCAATACAGCTTTCATCCCTTCTTAATATACACCTATAACGCATTGCCTATCTATTGGGAGATTTGAAACTGCTCTATCAAGGTCTAAGAAGAGAAAGATTAAGCACCAAGCATTCCACTTTTTGATTATGGAAGGTGTCTTATATCAAAAGGGTGTGGATGAGATTTATCATCGATGCATATTACCTGATGAGGTGCCATTTAGCCTTGAGGAATGCAATGACTCAACATGTGGGGGACATTTTGTTGGATGGTTCACTGCCCATAAAACTCTGTGTGCTAGATATTGATGGCCATCGATTTCCAAGGATGCTTTCAGTTATGTTAAGCATTGTGATGTCTCTCAAAGACACGATGTCAAGGAGAATGGTAAGCGACCGTTGAATCCTATTTTAGTTATGTTACCCTTTGAAAAATGGGGTATCAATTTTGTTGGACCAATACACCCTTCATCGACTACATGGAAGTGTTATATCATTGTAGCAATAGACTACTTTATGAATTGGTCTGAAGCTCAAGCAATAATGAAGGATACTGCTAAGGAGATGACTAGTTTTATTATGAAGCATATTGTTTGCCATTTTGGTCCACCTAACGAGACAGTATCTAGTCAAGGGACACACTTCTTGAATAATGTTATAGTAGCCTTGATGGAATCTATGAAGATTAAACACAATAAAACTATCCCGTATAATCCGCAAGTAAATGGTCAAGTTGAAAGTACAAATAAGTAGCTGGTAGGGATCTTATCCAAGATAGTGTCTGAAAGTAAGTGAGATTGGGATAATGAATTGTGTGTAGTGGTTTGGGCTTAATATAACATTCAAGAGAGCTATAGGCCACACCCTGCTCAAGCTGGTATATGGAAAGGAGTGTGTCTTACCATTGGAGATAGAGTTTCCCACTATTCAATTTTCTCTCAATCAATTACGAGAGACAGAAGCATTGCAAGAAAGATTTATTCTCTTGTGCATCTTGATGAAAGTTGATTGCAGGCTTTATTACATCAAGAGGTAGGGAAGAGGAGAATCAAAGTGCTTCATGACCTTCGGGACTAAGAAATATAAATTTGTGAAAGCTCAATCAGTGCTATACTATGATGCTCATAGTAAGCTATGTACTGGTAAAATTGAACCCAAATGGGATGGGCCGTATAAAATTGTCCGCATGGGCAAGAATGGCTCTATAGCCCTTTTAGTAGAACTGCAAAGGATAGAATTTAAAAATAAAGTTAACTTCAATAAGTTGAATCCTTACTACGTGTAAGGGCTGATGGCGAACTTAGTCCCGATGTAGGTCCTTCAAGATTTAGCTTTAACTTGTAGTAGGTACCAAGAAGATCGAATGGGAAAAATCATTCCTACTCTTGAGCATCCATATTTAGAGCAACATTACCACCAAGGTTGAGTGATCTGGTGGAGCAAAGGTTATCACGTTATTGAGTGGTAAGATAGATCTTTTAACTTTCATCTCAACCACAGACAGTAAATTACACAAATGTGGTCCTCTTTGTCTCAATCATGTAGAATCACTCATACAAATGTGAAAAGGATGGCAATTATGTTTTCATGAAAGCATGAGCACATCTATCATGTAAGTAGTTGACAAAGGCTCCCTTTTGGCTATACGATCACTAATAGTGTATCTTCTAATGAAATATTTGTAGAGTTGGTACTTGTAAATACTTGTCTTGTCATAAATGTTGAATGTATGATTGAGAAAATGTGATGTGGAGAAGACACTCCTATACTTAACAATTCAACTAATCATGCATTTTCTACAAACAATGACAATATCTTTTAAAAATGCATATATTACAAAAAAATATTCAATGTTCTTCAAAGTATCACTTTACAAGCTTAAACACCAAGAAATAATCTAGACCTTAAGAGCCACTTAGTTGTATTTGTATTTTTGAATGAATTTTTTGCAAATTTTCTATAAAAAGGACATTCAAAATGCAAAATGTTGTCTATATTTCATACAAAAAATCACCAATATTGCCAAGTATGGCTATAAACTAAGTTTTTAAAGGTATTTTGTTGCCAAAATTTTCCTCCCATATAATGTAAAGAGGGACAATCAAAAGCTTCTTCATTTGTACAAATATTTTTTCCATGAAGATATCATTTCATGTGTTTTTCTATAAAATAAGTTCGGGCAGACAAAAGTATGTATGTGTATTTGCCTTGTGTACAAGTATGTATATGTTGCCTAAGATAACAAGTCTAGATGATAAACATGCTTTGATCATCAAATCTTTGAGCATGGCTTTTAGTAGGGGCTCCAAAAAATAAACACATTGGTGCTAGCCTCTGCCTATTGAGATATAGATGCAATTGTCGTTATTTTTTAAGGGACCATCACCCGCTAGGTACTTCTCTAATATTGTTGATGGTGTTGATGTATGTTTTGTGAGAATGCATTTGGTGATAATATATATGTAATTCTCCCATTACTCACTACACTATAATAAACAATGTATGTATAGATTCCACTTAAGTAAAATAGTGTGTAACAATGTGCATTTCTCAAAACAAAATAATTTATGTGTAATTTTTATGGAAAAATTATTTTCATTGATGGAATGTGAATACTTGCCATATTTACATATTTTCACCTTATCAAATACACATGTATTTGGAAAAATTAAACATGTAATGTTAAAATATAGAAAAACTCACATTTTTGTAAAAATTTAATAATAATGTGGAAAAATAGTTGCTACAATGGCTAGTATATAAGGTGTATGAGACTTTTATTTTTCATAATTCGGTTAATAGAGAAGTATTTTCATCTTACATCTCATTTCTCTCAACTTCCATGGCTTCCTTCTCACTTTTTCTGTCTTTGTCTGTCCATTTCTTCTCTCTCTCTCTCTCCTTGACTAGTCTTTCTCTCTCCTTTGCACTCATTTTCTCTCTTTTCTATAGTCATCTCTCTCTCTTTCTCTCTCTTGGCTCATTCCTTTACAAGTGGTACCAGGGCATAGGCTCTTGGTCCATTTGATTTTCTTACTTTTTATACATATTTTCCTTATTTTTCACCATTAAATCTAAAGTAGTAGATACATGAGCCACATGGCATATATTTGCAACTTTTGTACATAAAGAAAAGGCTAATCATGGAGATTTTATAAGGATCTTGGGGAGATTTGGTCAAATCATGGCCAAAATAGCTAGTTGTAGTCAACTTTCATGCTATTTTGGAGGCAACTTTGTGAAAGAAGAGGTAAATGGACTTCAAGTAGACTAAAACCTTGGTTATTTTTTGAGAGAGAGTCTTCTTCTTATTCCTACAAGCTTTCTTCAGTTCTTAGGGTGGATTTCTACAAGGTCTTTCTCTCTATATGCATCAAGGGAATCAACCACTGTTCTATCTTGATTCTTTACATCTCAAGGTATATTGGTCAATCTGGATGGCTATTCTTCATCCTGTCACTCGCTTTTAAATCCCTAACTATCATAAATAGGATAGCCATTGAAACTTCACCTCTTGTGAGCTTCAAGGGGCTTTTGATCGTTTTCATTTGTAGAGGTTACTTACACCAAGGCTCTTCAAAATCTCGACAAGATTGGGAGTTTATTGGCATTATTGGAGTCTTTCAAGTTTTCATTAGAGAAGAGCCTCTTCATTTTCCATCAAGCATAGGAATTATTTGTTTATAAAGCATACGAAGAAATGAAGACTCTTAATCCAAGGGATTTTAAATGGTTTTACTTCTTTATTATCAACATTGGAGCATTATGGTAACTAATGGAGCATTGAATACTCTTAATCCAAGGGATTTTAAATGGTTTTACTTCTTTATTATCAACATTGGAGCATTATGGTAACTAATGGAGCATTATTGAGCTATGGAGTCCAATCTTCAGTAAAAGTTTTGGGCAACTAGGTTCAAGCTTCAATATTAAGCCATTGATGCTTCAAGTTTACTTCAAATAAATAAAAGAGCAAGGCTGGAATATTATTTGAGTAACATTGATCAATTGGGAGCATATTCAAGCATTGGAAGCATTTAAGTCTTATTCAAGTAAATGCAAGAGGTATTTCCTATCAATTCTCGATCTCTCTCATTCATCCACTTGCTTAGCTTCATCCACTTGATTGAAAAATTAAATAATTGAAGATTTCTATTAAATTTCAGCCCATTCATTGATTGAATCACTCTCTTCATTCAATCAAAGAATTAGAAGCTTATGCTTGGTATTGTGGCATTGCATTAAATCCCTATTTTTATAGAGTAGAACTCACTACTGTAATCCCATACCTTGTTGATGGTTTCTTAATCCATAACAAGAATAATCTATAGCTTATGCTTGGTATTGTGGCATTTCATTAAATCCCTATTTTTATAGAGTCAAACTCACTAACTGTAATCCCATACCTTGCTGATGCTTGGCATTTTGGCATTGCATTAAATCCCTATTTTTATAGAAACAACTCACTACTGTAATCCCATACCTTGCTGATGCTTGGTATTGTGGCATTGCATTAAATCCCTATTTTTATAGAGTCATGAACTCGCTACTATAATCCCATACCTGACTTATGCTTTGGTATTTTGGCATTGCATTAAATCCCTATTTTTATAGAGAACTCACTACTATACTCCCATACCTTGCAGATGATTTGTTAATCCATAGCAAAAATAATTGAAAATACTGTAAAAAGCTGGGAATACTTAGAATGCTAATAATATGCCATGTCACATTGACACTGGTATATAAGGAGAGAAGTTGTAATTTTTCACATCTTTTGACAAATCAATACATTTACAATCTTCCTCTCCCTTCTTGCTTGTGTTCAAAAAGATGATCAGTGTGTTGAGGATTTTGCTAGGGAGTTTGGAAGATTGTGGAATCGATGGAGTTTAACATTGTTAGAAGGTGAGATAGCCCCAATTATGTTGAAGATAATGTATTTTGTAAATGGATTGAAATTAGAAGATTGGAGAGTGAAATTAGAGGTAAAAAATCCTAAGACTTTTGAGGAAACAGTGAAGATAGCTCAATATCAAGAGAGGAAGTCCAAAAGAAAAAAAGAGTTAGGGTTTGATGAACTAAGGGAAAGGTTGAGTTCAAGGTGAGTTGAGAGAAAAGTTTTTGAGGAGAAGAGAGTTAGTTATGCCTATCCTGAGAGAGATATACTATATTCTCTATTTAGGAGAGATTGGAGAGCTTTGATGAGTCTTTGTATACAGGAGAGTATTTGCAGATTGGCTGTTATTTGAGTATCGGATGGATGGATTGGTGCGGACTACAAGTAGATCAAGAGAAAAGCTTATGGTTTCTTCTTGCAAAGTGGGCTACTTTGGAAGCATCCATGGAAGCGAGGAGGATAGCCATTGAGAGTTGTATGTGATAGAGCTTTAGAGGTGTGAATCATGAGAGAGTTTCATAAAAGTCTTTAGGCAGGACATAGAGCTATTTGGGCAACCTATGAGAACATTAGAGAGCTCTACTGGTGGAGAGGCATGTACAAAGATATCTCACATTTTGTTGAGACATGCACTGGTTGTGAGTTGTTTTCTTTAGTGAGGCATAGAGACAAGCTTCACCCTACTTACCCACTATGTATTCACTACAACTGGGTTCTTGATTTGATTACTATGCCTATTGGATTGTGGTAGATGCATTACATTGTTTTTGCATGAGAGGATCTCACAAATCAAGTGGAAGGAAGAGCATTGAGGACAAAGACTACTTCAGTGATCTGTAAGTTTCTGTTGGATGATGTTATTTGCAGGTATGGCTACATTGGGAAAATTATAGCAGATAGAGATGAGTTGGATGTTGATGAGGCTAGGGAGTTTTTCTCTCACCTTGGCATTAAACTTGCCTTAACTTCAGCATATAATCCAAAAGGAAATGGGAAGAGCAAGAGAGACCATCCAACAATTGTGAAAGCCCTGCCCAAGCATGCAGTGGATGGGTCAGGGAGTGGCCTAGATTGTTGTCTGTTAACCGTCAAACGAACAAGGTGGAAAATCTGGAAAAGTTAAAGCAGAAGAAAAAGGCCAAGGAAAAGTGAAACGGAAGACAAAGGCACACAAGGAAAATCTAGAAACACAAGAAGCACAGAAAAGTCCCAAATAAGGGAGAAAGATGCACAAGGAAAAGCGCAAGTCAATACTTTTGTAAAAGAGCGCAAGCGCATCGTGATTTAATTAAAGGAGCATCGTGCTCTCACCCGTGCAATTTGTAAAGGTAGATGGGCGGTAGGAAGGAAGCTAGGAAGATAGGAGGACAGTGGGAAAAAGGGCCTAGGCCACAGCCGGCCATGTAAAAAAGGGGATAAGGGGATGACCGCCCAAAAGGGATTTAGGGTTTTGTATATAAAGTTCAAAAGTGAATGAGGAGCTCATTCTTGTGTGTGGCCAAAGCTTGTTCTTCTTCTTCTCTTGTTTCTTGCCTTCTTGCTTGTGCTTGAGTGAGGGATTGAGGGAGTGTGAGGGAGTGAGGGAGTGAGTGTGTGAGAGTGAGGGATCCTGGAGAAGAAGCTCCCCATCTTCTCTCTTCATCTTCTCTTCTTCTCTTCTCTTCTCTTTTCTCGCGCGGCTATGAAGAATGGAGCTTGATGGAGAGGGCTTGAGGTTGCTTGAGGTTTCCACAAGGATCATGGAGCTACCAGAGTGCAAGAGAGAGGAGGGAACTTGATTGAGCATCAAGGTAAGCTCACTATACCCGTAAGGTAGGTATTGCGCGTCGACTATGTGAGAGGTAGCCATGGCTGCTCAGCTTAAAACGCTTGATCAATAAGCGGTCCATAGGTCTCGGGATAGAGCTCCGTAGCTCCCCTTGATTCTAGTTCCATTGCCGAGACCGATGGAATCGAGCCTCCAGTGCCGCGTGCATCGAATCGAGCATAGAAGTAGGGTTTGCAGCCCAAACCAGTGCTCGAGATAGTTAGGAGATTTAGGAGGTTTTAATCCTTGGAGCAACTAAGTATTTTGAATTTTTGTTGAATATTAGAGTAGGACCATCCATCTCCATTTCTGCTTTTTATTTTTGTTGCATTAGGTTAAGATTAGGATAGGAAAAAGAAGGAAAACAGAAAGGGTTTTGCTACTGTTGGAAGGAAAATAGGGACACAAATGCAAATTTCTAGTTGGAAGAGTGTGAGGGATTAGCTTCTGAAGTTACAACAGGATGGGATGGGAAAATAAGAGGCCAAGGGAACCCGGAAAGACCACATTTGACATTTTGCTTTGTGAGAGAGAGTGAGCTTGAGAGCCAGGCAGAGAGAGAGAGAGAGAGAGCTACAGGAAGATCCTTGGAGTGCCGTTTGATTTGAGAACCACAATGATTCCAGGTATGTCTGGCATTTCCTTGTAGTATTTTGCACCTATCTGGAAGGCGCTGAGCTTGAGTTATCGCGCGAAAACCCACAGGCTGTCGTCTGCGCAGTCGGACCAGGTTGTCTGGGTCCAATTTTTAGAATGGGGCCACCCAATTGCTAGAGTCGAACCACCCGACTGCGAGAATCGGACCACCCCGTCCTATCCGATTCCAAGAATCGGACCCAGTGCCAAAATCAGACCAAGTGTCCTAGTCTCAAAATCAAACCAACTGCAAGGATCGGACCACTTTTCCTAGTGTGAGAATCGGACCATTGGTCCTAGCGCCACAATCGGACCACTTGTCCTATCGCAAGAGTTGGACCCCCCTATCCAACTAGGGAAATCGGACCAAAGTAAAAATTGGACTATCTGATTTTTACAATCGGACCGAGTCTCAAAATCGGACTAGCTTGTTTGATTCCCAGAATCAGACCACCTTGTCCGAGTCCTAGAATCGGACCACCTGTCCGAGTCTCAGAATCGGACCACTCTGTTAAATTTTCAAAATCGAACCACTTCACCAGAACTTAAAATAGAGGGATTTTGAACCTGCGTGATAGACTTGGCCACCCTGTTCACATCTTTGACCCTCCCCCAAACCCCCATAGAGGGGGCTCTTGTCACCTCCGAGCCTCTCCCAAGTATGTTGGAGAGAAAACGCGCGTCATGACAGGTCCTCCAAATTGGACCCTAGTGTAGTAATGGCTCTACATAAGCATGGATTCTCACTTGCAAAAGAGCAACCAAAAGCTCGTACCCGAATAGAGAGAAACAAAGACCCTAGAACATCAATGGGCCAATCTAGCCAACAAGGGAAAAAAGGCCACACTGCAAAAACACATAGGTATTGCATTCAGACTGCATCTAGTCAAAGCGAAAAGCAACAACATCAAGCTACAACAGCGAGAATGACTAGATATGACAGTCCTGACGATAGATGCTCCTTGAATAGCACTGCATTGACGATCCAAGACATCAGTGGAGAATCCACATTAGGTCGTGCAGTTGGGGACTCAAGGGCATTTGTCAGAAGGCTTAAATTTACAAGCCAAGACCCAAAAGATGAAGACATAGTACCACCTGCTTATCTTAGGGTCAAACTCACTGCGAAAAGAGAGCATACTATCGATGCTCTAATTGATGAAGGAGCATATTTTAATATCTTGACTTATGAATCATGGACCCTACTAGGCCAACCAGAGCACACTAATTAATGCAACTCTTAGCCCTTATGGGGGATACCCACAACTCTTAGCCCTTATGGGGGATACCCACAAGCACTCATAGGGAAGTGCAAAATCCTTGTGACAATTGAAACTGAAAGCTTACCTATCCTATTTCATGTTCCTCCAAATAGTGCTAATTACAGGAAGGAAACCCTCCTAAGAAGACCCTTCAAAAGGGTAACCAAGTGTGAGGCCGACTATGTAGCACAAAGGATACACCTGACACTACCGGCTGTGAGGATAGTCACAACCTTTAGCAAGGGTGACCTCATCAAACCTCGAGGGAAAGGCAAGGAGGGTGCTGACATAACAGTGAAGCCTGCTAAGGAGAGCAATGACTTATTGGAAGAGTTGATACAAGCACGGGTCGAACAATGAGAACTAGTGAGTGAGGCCATGCTTGAAACAAGAAGGTCAAAAGACAATGCCAAGGACGGGCTTTGGACTTACAAATATCGTAAAAGACCCCAAAAGAAGCCCAAGCCTTATAGACGAAGGCATCGATGGAGGGTCAGTCCTCCTCTCACCACACATTAAGAAGTTGTGTGACTATTCCCGCCTCCAGGTGGAGGGCATGCAACCCTCATTACCACCATAGGAATCCCTGACCAACATCTCTAATGGTGTAGACAAGGTACCATCCCTTTCTATACACCTTTCCCCCTTTTCGGTCTATCCTTCCGAGGATGAGCCCTGCTCCACTCCATGATAACCATTCCACGCAACTTAGCTTGAGCCAAGATCTGCTAATGCTGGAGGCCAAATGAACATCATCATGGGGGCCATCCCTCTACAACAAACACTGCATGCCTCATCTCTCCCCTTCTCGTCATGTGCGCTTGATAACCCACTGTATAATCCCTTCCATGTGAACAGTTTTATCTTGCCTCAAGGCCTAATCCTTGGTTCGCATATTGCAGGTCCCCCTATGGTAGCCGACATGGAGCACCCAATGCAGCTGGGTTGCAAGGATGCTATCCGCTGTCAAAGGGAGTATGTAGCACAAGCTCCTCTGTCGAAATGCTACATACCTACCCTTAAAAGGTATGCAAAGAAATGAGGCCCCAAGCAACATCGCCCTGGACGTAGGACAAAAAATCCCTAGACCAGGGGAATAGAAGCTCAAGGGAGCACATCGGGCATGGCAACACGAGTCGTGTAGGCTCCCACTAGACGCTCGGGCACCAGTTGCTCAAAAGAGGAGAGAGCAGCTCGAGACAAGCAGGAAATTGAAACATTGTTTAAAAGCATTCTCGAGACAATTGCGGCCAAGGACTACACCATCTCGGTCCTAGCTGACATTTTTCCCGCCCAGCCTCACAAGAGCCCCTCACGAGCAGAGCCTTAGTCGCCCAACCACCCATACTCACCCCGCCTCGTACAAATAGAGTAGCCCCATCTTGTATAAAAGGATTATCAAATGCTACCTAGCCATGACTTTTTGTCTTTAAATGGTTAAGTGCTAACATGTTCCCCAATTCTACAAACTTTTCATATCTGCGTTTAATATATTTCATATCTTTAGCAAAAGAAAAAGCCAATCAAGCATAATTGATAAGTATCTAAGCCAACACCATGGTTTTCAGATAAGTGATGTCTCCTTGCGTTGTAGTGGTTTATTCTAGTTGCGGCATATGCCGTGCATGTACTCTCATAAAGTGACAAGTGGATGTAGGATGACACATGTCTTTGTGCGAAAGTGTTCAATACCCAAGTCACCACAAGACCACTAACCCCACAAAGAGCCGCGACAAATCCACGCTGGTGCCAAAGCAAAAATCACCCATGCGAGCACCCACATCACATGGCCCAAAGCATGATCTTAACCACTTCCTCTTTCTGGGTTACACTCTACGCCGGGCACTCACGGCAGCTGTTACCCCAATTGTACCAACATCGCACGTTCCAAAGAGGGTTGCAATATCTCAAGTATATCTCCCCATCTCAACGATTGCTTCTCTAACAACGAGGCTAGGGCACAATCATCACTGTAATATCCATTTCCTAATCCTCGAAGCTTGACATTTCCCAACCCATTGAAAGGCTGATAGCCTCAACATATTGCAATGGTTGTACTCATGAAAGTCCAAAAAAAAACTAAAACTAAAACCAAAAAAAGAAAAAAAAGAAAAAAAGAAAAAAAAGCACAAGAAAAAGAAAATGGAAAATGAAAAAAAAGAAGAAAAGAAGAAAAACATACGAAGCACCCATGATCACAGCACAGCACCTAGGGGTCCTCAAATTAGGCACGTCCAGTGATCTTGGTCGGCTGACTCCGTCCCTAGTCCCCTAGCCCTTTAGCATCACCCACAATTGTTCAGGGCATATCAAGGGCAGGACATACCTAGGGAGCTTGCCTCACCTATGGTTAGACCTGTTACCCTAACCCATTCGCACGATTTCCTCTTGCACTTTGCCTTAATACCATTGCAATCAATTATGGTAAGCACCGCACGAATGGCCATGAAAAGTACACCGTCCTCATCAAGCAAGTCCAATAGCTCCTAGCTACCGAAAGTGCGGTGTCCTTGTGTTCAATTATGCTACATCGTGCAGTCACAATGCAAAGGATGTCTCATACACCTTCATGTGTACTTCTTCTCAACATGGACAACTTTGCTTTATCCACACATTGTTACGAGAAACCAGCCCATGGTCTTCTAACTACATAATATCTAAGTATGCACGAGCACTCACATAATATCTGCACCAAAATATATACACAGTTTGGGTCCTCAAGTGCAAGACAATACTCTCAGCTTACTTCAAGTTTGACCTATCTCCCAAACTAAGTGAACTATGTCTTGTGCACGATAGAGAAGACTAGCACTACCCCTAGGGCGAGACCAACTATCAGAGGTTTTCAATTGCAGGTATTGAAGACTCAAACGAAAGCGTCGTTCGCTCTTTATCGACACCCAATTCTGAATTCTTATCCTTTATCATCTTGCAAGCCCGTCAAGAATCGTCATGTGCAGAATCCCCAACAAACCAACACTTGTGCTTGCCATCAGTGTAATCCCCAACAAAGAACAGCCCTACCACCAACTCCAACAACCCTACCACCAGCCACCTAGGCCACCAACATGCCCCCAACAACCTTCCTCCACACCACCACCAACACTCCTCCACAGCAACCATCGATGCCCCTTCCACCCATGTCTTCAGTGTAGGCCAAAGCCTGCTACCTACGACGGTGAGTGCCATGGGACTGGCAGTTGTCTAGGAGGGGGTAATGCTAACCGTCAGACGAACAAGGTGGAAAATCTGGAAAAGCTAAAGCAGAAGAAAAAGGCCAAGGAAAAGTGAAACGGAAGACAAAGGCGCACAAGGAAAATCTAAAAACACAAGAAGCGCAGAAAAGTCCCAAATAAGGGAGAAAGACGCACAAGGAAAAGTGCAAGTCAATACTTTTGTAAAAGAGCGCCTAGGCCGGCCATGTAAAAAAGGGGATAAGAGGATGACCACCCAAAAGGGATTTGGGGTTTTGTATATAAAGTTGAAAAGTGAATGAGAAGCTCATTCTTGTGTGTGGCCAAAGCTTCTTCTTCTTCTTCTCTTATTTCTTGCCTTCTTGCTTGTGCTTGAGTAAGGGATTGAGGAAGTATGAGGGAGTGAGGGAGTGAGTGTGTGAGAGTGAGGGATCATGGAGAAGAAGCTCCCCATCTTCTCTCTTTATCTTCTCTTCTTCTCTTCTCTTCTCTTTTCTTGCGCGGCTATGGAGGATGAAGCTTGATGGAGAGGGCTTGAGCTTGCCACTTACGCCTTATGGGCTAATCGCACTACCCAATGTGACCACAAGTTATATGCTAGCTGAGTTGATGTATGGACAGAAACCAATCATGCCTATAGAGACTTGTACACTCACTTGGAATGATTTACTATGGCAATAGGATGAAATGACTAGAGAGGATCTTTTGGCTCTTTGTATTTGTCAGTTGAAGAGCAGATCTAAGGATATTGAGAGAGAAAGCCCAAAGAGGCCAGATTTCACAGTAAAGAATGATTTGATAGCAGACATAGATTGAGATCTAGAAAGCTTGAGGAGGGAGATTGGATGTTGGTCTACAACAGTAGTCTAGACAAACAACACAGTACTATCCGCAAGGTTTCGAGATGATGGTTTAGGCCTTATTTGGTGCAGCGTATCCATGAAAATGCTACATGTTCCTTAATAGAGCTTGATGGTATGGCCTTGTGGATACAGATTGTAGGAAAGAGAATCCAATTGTTCAAGAGCACAAACAATGTAGCCTATGCAGTTGAGAAGTTGGATAATGAGTTTTATGATGGACTTGAGGCAGGAGATGATGTAGATGAGGGTGTGGATATTGCATATGACTTTACAAAAGGTGAGGAGATCAGATTGACCATCAATCTTGGCGGTGATGAGGATGGGTAGCTATGGTCTATCTGGAGGATGTGTAAGTTAGGAGGGGGCAGATGTCGCGACACTGCATGTCCACTGCTTTGAACATGAGGGCGGAGTTTTTCACTAGGAATTGGAACTCATTAGTGGTCATTAGGAATTTGTTTTTTTATGTTTGTGTCTTTTCGTTTGCCATTCAATTTTAACTGTTAGTTTGATAATTTGATTGCTTCGTTCCATCCTAAATTTTTTGTTTTCGCTGATGAGTAGTACTCAGGCACAAATAACCTGTGTATATGTCTAGGTGTGTCGTAGCTCATATGAATGCTTGCTTGTGTGTTTACATTGTTTATGTGTCTAGAAACTTCTAAAATGATGACAAAGGTTTTTAGTGTATGCAGTTTAATGTCAAGACAAGGAGGAATCCCAGATTTGTGTGTTATTCTTATGACCATACAAACTCTGTCTAATCCAAAGTCAAGTGGGCAAGACATGAAGAGCAGTTTCTTAAACTGGAGCAACATCTTGGAATGAGTCTATCAAAAAATCAGGGACAGAAGATGCATAATATTACATTCAATCAAACGCGAATCTTTCCATAAAAAAGGGTGTGAATGGTGACTAAATAAAGCTCATTCCCTACTTGAAAGTGAGAGCACAAAAACAGATCATTGGAATAAATTGTAAGCTAATGATTTAGCTTATCAATGATTGGAAAATCTTTGAAAAAGCTTTAAGACTTAAACAAAGAAAAACAATGTCGCTCTGGGCATAAAACGGCTCCTATGAGACTTTTTTTTTGGCCACCATCATTAAAGCTTTTAATCTTTGAAGATTATGGGGAAAGCAAGCTAATGATAGATATGTCAAAGCTATGATTCGTGACAATGTGGAGGAGATGATGCAGAAGAGTCTGGATGAAAGTTAACATCGAGGGGGGGGGATAACGACATCAAGAGACTACCGTATGATTAGTTGAATGGCGGCATCCATAGAGTAAAGTTAGGGGACTAATTATCTATGTTGTAACTTCAGGAAATCATGGAGAAAGGATCTCCTTGGGCCTTGGATTGAAGAGCATGCTTGTTCCTTAATTATTCACCGGTATTGATAGTAAAGTGCCATCAGAAATGCATAAAATGACTGCATAGAGTCTGCAAACAAAAATGAAGCAGTAGCTGAAAGCGAGGGCCTAAGCCCTTCATCCTACTATTTTGTAGAATGTAGTGCATGCCCAAACCAATGGCATTATGACATGTTGCAAAAGAAGGTTTTCAATGAGAGAGAGTCATATCTTTTGTACAACCAAGCAAGCTGTCCTTGTGGATCTGTTGTGGCTACAATCAACTTCATGAAGATGAGCTTGCATCTGTTACATATACACGTCGCACCACTTTATCACAGCCGACAGCTGTTCCCCTATCACAGCCGACATTTGTTCCTCTTTTGTAGCCATTATCTAGAGTACCAGAGCTACATACGCACATACACATACACGACACTTATCACACTCACAGCACCGTATTTTCAGTTTCCAGTTTTTAGCTTTTCATTCAGCACTTTTATTTTGGATAGCTGGACCTCATCAGTTGTATCACAGTTTGTCTCATAGGCCAGTTTTGGTCTTTAGAAGACGTTAATATAACTTTCTTTCTTTGTTTCTTTCTTTCTTTCTCTCTTCCCCTATAGCTCACACCTTTGGTGTTTTCGCTTGCTTATGCTCTTCATCGAGCTTCTCCCTTCATTTTTTTTCACGATTGATCTTCTTCATGTATCTCTTTGGTATCACCGTCTTGGAAATAGGTCCCTCAAAGGAGCGAAAGTCCTTACTCATTTGCAACACTTAACACCTCTTGGCTATTCATCTTCTGATTTATGTAATCATTGTTTATATGGCATGTAGACTAGTAACTTGTATAAAAAGAATGGTTCTATATATGTGGGTGTGCCCTTGGCTCTTCTGTATTCACATGTCGTGATCCCATGCCATTGTAGTCATTAGGTGGTGCAAAGTATTTTTCATTTGCTGGTGATTATTTGCATAAGGTTTGGACCTATCCCATAAAGAAAAAGTTAAAAAAAATTCCTACATTTCAATGGTTTCTTGCTATGCTCACGAACCAATTTGGGCATAGGCTGAAATTTCAATGATTTGATAATGGAGGTGAATATATCTCTTAGGCATTTGAGCAATTTTAGGATAAGAGGGGTATTAAGTGTCAATTAATTGGCCTTTACGCCCCACCCCAAAATGGTGTTGTAGAGTGCATGAATAGGACTATTCAATAAAGATCTCGCAATATGGTTAGTCAAGTAGGTTAACAATAGTACTTTTGGGCTAAGGTTTCATTGCAATGACACAAACAGAATGGGTATAATACTTAGATTTGCATTATACAAATAATCTTGAATTTATATTTATGTCCACTCCAAATGAACATGTGCAATATATAGATTGAAAATGTCACCCATACATAAAAAAGAAAACCCAAATCTCCTCTAAGCAAGATGAAACAATAATCCTCGTCAATATCACAAGTGATACCATGCATCCTTATATAGGTGGTATAACATGGAGAATGAAGTATATCAAGAAATGCAAAAGATAATTCTACCACACATGCATAATTAAAGTAACTTATGCTAAATAACCTTGAAGAATATACTTACGAGGGTAGAGCCTCATGCTCCTACGATAGTCTAAAAGAAAAATCTTACAAGAAAAATCTTACCTTGCTGGTTTTTCAAGCCCTGCCTATAGGACAATGTTCATAGCACTATCAAAAACCTTGGGTCATGTATAGAATGTTATGAGTCTATAAAATGCTCCATACATTGAGTTTAGAAATTGGCATTGGCATAAATATCCACTTCACATTATTCTCACCGTACCACTACTTGTCAGTCTAACATGAAATTATTAACTTTGTTTTTTGGTAAGTTTGCATTACATCATAATCTTCTATGACATGATATGGACCTAAATATTATATGTACATTTAATGCCAAGGTTTTTATTTGATTCAAAGTTGGATCTTCCCTTTCTACCCTTCTAAATTAAAGGGGAAAAGTCCTTTGGTGGTTAAACTTTATAGTCCCCTCCTCCCATTTGTAATTTCATGGGCTTTGTGCTACTTACAGGATATCCAGTTAACAAAGTTTTAAGTGATAATGATGTTGATCTACTACCTAGATTGAAATTGAATATATTTTATGCAAATTGATATAGATATCCACATATTCATAAAGTTTGGTATACCCATAGTTAAGTTTAAGAAAAGAGAATGGGCATAACTCTAGACAATTTTCTAAAACTAGTGTGAGAAGAAGGATTATAGAATCATGATTTCCTTTAAGAAATCTACTAGCAACTAAGTCTCTTGTAGTTTCTTATTTTTTAATGATTTAAGCTATCAATCTATATGTCTTGCTCATTGTATTTATGGTTAAGTTTCCATGTTTAAAAATCTTCCTATAACTATTTTGAATAAACAAGTAGAATGAAAAATATTTGCTATGCATTTCATGTTTAAATTGGCAATTATACTAATTTGAAAGTTTGCAACAACCTCATACACATTTTTTAGACATGATTAACTGCATCTACGCTAATACAATATCCTATTCTCTTGAATTTCTCTAGACATAAAATGATTTTTATTACTATTGTGAAAAGTACATCTTCTCTAAATACATCATATACAAGTAACGGTCTAATGAGTATCAATGTCCTTTTGGTGTTTCTTTTGAAGATCCTTATAGGTTGCTATGAGAACAACCAATGGTTGTTAAAATTAGACCAGACTTCAGTGTCCCTACTATGGTAGTTGGCTCCTACTTTGACAAAGTATGCTTACATAATGGAGACAAGTTCAAGGATAGTGATAATGAAGATAGAAATGAGTTGTTTTTAATTTGGAGCTTTGACATTGATATGTTAATGTGAAGGTTGTATGGAGATGCTCTAGATCTTTAATCTCCCCATGGTTAGGGATATAAAGCATCTTCATATAGGTATGTCACTCTTATCTATCCATGCCAAAGGTGTAGAGTCCTCCCTCCTCTTCTTCCTATCCATGTTTCTTATTTATCAATATCCATTACCTATTGTGCCTTTTGTCCTATTAATTATCATAATTTGTGGTTATCATAAATCCCTTATCATCATTCTATCCTCCAAGTTCATTTCAAGAGTCAAAATTAGGATAAGTGTTTTGGATACTAAACATCTTGTCCTACTTTTTTTCAAAATGATGGGCCTTGCTTATTTTTTCAAAAATGAGGGCTAAGTTTGTGAGCATTAGTGACACAATATTGTAGCTCCTATCCTTTACAAGGGTAACAATCATGGTTTATTTCTTTGCTAACGAAAGGAGTTTTGAGTGCATGCCATATGTGAAAAGTTAATACACTAAGATGTGAAAGGAAGGAGTGAAACCTTCTCAACAAGCAAAAAGTTTTTGTGAACTAGAAAATCCATACCCCCATTGATTTGAGAACTTGCAAAATAATATTTATTCCAAATCTCTTAATCATGTATGATGCCAAATATGAGGGATATGATAGAGAAGAATACTTACGGGTACTACTAGACTTCTCATGATGGCACTTGCCAAAGGGGGAGAACTACTACTCCTCGTGATGTCTTTGTTGTCTACTGTTTGCTATTTAATGAGGGGAGAGAGAGAGAGAGAGAGGATACAGAATCAACCAAAAATAAAACAAAAGGTGAAACATTTGCTCAAGGCAAAATTTTTAACCAAAAGTGTCACTTATATGACAAACATTCACAAGCATTGCTTAACCATCGATTTTCAATTTTTGTACATCCTGAATTGTGTCATATAATCATGATACTTTTTGCATGGCTTACACTATGTTTGTTTTTAATTATTATCTCTTACCTATAATATGTGTTGCATTTGTGATGCTTGCCAAATTTACAATCCCTACAAAAAGCTACTTATTTCTAGTAGTGTATGGGTATTTTTATCATATGAAATTTTTTTAACACTAATGCTTAAATATGTTTATTACTTATCTACACTTTACACTAAGGCCTAAGAAAAAGACAAATATTTTGTAAGGTTAGACTTACTGGTTAAGTGTTAGAAAATTATTAGACAAAAACATATCATTTGTATAAGGATAACAAAATCCAAAATGATGCTTTTAATGATTTTTTAGAACAAAAACTGAGATATATAAACACATAAATTCATACATGAGGGAGATATACACTCATATATGGAGGGCGATCACATTTATTCTCTTTTCATGCACTCTTGTCTCTATTTTTCTCTCTTGTGCAACTTTTGTTCTCTTGGCTTTTAGCTAATGTTTAGTTATGGTATAGTCAAGACTATAACCAATCGTTCCATTGTGTACTTTTTGCCTCAATCTTGTACGAGTAATTTGTTACATTGTGTGCTTCTCATCTCAGCTAGGTAAATTGAATTAACAAATATTTACTTTGTGTCACGATCTTGTATGAATTAATTACTCCATCATGTACTTTATGTCTCAATCATGTACACTCACTTACACAAATGTGAAAAGGATTGTAATTATGTATTCATGGAAGCATGAGCATAGCTACCATGTGAGTAGTTGATAAATGCTCCCTTTCACCTGTACTATCACTAGTAATGTATCTTTCAGTGAGATATCTATGAGGTTGGTACTTGCAAACACTAGTCTTATCATCAATCATGAATGGATGATTGAGAAAATGTGATGTAGAGCACAAACTCCTTTACTTAAGAATTTAAATAATCGTGCATTTTCTACAAACAATGAAAATATCTTCTGAAAATGCATCTATTATAAGGTAGCAACATTCTTCAAAGTATCAATTCACAAGCTTGAATGCCAACTCCTTTAAAAAGAAAGAACACTTGTAACACATGTCGACCACAAGGGAAAGCTCAAAACTTTAGCATCAAACAATTTCACTCCAAATGATGTACTCAATAGATGTGTTAGTGAATGCATTTTACAACATACTAATCCAATATCGAGAGACTCTCGAGAGTGCATTAGACCCTAGATGTAAGAAAATAGAGAAAAACACTTTTGAGAAGTTAAAATTTTGTAAGGAGAATGGAAAAACAATTTGGAGTGAGAAAAAGAAATGTTGTCCTCATTTTGAGCCTCACAATCAGCAACCTCTTTGTAAATAGCAAGAGCTTCCACAACTGCTTTATTTCTCTTGGGAACCATAGAAATATTCTTTGAAAGTTGGCTTTTACAAGCGTGTGTGAATAAGCCTTTAGATCCAAGTTTGTTGTTGATCAAGGGTAGATCATGACTATAACAACCTCCCCAAATTTTTTGGGTGCTTAGACCTTTTGATAACCTCTAGGAACTATAGGCAAAAATGAGGGCTTAGAATAAGAGGCTAGGAAGGGAGGGATAATGTGAACATACTTTAAGAGAGAAGAAGCATGAGCGGCTTGTTTAAATATTAAAGTGCACATTAAACAAGAAGAGTGATTTGTATAAATTTTTGGGGAATAGAGAGGGAAGAAGGAACATATCATGCTCATCATATTTTTGCTTGTTGCTCTTTGGAAAGCATTCATTTTTTAGTTTTAGCGTAGCATGGTTTGCTATTTTTCCCCTTTTTGTTGCATTATTTTTTAAATATTGGCCTTATTAATGTCATCTTCCTAGAATATTTTCACTCTTTTAACTCCTTTATTTTTCAAAAAAATGCTTGACATATTTATCCCTCCCCCTAGTCTGCAAACATTTATGTGTAGTAGTTGCTTTCATAAAACAATGCAACATTTATGAGCCAATTCAAAAGTCAAATCCAACACTCCATCCCTGAGTTCTTCAAACTCAAAAATTAGAAACATACATGGTATATCATTCTCAAATATCTCCTCAAAGAACACACAAAAGTTATCCACAATTGTCTTTTTAAAATCCTCAAAATTTTCAAATCCAAAGTTCTCAAAACAACTTACACTATCAATACAAAAGATCTCATCATCCCCAACAATCCTCGTTCCCCTCCCATCCTCCCAAGAGGAAAATATAACAAATCTAGGATTTTGAAATGAGGTTATAACCTTTCTATGTTTCCATAATCCATTCCATCCGAAAATATTGCAAAAATCTTAGAGAAAACTAGAAAAACATCTTCTAGCACCACAAAACATCCAAACACATCATTATTCACAACAAACTAAAACTCATCAAAATAAGGAATCTCTCTAAGACACTCACCCAAACACCAAGACTTCATCTCTTCAAAAAAAAAAGGACTCCAACAATTCAATTCCATAAACACAATCGTCAACTTTTTTCATTTCATTCTCACAATCAATGTGAGACAAATTTTCACAAGAAACTTCAACAAAATCAGGCAACTCATTTAAGTCATTGTTCTAATCCAAACACCCAATTGTCCAATTCTCTTCAACTACAACCTCACTGTTCATTTCAAAATCTTTATCTTGAGTGTTAGATCTCTTTTTTCTCAAATTTTAAATCCTTTCCATAGCCTTACTCAAATTTTCTCTCACATCCTCATCAATGTCACTCTTCTCCTCAAAAACCCAATCAGAATCATCACAATCATCATCACAAACACTAAGACAACTCAAAGAAACCACAAGACTATTAGATTAAGTTTTCTCTTCATCAATGTTGCCTAAATTAACCAAACAATCATCCACACGACTATCAAGAAGCATGAGGTTAGGTCTACTCAAAACATTAGAAACAAAAGCCTCTCCAAGGCTACTCAAACGATCAACAACCATCTCACAAGACTCATTAAATTCACAAACAACACCAACAACATCCAAATCACAACATGAGTCAAAACCTCATTAGGCAACAATTTTGAACCCTTAACTTCATCAATCAATCTTACAAATTTGAAGGCCTCCCCTCATGGTCTTCTAACAAACTTGAGAAATCCTCCTTAATTCTCTCTTGTTCTCCTTCAAGATTAACTAACTCAACTGCAATAGATGAAACTTCCCAATTAGAATCACTCTCTTAACTCTCATCCTTAGTATCATCTTCCTCCTCAAAGCTATCACTCTCTTCATCATCTTCTTCTTCACTGTCATCCTTATTCACCAATTCCTTTCTTGAGGACATGTAAAATTTCTTTGCTACTACTCTACAATCATAAATTGTTATGATTCCTTTCCCCCAATCTTGAATTGCTCTTGCTTTCCTAAGCCAAGGTCTACCCAATATAAGAGGGAAAGCTCCCAACCCTACTCGCATAACATGAAAATCAAATTTCATAGACACGCCATAAACCTTCACTTCCAAATTTCGAATGATACCTAAGGACTTGACTCTAGCATGATTAGTAAGACTGATTCAAAACTTAGACCCTTTGATAATTCAAAGTCCAAACTGCTCCGTACAAGCCTAAGTAATCACACTGATTTGTGCTCCTCCATTAATATATGCTTTACCTATGTTTTGATTCTTATGCCAAGCATCAACAATAGGAAAAATATCAAGCAACTCTTCAACTCTCAAAACTCTCATTGTCCCTTTCTTTTTATCCTTATACTTTGGATTTAGTAATTTCTTCCATTGTCCTCTCATCTTAGGGCACAACTCCATCAAATGAGCAAAAGATATATTAGCTTTCTTACCCATCATATCCCTTTTAAGGTCGTAGTTACTTTCTCCTTCCCCCAATGGAATACCAATAGTATAGCATGATAGTGTTTTCTAGACACTCACAACTTATTTTATTCTCTCTTCTCTCCTTTCTTTTTTTTCTTCCTCTTTCCTCACCAGCCTTACTAGTTTTAGGTTCATCTCTCTCAATATCTCTTGTTCTTTTAATTGAAGGCATTACATCAACAATTTATTTTCTTGATTTTGATTTTCTAGAAGAATAAAATTAATGGCATTTTTTTGTTTCTCCTCTGTATTCAACCTAGGAGCTTGTGAAGTAGAATCTTTTTTTATTTCTATCCCAAAATCATTATGTTCATTTGGCAAGTTTTGAGGTAAAGGATGCATATCCCCCATTGCTCTAGGTGGATAAGGATAATGTGTGCTCATATGATCTAACTCTCCACAAGAGAAACATCATTCATCTATCTTTGAAAATATCCTCTCCCATTTCCTCTTCCACTTCCTAGATTTTCCTAATTCTCCAATTCCTCTTCCCCAAGATCTTCCTCTCAAAGCTCCTAATCTCATATTTTGCATTTGACTTGACAATTGATCCTCATCCTTCAATGCTAACTAAACATTTTGTCTCATTAAAATTTGAAAGTTTTGTCCATCCCCTTGCCAATTTGGTCTCTATTTTCAACATTAGTGTTGGGGGTAAAGGCACGTCTGCCTAGCCACTCGTGTATTACTACACTCATAGTACCTGCCACTGCATACTGCAGGTGGTGAGCACCCATCCACAGTCACTTATTCTTTATTCTTTCAGTGGCAGTTTGAATAAAGGAAGGCCCGGCCACACATTGTGGTTGTTGGAGTTCCCACTTTTGAGTCTCTCTCTCTCTCTTGGCTCTTGCTCTCCATCGGCCATAGCTCTCACAGCCAAGCTTCTTCCTCCTACGTTCCACTTCCCTTTCAACTAGTATCATAGCAAAGGCATTGGAGCTTTCCCGGCATTCTCTTCAACCCGGATTTGAAGAGCTTCAACCCAAGCTTCAATGGCAGCCGTGGCACCTTCATTTGCAAGTATGTTTTGATCTCTCACCTTCTCCCCAAGCTTCCAGACCTTCATTGGCTTCTTCCCAGCCCCCTCGACTTTTCCAAGTGCCCCGAGGACTATTCAAGACCCCCCGGCTCCCAAGAACAGTCATCGCAAATTTTGGCACATTTTTTGGGGGTTGGGCTCACCTGCTCATGGCATTTCCCTGCTCTTCCTCTCGACTTCCCGGCACTCTTGGCAACCTTCTCGAACTCCTCATCATTAGTGCTTGCCTCTTGATGATCGATTGGGGTGCTTCCCCCTTCAGCCCTTGCTATATACACTGTCCCAGGATTGTCAAAACAAGGCAGTACTTGACATTTATTGTTTGATGCTTCTTGGCATTGCCCGTTTGATGCCTATTGATGCCCGGTGATGCCCGGAGGTTATGGGATGCTATGTCTATACTTTGGGACTGATTTGGAGCAGATTTGAGCACCATTTGAGCTTCATTTAACAGTGAATTGCTTGTTGTAATACAGTGGGTTGAAGCTAATTTACTTGGTGTATGCATTGGTTCATGGATACGGGGTGCTTACTAGAGGTTTGAATGATCATAATGATGTATTTGGAGGTTTTCAAATGCTTCTTCTTGGTTCTAGAATTCTTTTGAGCTTGGAATAGGCTTTGTCTTGGTTATCATCACTGGAATTTAGCTTCAGTTGGCATGCTTTGGACCGGTTTATACCTATTGTCACTACTTGACACTTAGGCTTCTTGCATTTATGCTTTGGTCAGATATGGATGCCACTTGGTTTTCCCATGCTTGACAGTTACTTGGGGCTTCATCTTCAAATGTATTTGAGCATTTTGGATCTAGTGGGCATTACATTTGGTTGTCAGTTACATGCTCTTTAAATGCTTTTCGGCTTATGCTTTACAGATCTAAGATAGCTTGGAATTCATGCTCTGGATGTACCCTACTGGGATTTGGCATGTCTGATGCCATGTATTTGATGTATCAGAGCATTTCTTGCTCTCTTTGCATCTGACTTTACTTCTAGTGGGAGCCTCTTGGTATATTTGGATGTACACAAAGTCTTGTTTACACTTGAGCTTGAGCTTGTGGGACAGTTACATGCATTTGCTCTCTTGAGAGCTTTATGTTTGCAATTAGTCTATAGTGGGCTGACTTGATACGCCTATTGGGGCAAGCTCCTATCTTTGTCACAGGTTTGTCAGTTTTATATGCATCTTGGATAGTTATGTATTGAGCTTCTTGCTCTATCAGTTGTGCTTGTGCTTAGTCTCTTCTCTTACCTCGAGACACATTACATGCATGACTTCTAGACCTCTGAGATGTCTCTTGCTTGACACATGATTGGTTTGCCAGTTCTTGGTACCTTCTTGCCCTTGGATACTCATGTTGGATGTATCTTGCTACCTGGTAGTTGCAGTGACATATGTATCAGTGATTGCTTCATTTTGGGACAGTTTTACATACTACTATCATTTATTACAACAAGCTAAAATATGCAAATTTTGAGCACTTCTATGAGGGTAATGCTTACTATTTGATATTGTCTTGGTCATATTTGGTGGACAAGTGCTTCTCTTTGTGAAATCTACCCTTTCAGTCAATTTTAGTAGTGGTCTTAGTGCATTTTCTACTAGTTACAACAACCTGCAATTTTACCTTTTTGCTTTGATTTGGGACAGTATGGCTGGTCATCTGAAAGATATAGCTCTCTTTAACATTGCAAGTTGGATGGTACCAACTACAGGTATTGAAAGTCCCAAATATGGCAAGTTTTGATACAGAAGTTGCAAATTAAACCCTTGCATTTCAAGGGTGTTAAACCTGAGGATATGGATGATGATGTTTTGACGGAAGTTGATGAGCTATGCAAGTCTACCATTATTTTGTCACTCTCAAAAGAGGTCCAATGTAATGTTGTTGAATATGAGAATCAGAGTGCATGGGATTTATGGAAGAAGATTCAAGAGCTCTATGTGCAGCAGAGTCTTGCATCATAGATGTATTGGCTGAAGCAGTTAATGGACCTTCGCATGAAGGAGGGGACCTTCCTTTCATCTCATTTCGCTCAGTTTCATGCTATCATGAAAAG
The DNA here is from genome assembly GCF_053477565.2 of Lygodium microphyllum. Taxonomy (NCBI): domain Eukaryota; kingdom Viridiplantae; phylum Streptophyta; class Polypodiopsida; order Schizaeales; family Lygodiaceae; genus Lygodium; species Lygodium microphyllum. Next base: position 99,337,941 of record NC_141161.1, read on the forward strand.
TGTGTTGTCACAGGTTCAATGAAAACTTGCACTTGTTGTGTCTGCTTGGCACCTTGCCTGAATCATGGGATATATTCCGTACTACCATATGCAAGAATAAGCTTGATGGGCTGAAAATCAAATATGTTGAGAGTGCTTTATTGATTGAGAAAATCAACAAGAGCAACAATGATGCTTCTTGCTCTTCACATGCATTGACCGTTAGAGGTGGCAGACATGGTAGGCATGATAATGATCATAAGGGCAGGGACTCTTAGAAGTCCAGGTCCAAGTCACGTGGTCGCAGTAAGTCCCGTGGATGGAAGTATGATCTTACCTCTCATTATTATGGGAAAGCAGGACATATTAGGCTACAGTGCCATAAAATGCGTGATGATAAGCGCAAGGAGAAGGGAAAAGAAGAAGTGCATGAAAAGTCTTCTGAACGCAGTATTGTACCTGCAAAGTCCAATGTGAAGATAAAAGAGGTTAATGTCATGCAAGCCACTAATTCAGATGATGATTACATGCATGGAGCTTCTTCATGCGATGCCTTAAAAACTTCAGAGATACATTCTATGTATGGGCAGTGCTAGCTTTTGGATTTGGGTGTGTCATTTCATGTGACACCCTGTAGAGATTGGTTTCATACCTATCATACCATGTCTGGTTCTGTGCATCTTTGTGATGACAATTCTCTTGACATTGTGGGCATTGGAGATGTTAGGCTACAGTTTCCTTCTGGCAGTTCTTTTGTTTTGCATGATTTACACCATGTACCTGTGTTAACTTGCAGCCTTATATCAACTAGATAGCTTGATGATGCAAGGTATTTTGTGTCTTTTGGAGACTCTCATGGAAGATTACTCGTGGCAGGCTTGTGCTTGCAAGATGTGCCAAGTCTGGTAGCCTCTATCCCTTACTTGTATCTAGAGCTACCTTGGATCATGCTTTGTCTATGGCTTCTATTCCCCATGTATCCCTTTGGCATGCTCGTTTGGGGCATATGTCTCTTAAAGGAATGAAAATGCTTCTTACTTTACAATATCTTCTGCCTTTTGACTCTTTGTATTTTGATTCTTGTGATAATTGTTTGTATGGTAGGCAGACTAGAAATATGCATAAAAAGTCTTGTAAGAAACACATGGGTGAGCCCTTGGCTCTTGTGCACTCAGACGTATGTGGGCCCATGCCCTGTCAATCACTTGGTGGGGCAAAGTACTTTGTTACTTTCATGGATGATTACTCACATAAGGTTTGAGCTTATCCCATAAAGAGAAAATCTGATGTCTTAGACACATTTCAGTGTTGGCTTGCATTGACAGAGGACCAATCTAGGAAAAGGCTAAAATGCCTAAGGTCAGATAATGGGGGTGAGTACGTATCATGTGCTTTTGAGAACTTTTGTGATGTGAGCGGGGTAGTAAGCGTCAGTTGACCGCCCCTTACACCCCTCCCCAAAATGGTATGAGTGAATGCATGAATATGACCATTCAAGAAAGGATCCGTAGCATACTTAGCCAGGCTGGCTTACCGCAACACTTTTGGGTTGAGGTAGTTACTACTGCAATGCATCTCATTAATAGGTCACCTAGCAGTAGCATTGACTTTCAGGTTGCAGAGGAGGTATGGGCAAGCAAGCCCTCCTTTTATGATAATTTGCGTGTCTTTGGATGTGAGGCATTTTGCCATGTGCCCAAGGACAAGCGCAATAAGCAGGATCCTAAAAGTGTCAAATGTATTTTCATTGGCTATGGAGATGAGGGAGAGATGGGTTACCGTCTGTGGGATCCAAGGGCGCAGAAAGTGATCCACAGCCATGATGTCATCTTTCATGAGGACAAAATGCATATGCAGCCTGAGAAAGTGGTTGAGGTAAGTAGAGTTATCTTTCAGGAGGAGCCACATGCTCCCATTCAGTCTACTCCACGACTAGCTAGATACCGTACAGCATCACCTGATGCTCATGGCCCAGATGCTAAACATGCTGATGTTAGAGAGGATTTCGATCAGGCAATAGAGCTTGGGTTGAGGTGTTCTACTAGAGATAGATGACCTCTTGACCGTTTTGCGCCCTCTATGGATTATGTACTGGTTACAAATGCAAGAGAGCCGCTCACTTATGATGAGGCTATATACAGGGGTGATTGTCACTCTTGGGAGAGGGCTATGCAGTCTAAGCTTGACTCATTACATAAGAATCAGACTTGGGATTTGGTTTCCTTGCCTCATGGTAAGAAGGCTTTGCCATGCAAGTGGGTGTACAAGCTCAAAAGTACCCCTGGACACCCCAAGCCGGCATACAAGGCTCAATTGGTTGCTAAGGGTTTTAAACAGGAGCATGGTGTTAACTTTGAAGAAGTCTTTTCTCCTGTGGTCAAGATGACCACCCTAAGCTTAGTATTGGCCTTGGTTGCATAGCTTGACCCGGACTTGTACCATTTGGATGTCAAGACGGCTTTTTTACATGGGGACTTGCATGATGAGATTTACATGGAGCAGCCTAAGGGCTTTGCAAACCCTAGCAGGGAACACCTAGTGTGCAAGCGAAAGAAGAGTCTGTATGGCTTGAAGCAGGCACCTAGGGAACAGTACCATAAGTTTGATGTATCCATGCAAATACAGGGCTATAGCTACAGTGCTATGGATCTGTGCTTGTACATGAAGAAAGCCCGTGACGGTTCTTTACTAATTTTGGTACTCTATATGGATGACATGTTTTTAGCAAGGATAGCTCATGAGGAGTTAGATGCTCTTAAGGCTCAGCTCAAGAAGAGCTTTGAGATGAAATATCTAGGACATGCCTCTCATATACTTGGTATGCGCATTACACGCGATAGATCTCTGGGACTACTCTATCTGTCACAGAGGAAGTACATTCATAAAGTCCTTGAGCACTTCCATATGCAGGATGTTAAGCCTATTGGATGTCCATTACCTTCTCATGTGAAGGTTTCATAGGCCGATTGTCCGCAGATAGATGAGCAGAGGGCTCAGATGGCCAAGATTCCCCATGCATCCGCTGTGGGCAGTCTTATGTATGCCATGATAGCCACCGGTCCAGATATTGCTTTTGTAGTTGGGGTTTTGGCACGTTATATGGCTATACCTGGCAAGAAACATTGGGATGCTATGAAGGGTATCATGAGGTACCTAAAGGGCACAACATATATGTGTCTTTGTTATGGCTGCTAGGATATAAGAGTCGTGGGGTACACTGACTGTGATTATGCAGGACATGCAGATAGTAGGAAGTCCACTTCTGGCTATATGTTCACTTATGCTGGAGGGGCTATCTCTTTGATGTCCATGGCGCAGAAGTGTACGGCCCTTTCTACTATAGAGGCCAAGTATATTGCAGCCACAGAGGCTCGCAAGGAGGCTATCTTGTTAGGCCGTTTGATTGCTAACCTTGGTATGACAGATGCTATGCCTATACTACATTCGGATTCTATGAGTACCATTTAGTTGGCCAAGAATCCTGGCCAAGAATCCGATCTTCCATGCGAAGATGAAACATATTGAGGTGAGGTATCACTTCATTTGTGAAGTCATTGAGGACAGGTCTGTTCACCTTGTCAAGATTGTGACTGAGCAAAATCTTGCAGACTTGCTCACGAAGAGCCTCACTACAGAGTGCTTTGCCTTCCTCAGGAGATTGAAGGGCATTGGATGAGATGACGTCTTTTTCCCTCATCTTGTTATACATGTGTACATGTTGTACTATGTTTTTCTTTTTTCTCTCTCACTAGGGTAGATTCGCCTTTAAGTGGGAGATTGTTGGAGGTAAAGATGCCTCCGCCTAGCCGCCTGTGCATTACTACACTGATAGTACCCGCCACTGCACACTGCAGGTGGCAGGCACCCGTCACAATCACTTATTCTTTATTCTTTTAGTGAGAGTTTGAATAAAGGAAGGCCCGGCCACACATTGTGGTTATTGGAGTTCTCACTTTTGAGTCTCTCTCTCTCTTGGCTCTTGCTCTCCATCCGCCATAGATCTCATCACCAAGCTTCTTCCTCCTAGGTTCCACTTCCCTTTCAATTAGGTATTCTAAATTATTCTCTTTTTTTTAAAAAAAATTCTCTCTTTTTCTATGGTAGTTAGTATGGCTTCCTCAAAAGTACTTGATTTCTTAATTTCCAATTTTTCCCTCACATCTCCCTATAAATTTTTAACAAAATGTTAAATTTTCAACATTTCAGGTGCTCTCTCACTTGAGCCTAAAGATGCATTCCAACAACCCCAAAGTCTGGTGTACTCCAGGGCAAAGAAAATTTATGGTCTAGCCTTCGTTTTTTTGACAAATTTTTATTTTTCTCCAAAGGTCATGGGAAGTTTCAGTTTCCTTAAAACAATCAAGAAACGCTTGCTTGGTTGCTTCATATTCCATATAAATAGGAGGATTTCTCATTCTAAACATTTTTTCATAATCTTCGAACCATTTTTGACTTTCATCAAAGAATTGAAATTTTAAAATTTGGGATTTCAGGGTTGGGTCACTTATTCGTTGGATAATACATCCAAGATCCAATTTTTGGAGGAATCGTTGAGGATCCTCTCCCTTCTTTCCATAAAATTAAAGAAAAGGACTGGCCATTGAAAAAAAATCTCAAACAAGAAATCAATACACAAATCACACAAAGTCAACTTTTTTAACACTCCTCAGCTATGGGGGCACCAAAAATGAGATGTTACGTGAGTGGTGATCGAGAGCAAACCTTACTCACAACCCGATAAGGAGACGTTAATGAGTGCCAATTAGGGTCATTGACTTTGTTGTTGATCAACACCAACATGGAAAATTTTAAAGTTACCACACAAGTCACACACAAAACCAAATGACACACTATGCCTCTTGTAGCTCAAAAATATCAAAAATACAATTTAACTAGAGCATCACACACCTTGCGTAATGTTTGAAAACTCGCACTTCGAAATAAAAAACAATTGTATTGCATTCTAGTACCTTGAAAAAAACCTTGATACAACTCTTGACCGAGTTCTTGATCACTGCGGACATCACATCAAGACTCTACACTTACATGTGCAACCCTCTACTCTCCTCACACAAATGACCAATTGAATGCAAGGTGAAGCACCCTTAGTACCTCTCAAACCTTCCTTTATATAGTTTTCTCAATACATGAGTTTGGTTTTTTAAAGAAAGCTTATGCTTTCGAAACGTTTGGCTTTCCATTGAAAAGTTGTAGTCACGTTTTTAAAGTCAAACGCTTGTAAGAAAGCTTTAGGACTTTACTCGTTCAAAAGTCAAAAGCTTTAAAATCTTAAGCTAAAGCTTAAGCATGATTTTAACCACTATGCTGCCATCTTAGCCATCGAATAATGTAGCCATTCTCTGCATCTTAAGGGAATCATCGACTCTTCTGCCCCCCATCAAAAATTGCCACCATCACAGCCCGAGCCATTTCTCCTCCCTGTTACTTCATTGGCCTGTGTCTCTTTCCTTTCTCGCCGAAGTAACCATTGCCTTCATCATGTCTTGATTGCCCTAAGCCGCTTCTCACTTTCGCTAAATCTTCAATTCCAACCACACCTTTCTCACCTCTACTTGCTTCTCTGTCTCGAGATCTATCCCTGCTTCTATGCCTTCATTTCAAATCTGGTGAGCTACAATGTCGACCTCAGAGCATCTCTTACACATCCAGAGGACCATCTGGCTCTCATCCTTCACTACAGTGCTCTAACAATTGAGAAGGTGCACATCCTCTTGGAGTCTCCTAAAATCTCACAGAGAATCGTCGTCCTCCTCACAACGGTTCACCACCTCCCAAATCAACACCCCCAAACATCACAATCAACGCCTCCTTGATTGTAGAAATAGAGGGTATTTGAGAGCCGATATGGAAGTGAAGGAGCTGCAAACAGTCCAGCATCCTAATTGCAACTTTCACAATCTCATTCACTGTCAAGCCAAATTTCCCTTCGTCACCTGATGTTGCACCCCAATGGCTGCTATGTCTTGAGTTTAATTTTGCTCTTACACCAATAACAGGCCTCAGTCCCAAAGCTTGACTAGCTCTCTCATCTCTTCAAAGACATTGATTGCATTAATGCTAAGATTCCTTGCTAGGAGAACACTTTTAACATACACCCGATCCTTGTATCCATTGCATATTAGCAATGCATCTCTTCTTTGCATCAATAATTTGCCAAAAGCAATTAAAAGCTTGGGCTTGGATCCTGCTTCTAGCCTGAATCGAAAGGGCTATCCAAGAGGTCAAAATGTCTTTCAAAAGAAATCGATCATGGTTGCACTTAATGGGAAACACGCCTTGGAAGCATTTCTCATAATTATACTTTGCCCTTGCAACATCAAAGCAATGTTGAAGTTGCTGAAGAATGTTAAGAAACCTTATTACCATAGATAGTTGGACATTCCTCCTTTTTAGTGCTTCCACCAGTTCTACTGGATCAAGTTCATCTAGCCCTTGAAAAATAATAGTAACATCAAAGTTTTGCTTGTGACCTCAAATAATTGCTAATGTAGCATTAGCCACATTGCAAAACTCATGTCCAAGAACTATTAACAACCTCCACAAGCACACCTTCTCCACTTGCATAAACAATAGTTTTTGCCATTCCATTTACAAGATACTTGATTAATCCTCTTGTGTATTCAAACCAAACTAGAATTTCATTCCTCCCTCGCATGCTTCATAAACTCCAATATGATGTACACATCCTTGGAGTCTTCAAACAGATATTCTCTTCATATGAATCTACTTCTTCATGCAATGTGTCATGGAAAGAATATGCTTTTTGAAAATGAGCTCCATGCTCAATCATACATGATTTGAGAAAATATGCATCAAATCCATGCCATGCAACCAATGACGTGATGCTTCCATACGAAAGAAAATGAATACACTGAAGAAAATAGTGCCTAGCCTATTTACATGTGCCTGTGTGTCATGCAAAACATAATTCCTTGATTATTTAAGATCCTTATCCTCTCCTCTTAACATTTATCAAGAGAAGATATCGTATTCCACTCTACCCACCTAAAATCTCTTTGTCACTCAAGAGAAATGATGGTCCTCAAGATGTTGACTAGGAAAACAACCCATCTCACAAGTGGCGGCAACCTTCATGACCCTCAAACTCACCCAAGCACCTTTCCCACCCAACTAGAGGTTCCTAACTTGGTGATGTATATCCCAAATATCATGAGTGCAAGAAACTGTGCATGTTCAATGAAAGGTCCTCTCTCAAGTGTGCATGCATCTAAGATTTACTACATATAGTTGTAGTAGGCCTCATGCCATGCTAGTGCTCAACAATGGTGCAAAACGTACATCAACCCAACCCATGGTATAAAAATATTTGAAAAAATCAGGAGGCTACCTTTTGAATGCAATGTATTAAACAAGTGCAACATGAAGTGCTCATGAACCCATAATCCCTGTGTTATGCAAAAATTTGGCAAGAAAACATACATGTTCCATAATATTTAGCAACTATCAACAATCTCGAACTCTTAGTTGTCCCAAAAAATACCAAATCTCGACCAAGGCTATCAAGTTTTCACACTCAAAATTCAAACAAAATGACAAAAACAAATCCTAAGCTAGACAAACATAGAAAATCCAACTATGAAATGACAAAACAAACAGTCACGCAAACTAGGCTAACAAAAATTAAACCTATCTAGGGGTTTTTAGTTTTCAAAAAAATGCTTGACAAAGTCATCTAAGTTTTACCTCCTCACTTTATAGTACTTCATGGGAAGCATGCCTAAAATTGTTATTCTACTAGAGAATATGCTCCCCTATCTTTAGTTTACAAAGACCTTGAAATAGATAAGAAACCTACTCATTTAATAAACATGCAAAAGTCCACTATTGAAAATCTATTGTATTCCTTTCTTTTGAATCAATAAAGATTACTCTAGTCCATAAAACTATGTAAGAGATGAAGGATATAAACTCTTGAGAAGTTCAATCTAGCATTTAACTTTATTAATTAGAATCACCAATTGATTTGAATAGATGATACATACAAAGATCTCCAAGAGAAAAAGTTTCTTATGATGTAGACACTACCACCCAAGTTCAACAAAGGAGGATCCAAGGTGAAGCAAGATGTGGAACTATAGATCGAAGGCATGAGTGACTATTTCTTGGCTACTAAAACTACTTTGACAAATCAATCCATGACTACATGCCTTTATCTTATTGGTGATTCAAAGCTTTGGTAGCAATAATGGTGTGCATATAAGGGAGTATTAGAAGCCTCCCAAAGTTGTAAACAAACCAAAGAAGCTATTACAGGTCGAGACCTTTCTCAATCCATTGAGTTGATCATAAAGAATAAAATTTACAACTTGCACCAAATGAACTTAACTTTAGAAGGGCATTGCTGGAATTTTGTGGATCTTTGCAAGTATGCACAATGCATGACTGGAACATAGCAAATTCCATGCCAAGGACTAGATCCACCCCTAGACACTTACCTCTAATCAATGAGACCAGAAACTCTCAAATGTATATTGATGTGAGCAAAGCCCATCATAGCTAAGGAATTTGCTTAGAATGGCCAATGAAACCACCTTATGAACAACAATTATGGAAGAAATTATACCCTAGTCCCAACATGGACAATGCAAGAGGAAATGCAAGGGCCAATGCTATCACCAACGACCAAATGGTCTAGGAAACATGTAAAGCTAACCATGTAAAAGGACTAGACACCTAAGGGACAACTGTCCAAGTTGTCCTCAAAATCCAAACCCAAATCATTGTATTGAAAGAGACAATGAGAACAAAAACAAAACCAAGGTTGTGGGCATGGGAAAGCAGCTGGAGCCTAGCTAAACACCATGATAGGGAAATTAGAAGAGTATAACTTAGGTGAAAATATTGAAAGAGGATCCATACATGCTACCACTAAGAAGAAAAGATAGATCTCCAATGTCATGTAATCCAAACTTTAGATACTTACAAGGATACATCTTTCAGAATTTTGGTCGATTGTGGTAGTACTCATTCCTTTCCTGAACATAAAATAGAGAAGAGATTTCATTTAGAACTATGGAGACAAGAAACATGATAATAGAACTAGCTAGTAGGAAGGAACCATCCAACTAAAGTAAAATTTCAAATCCTACCATTAGGATGTTATGATTGCATTGAGGGAATGGAATAGCTTACAAAGAATAGAGGACATATTTTGCGTGCCAAAGAGGAAGTGATCTACCAAGATCTGGAAGATAATACCATGAAAGCATATGGAAAAGCTCAAAAGACTAGGTTCTAACTAGCCAAGGGAAGTTGATTCAGAAAAGGGTTATAAGGAAATATCGGCTAGTTTATATCATCCAGTTAAATAAGGGCCAAATAAGGTTGAGAAGAATAAAAAAGATATTCTACCTTTCTAGATCAATGATTTTGAATATGTATTTCTATAAAATTTGATCCAATTGCCTTCAAAACATGACTTTGACCACAAGATAGAGCTGATTCTTAGAATTGAACCAATATCCATTAGACCGTACAAGTTGTTTTGTAGCTAAGGCCATCAAGCTCAAAGAACAATTGATGAAACTAAAAGTGCAAGGATTCATCAGCCTAAGTAATTCACCTTCAGGCATGCCTATTCTTTTCCAAAAGAAAAATGATGGATCTCTTAGACTCTGCAATGACTTCATAAGACTAAACCTGGTGACGATTAATAACAAGTACCCTAGAACTAAGATCGATGAACTTCTAGATCTCTACATGGAAACAAGGTCTTTTCCAAGATAGATCTAAGATCTAGATATTACCAAACCTCAATCAAGGTAAAGGATATCCCAAAGACTACCGTCAATACTAGGTATGGTCATTACAAACTCTTGGTGATGCCATTCAAATTGAATGATGTCCCAACACCATTGAATTGATTGTTGTAAGATATCTTCCAACCATATTTACATTACTTTGTTCTAGTTTCCGTTGACGATGTACTATTGTACTCAAGTTCATTAGAGGATCATGAAGGTCACTTAAGGATTGAATTGTAGACATTGTGAAAATCAACTTTGTATCAAAATGAGAAAATGCAAATGACCTACATTCTTATTCTTATATGATGTATCAAAAAAGTTTATCGCATTTCTTGTTTTTAATATAATATTTTTTATTCTTTTCAATTTCATATATTGACTAAGCATGGAAAACTAGAACATTTCTAATGCAAAAAATTACAACTTGCAATGTTAATGAGATATTATCATGTGCATTATTTTGCATGAATCATTGAAATCAACCTCAGAAATCAACTGTAGATTGATGTTGATACTATGTACAACAAGTGGTACTGCATATGAATTTGTTAATATATAAGCTCTTAGAAATTGAAATAAAGGGCCATATCAAGTATGGTAATCTTTATGCAATTGGCCCACACCTGCCCCTCCCCCCTTTCCCATGTCTTCTTTCCCACCACCCACCCCTACTCCCTCCCCCCAAACTACCCCATTCCCCCCAGCCTTTTAATATTGGAGGGAGAAATTAATTGGGGCATATCCCTAGTATGTATGCTTATGCACTTTCTAAAAAAACAACCCCTCCCTTGCACTTACGTGATTCCATAAGCTACCCACAGTGAACTCTCAAAAGTATAAAATCTTCATCAAGAATTATTCTCTGATTAAAGCACCTTACAAAATCTCTTGAAAAAGAATATTGTGATTATATGGGTAGTTGAATATTTAAAAAGCTTTAATAAACTTAAAGACATTGTAACAACTTTTCTAATAGTGAAGCTCCCAAACTTCAACCAACCATTCAAAGTAAGCATTGATGCAAGTGGACTTGCAGTTCGTGAGGTTCTAGTATACGAAGGAAGACTAATGGCCTATACTTCAAGGAATCTCAAGCCTTGTAATTCAAACTATGCTCCTCGTTGAGAGTGTAAACCAAACCATTGAAGACACAAAGGATCAAGATAGTTGATGGAGCATCTACCTCTTGTGGGATTTGCTTATAATTCTACTCATCAACATTAGTAGACAATCAAGATGTCACCATTTGAAGGCTTGCATGGAAAAGAATGCCATGTATCTCTAAGTTTCTTGGATCCTACTCTTAATGTGGAAGCATCCAAGACCATGCTTAAAGATATGGGGACCAAATAAGTCAAACTGTTCAATATGATTAAAGTTGCCCAAGACTAACAAAAGTCCTATGTTGAGCTTGAAAGGTCCATAAGGATGTTGAAGGAAGTCGACATGATTCTCTTAAGGATGAGACCTAAAAAGAGCTCACTATCATTGGAAATGTGTAAGAAGCTTATTCCAAGTTAGTGTGGATCTTAAAAGGTGTTCAAGGTGATGGGAAAATAAGCCTACAATCTTAGACTACTACCCATCTCAAGATCCATAATATATGTCATGTGAGTCTACTAGAGCATCCCTAATTTCTCTAGATATGAGGACCTCTTGATTTCTCTAAGGAGGAGAGGATGTAATGTCCCCATTATACACTATGATAAACAATGTGCATACACATTCTACTTAACTAAAGAAATGTGCAATAATGTGCATTTCTTAGTAGGTGCAAGAATTATGAAAAAAAGTGCATTTCTCAATAGGTGCAAGAATCATGAAAAAAGTGCTAATGTGAATATTTTCCACATTTGCACCTTTGCGCATTATCAAAAACAGATATACTTAGAAATATTTAACATGTGTTGTTAAAATACAAAACAACCCACACATTTTAAATTAGGCCATCTAATGTTGAAGATGAGAAAAATCAATAGTGTAGACATTTTTGTCTCAAAAAATTAATCGCTCTATAATTTTACAACGTATCATGCAAATGATCACTTCATTCTCTTCTATTCTTGATGTTTCTCTCTTATCTTTCTTCTTAGTATTTGTGTTCCTCTTATGATATATACTCTCATAGGTATCATTACCTAGGTGAGGATACAAAAGCTCCAATAAGAAAAGACCACACTATTCCTATTTAAAAACACAAAATTTTAGCTGCTTGTTGTTGAAAATGAAAATTTTACCTACTATTTATTGCGAAAAACCCAAATTCTTTGCATTATTTGGTCGATTACAACATACATGGGATATTTTTCACAATTCTTCGGTAGATGTAGCCGATTATACCCTTCATTTGGGCTCCCCAATAGTAAAACATAGCAAATTTAGTGTGTTTGTAGTAGGTGTCTTAGAGATGGAATTCCATCAATTCACTTGTTTGGTGGAGTAGGCAAGCAATCTATCCATACTAGTACTTCAATATGCATCTAATGATAGATGTGGGGATAGAAGGTCAGAGTCCCATTCTCAATGGGCATAAACTTGTGATAGGTCTCAAAGATCAAAGAAGCTCTCTTGTCCAAGATTCCTTTTTATCTCGCATAAGGCCCATCCTTTTGGCCCTTATATGCCTACAATGGCACCTTTAATTATACAAGTGTTGGTTCTACCTTCCCTTCCAAAAGAAGATTGCATAGATTGGTCTAACTACTCCCTTTGGTCTTGTAAAGTGGACTGTATACCTGACATGTTTGATCTTTGGGAAATTGTTATTAGCCACATTCCTCATCACATGAAGGATGCCATAGTTGGATCCATGTAGCCCTATGGGATCTGCTCAACTCTCAAGCTTGGTCCTTCCTCTTTTACGAGACTACATGACTCCATACTTGCTCATGTACATAGGTTGGAAATAGTAATGAAAGTGTGGACAAAGCTTTATTCTCTCAACCATTATAAGAACTTTTCCCACCATATACCTTAGAGAAGAAGCTCACAACAAGCACATGATAGGTTGAAAAAATCTAGGCAAGCGGAAACAACACATCACTCTAGTCTATGACCATCTTGAAGTCACCCTTGACTAAATTTGTTCCTCATGGGATTTCCACTTTTTCATTCTCTTCACTTCTTACTACCTCTCTCTTCTCTTTTCTCTCCATATTCATGTTCCTCTTCTATTGCGAACTCTCAAATGGTATCATTACCTAAGCAAGGACATGAATCCTTTAGCCAGAGGGGGCATTACATCATTGATACTTGAAAAAGAATGTTTTAACTTGCTATTGGTGAAAATGCAAATTTATGCCTCCTATTTACTGTAGAAACACAAATTTTTTGTAAAATTTAGTGATTACAACATAGATAGGACATCTGCCATTGATCCTCTGTAGACTATACCCTCTATTTGAGCTCTCTAATAGCAAAACACAATAGATTTAGTGAGTTTACAGGTGTCATGAGTTCCACCTGTTCAATATAATTTATGACTTAAGTGAGCACTCTATCCATTGTGCTTTAGATAGGCATTGTGATGATAGAAGGTCAAAATCTTGTTCTAAATAGTCACAACCATGGGATGATAAGGCTAACAAACCATAGGTAAGTTGAGACAATGCATAAGTATGGTCTACAATTGTGTCAAAATCATGCCCAACAAGTCCTATTCCTAATGGAATTATCACGTCATTCTCTTGCCTTCTTGTTGTATCTCTCATCTCCTTGTGTTCTTATTCGTGTTTCTTTCATGTGTGAACTCTCACATTGTGTCATCACCTATGTGAGGATGGGAAGTCTTTAGCTAGAGTAGACAACCCTATTGCTACTCAAAAATGCAAAGTTTTTCCTCATCTAAGCTAGAGTAGACAACATTGTTGCTACTCAAAAATCCAAATTTCAGCCTCAACTATAACCATCTTGAAGTCACCCTCACAAGTCCTATTCCCATTGGAACATCACGCGACTGAACCAATTCCTTCCCTCTCGTTTTATTTTCTATAGCACCATAAACATTGGTCATGTTAAATTTCCTCACTTCTTGCCCACCTTATGGAGATACTCAAAATACTACTATCTTTAGATCTATGAATGCATTTTGGGTCTTTGTTTCATTTGCATAGGGAATGAATATTCTCTACAATAGTGATATTTAATGAAACTTTGGGTAATTTACATGTTTTGGGGCTATTTTAAGAGCTAATCAACATGTCCCTTGGAAGGCTTGACTTGCATCATCCAATGCATGACCATCAAAGCCCAAGGGAGATCAAAATCTAGCATACCCATCAATTTGAGGGAAAGTGTGCTTACCTTCTCCTGCATGGTCTCAACCATATTTCTTGAAATTAATTTAAGGGAAAGATCTGTATAGGGCCATATTGCTTGAAACCATAGGGCAATCCTCTTCTTTTCTAAGTGGGAGGAATATCATTTCAATTTCCCTCATAATTATTCCAATTAACAAGTGAATGTTTGATCTAGAATCTTGCTACACATTTGAGTTGTTATTTGTGAAGATTTAGTTATAGAATGGAGTCCCATTCCATTTAGTAGGGCAACCCTATTCTTATATCTAGAAGCTTGTAACACATTTGAGTTATCATTAGTGAAGATTTAGGTACACAATGAAGTCCCATCCCATTTAATAGGGAAACCATGTTCTTATATCTTCAAGTCTATCATACTAAGAGAGGTTTTGTAATGATGGTAGAAAGTGGAGCTAGAGGTCATCCTTGTATAACTTACCTACTCAACTAGAAACTATGAGATTTTATTCCATTCACATGCACGAGTAGTGGCATTGGTGAAAAGACTCTAGGTGAGAGAGTCAAAACCTTTAAGCTTTTCATTGTTAGGAAAATAGGGAGGTGTCATTCTAGAGGAGGATTAGGGAAGATGGAGAATAAAAGGGGTGTAGGATGGTTGTCCTAGCCGTAGAACGAGTGAAAAAGTGCCATGATAGAGGAGGATTAGTGAAGATGAAGTAAAAGAATGGCTTCCCTAGTAATATGATAGATTAAAGAGTAAAAATGCATATAGCTTGATAGAAAATGTTGGTTGTGAGACTAAGAAACATGCTGCAAATGTAGGGAAGATTATCATCTAGGCTGGAAAACAATTATAGCAACGAAAAGAAGGGTAGATTAACCTTAAAGCTAGGTAAACATAGACCTATAAGATATGTCCCCCTTTTCAAAAAGTAACATTGAAAATGAGCTTCAGAGCAGATTGTAATCACTTTTCCTAATTCTTAGTTGTGGTATAACTTTGCTTTCATCAACTTAAGCATCGTAAGATTTGGGTCATTTCACTCAAGCTGAGGAATTGCGGTGTGGATAAACAAACCCATATTAGAATTTATTTGAAATTTAGAGTTATAGATCCTCTTTATATGGATTCTTCTCTCTTTTGTGTAGTCGTGAGTGTCCATTATGAAAGTGGAAGAGTAATACTTTTCAATCTTTCGTAGCATGAGTTGCTCTAGAGTCTGGTGTAGGAGTAGGACCCTCTACTACCTAGGTATAATTTTCCAAATTTTAAGTTTGTTTTATTGTAATTATGCATGTGTTTCAAAATTGTCCCTTATAGTTTTTATATGTTTGGATTTCTTTATTCTACATATTACTAGAGTAACTACACTAGGACATATAGTGTCTCTTATGATGTTGATGATGATGGTCATTGTCAAAGCATGTCAAGTAAAGGTATACCATAGGGGTATAAGACAAAAGGGTTTAGAGAGAGTGAAATAAAGAATAGGAAGAAAGAAAGAGTACTAGGTGTTTAGATGAAGTGAAAGACAATCCTAGAGGTGCAATCCAATGATTTCATTCTATATATGGTCAACCAATACATATTAATACAAACATATAAGATTCCCAAGTCCTAGGCATGCAAATACACTTGGGACAATTGCCCAACACACAATTTGAGACTTTACATCCTCTCACATACAAGAAGATCTTCATTATACATAGTCTAGAAGCAAAGACATGCACCTCATAAATCCATACATACATCTAAATTTGTGTAGCGGATTATGCATATTAATCCCAAAAAGTGATACCAAGCATCAAAATCTGTCAAAATAACTATTTATCAATTACATGGCTTCAAAAACCACTTCAACCATGTATGATAGTTTTATTATAAGGAGAATAGAACACTCCTTTCTAGCAATAAGTCCACTCTAAACTTGAGTTTTGATGGTACTCAAACCTTCTCTAGTGTTAGAGAGTTTGATTCCATCAAGAGATGCATTTGAAAGTCTCTTTGAAGTTCATGAACTTCATGAACAGCATGCTGCCCTATTTTGCATGTTATGGATAGCAAAGACATTTCAAAAATCACTTCTATAACCCTCCTTCAAGTTATTTTATCATAAGCTTTTGAATTTCCCTCTTGCCCTATTTTGGGAGCTTCTTGTTGAGCATAAGAAGTGTACATCTCTCCTTCCCAACCTCTCCATATTTTTGTCACCAATAGGTTGGAAAAACTACATCATTTTTTTTTCCTTTTTGGTTGTTCATGAGTGAATGGCTTCACACAAAAGCCCCATTTCTCTCCTTCTTACCCTTTGCATGTTCACTACATTTGGATACTTTGCCCTTGTCCCATGAGTGGTGGATATTATCTTAAACATTCACTAATTATTAACATGTTTAGTCCTAACCATTTAAAACATTTTTAAAGTTTATGATCACCAACTTAATAGGTATATCATATGTAAACTCCATCTTCACTTGACAAGTCTTTACTTAACTATTACTCATACTCCTTTATAGTCTTTAAGACATAATTAACCTTCATTTTCCCTGCCAAAAACTAGTGTTGACACATATAGGAAATCATAGTATTTCCATGTAATTTATAAGTTTTATTGAATCAACACACTATGCCATGACATCCATCCCATCCAAACTTGCACATCTTCTAGATCACCCACAACTACTCATAATTATTTCCAAGTTCAACTATGTACTCAAAGTCACCATCTTGTGCTTTGAATTCTTCTTCCTCTTCTAGAATACCTTCTTCATCTACCATGTCATCCTACCTTTCATCCTTCACAGCTTATACTTCTAGATCTCTTTTCTTGACTATGTTGGTCTAGTTATGTTTCTTAGGTATCCATAAGTCATCCCTATCCACCTATCTTAAAGCATATGTCATGTACAATACTTTACATGCATAAGATTCAGTCCTTCTCTTTCTAATGACAAAACCACCCTACAAAAAACTACAATTTATATCTTTTAATATGCAACTCATATCTCTGAGTTTTCCTCTACAAAGTTGTAGCACTATTTCCAACCTAGGACTTTTGTGAATAACTCAAAACCAAGTTCTGAAGCTGTCAGCCCCTAAAATTTTAGATGCAACGTGCAATTGTGTCTTTTACACTATGCAGTCTCAGTTAATAGATGTGAACCTTCTCGCCCATGTGACTTTTGCATATCAACCTAGATGGCAATCAATCTTAGTAGGCCTCTTCCCCAAGTATAAAATCCCATCTTGGAAGTGTTGGGAACACCATAAATCCTCACTAAAATAGAGCAATTTTCAAGATTTTCAATTCTACCCCATCTTGTCTAGTTCAATTATATTTAGCATTTGTAGGTTCGAACCCCTCATCATCCATCTCCATGTCATCCTCTTCCACAATTTCATCAATTGATCCTATCTCTAGCTCTTGTATCTCATATGCATTAGACTCTCATATTTTGGACAAGCTTGATGCACTTACTTTCTATAGGAATATGCAGTGCAATCCCGTCCAATTCACTAAGTGAACATGTAGCATTGTCATGTACATATCATACCACATAGGGACCAGACCACTACTTCAAAACCTTGTTAATAACACTATGTGTGTTATCTAAGCTGCTATCATAAACTAGTCACCCTCTTGTATTACCCTCAATCTAAGTCCCACTGATTCCTCTTATCAAACCTCTCCTTGTTCTAGAGTCTTGCTGCCCACAACATAGAAACCAATGCCTCAATGTCTTCTGGCCTTCTCTCCAACTATCTAATGTGCAGAGTCAACAGTTCCTCTCTACCTTAACCCTTCTTGCCAATGTGGCATACTCCATGGCACAATGAGATCCTCAACTGGCATAATAGGTTCCTAACCATACATCAATTTAGCATGCATAAAACCAATTACTACATTGTGTGTTGTCCTATCAACCCATAATGCAAATGGTAGCATCCTTGACCACTCATTTATCCTACCTCAACGTACTTTTGTTGGTGCCATAATTATAGAAAACTATCCCCTTTTGGTTTTGTGATTACCTTCAGGATTATATGCTATAGTTAGAGTCTACTTAATTCCAAACAATGAGAAGAACTCACAAGCCCATTTTCATCCATTCCCCTCAAACAAAAGTATAATCTTGCCAACACATCCATATCAAAAAAATGCCTCTTATAAGAGAAATCTAAAAACAACCTATGAAGTCTTCATACTAAGAGCTCTTCCCTTAACTTGATTTGATAGACCCTCTCATGAGAGTACAAGACACCACATATGTCAAAGATTTGTAGGTGTTGTCAGTAGATCAACCACCCATTTATAATATGTGGATAATGGATAAGTTGGCTATAATCCATCACTATATCTCATAGTAAAGTACACTTGTCATGTATTGATAACTCCATAAAGTGTGCTATATCCTTGTAGGTAATTTGCCACCAATATTTTTCCTTGATCTTCTAAAATGTGCCCAAGACACCTCTTTGGTGAGTCCATAGACTTTCATAAAATTCTTGCATAATCTATTGAGACACTCTAACCCTAATGGCCTGCAATGAAACCCCATTCTTTTTCTTCACATGCTTCTAGAAATAACCATCTTTTAAGAAAAATCCAAATGTCTTTCTCTATATTCTTTTATACTCTACTTCTAACCACTCCTCTTTCTTGGAGAGTGTGCTGAGATATTGTCATATTTTCAGCCAAGCATGTGTATACAAGTTCTTTAGGAACTCCTCAATGGCTGGAATATAGCATCTATAATGTTGATCTCCTACTATCCATGCATGTTTCCTTTTTGAAAGAACTTTTGCTTATAAATTTAATCTTCTTAGTCTACTTGATATACTTGCTACATTTAATGATATTCCTCTATTTATGATAGTTGTACCATCATTTATGACACCTATACTTGGATTTATAGTAGCTATCCAATCAGCCCTTGTAGTATAATAAGCATTTTCAATGGCTAAATCATCATCCACTTCATCTTCTATCATATCCATTTCATTATCAAATCATGGCCTTGATAGCATGCCAGCAAACGAGGTTATCCCTTGTTGCAATATGTTGCAATATGCTGCAATTCAGGTTTTAGTGGCGTAATATATTCTATTCAATGAAATATAGCAATGTTTGAAGTGTCACAACTAGAAATCATCCCCAATAGTGGCAAGTAATCCATCTCAATAATCACATGAGAACCCACAAAATATTCCTTAGCATATTTAAGCCCTATGACAATGGCCCCCAACAGTATCGCTTAACTTGCCAATATCATCTTTGCCTCTCACCAAGTAGCTTTGCACCAAATTGGATGGCATACCTATTTTCCTCATCATCATTCTGTCCAATTACCCACCCAATTCCAATCAAGCTCGTATCTACTATATGAATAATAGCCTTTCCACTTGAGTAATTGGCATTTCTTAATGTTGGAGTAGACTTTAATAGTCTCTTGAATTTCCTCATTGCTTTAGTATGCCACTTTTTCCAATAGAACTTGTGTTCTTTCCTCAATAGTTGATAGAGATCATCAATCACATGTGTAAAGTGAGGAATCCATATGAGATAAAAGACACATGTGCCCAAAAACCTTCTGACTTGTGACAAATTAGAGCAATTCCCATGCAGCCTTTCAATTCTATTAATCTTTGTCACTAAGGGCTTTCTTTCATAAGGCCCACACATGTGACCTATGATCAACAACTCCTCAACCCCAAATAGAGACTTTTGACCCAATAGAATTAATTGCACTTCTTCCAAGTGAGTCAAAATCTTCTTGTAATTTGTAATATAAGTGGCAACAAATATCCAGCAACCATTGTCATCCAACTTTTCATTATTTTCATGCACTTCATAAACCTTGATTGGTACATCATCAAGAAACAACATGGTAAGCTAGGGAAGAAAGTCTCACAAAACCTTATTCATCATGTGGGCAACAAAATTTGTTGCTCCTTGCAAAATGATACATATGCACATGAAACCCAATGGCATTTTCATAGTAGTAACATCTCTACTTTCTAGTACTAGCTAAAACTAATCATATCCTGAATATAAGTCCCCCTTTGAATAGATAGCCTTGCCAACAAATGCTTCAACACACTCGTCTCCAATTATAGGCCATGGAAGAGAATTCCTTGTTGTCGTGACTTTGTTGATTGGATACATATCGTGAATGAACCACAATGCCCCATTTTTCTTCGGTACACTAAACCAACAATTAGAATATGGAGTTGATAATGGCTCTATGCATCCTAGTCTTCTCATTTTACAACTCCATCAACTTAGGCAAGTAGACCCAAGGCATAGGAATCGGCCTTAAATTCCATGGCATATGCAGCATTGTAAAAATGACCATGGTCCAAAATAGTCAAATCAACACATCATGTTTTAGTAGTAGGTTGAAATGAAAAAGCCTTTCCATGCTTTCTCCACATGTTCATGAAAGATTCTTTCTCTGTGCTAGGTAAAAGAAGCCCATTACTCCCAACTTTTGACTCCTTTAGTGTATCGACAATGAATTTATGCCCAACTCCTTTTGAATCCTTTACTTGGAGATTTTCTCATACATGCTATCACTATTAGGGGGTAAAGGAAAAGCAACTAAATTAACCTTTTTATGAATATTTTATACGTCATCTCTACAATTTCTTCAACCCAATTTTGCAATCGTTTATATTCCCGTTTAACAAATTCTTTTGTGATTTCAAACATGTCTAGAGTACATACATGTATAACACAATTTTCAACCATATTTTTAAACATTCATTTCTACAATTGCATTGTAGATAATATGGAGAGAACACATGCTTTGTCACTTGCATTTTTCCATAAAGATAGTCAAACAAATCACCTTGAGAATTTGGTTTTCTATTGAATAAATTTGAATCAAGTAATATCCCAAATTTGCAACAAATATCTTTGTAGATTAATTTTCCCAAATCATTTTATTTGATGCTTTTCATAGCTTGAGCTCCCTTGAACTGTGTGGTACTCGTCCAATGATATCTATTTCCCATATCTTTAAAATGTCATAAAGAATATTTATTTTCTCTCAAATTTGGTTTATATACCCTCTTACTCATTTTTTCAAACTCAAAACTAGTGATTGACATCCTTTTGCAAACTAGACTAGATATATGCCTTGATAAGAAAGTTTTGAAGTGTCACCTTATATGCACAATGTTCCTTGCAAGGCTCCTAGTGATCACTCTCAAAGATATGCTAAATTTATTTCTTTCAAGACACTCTTCCGAGTATCAAATCTACTCCTATTGTTCTCATTGCACATAATGAAGGATCTTTCTTTGAACCATGAATTGCTTGTGATTTGAAATGTGTGCCCTATTTTTCCAATTTTTAAGGATTTTAATGTCTAATGGATCAATAATTTGTGCCATCACTACTTGCGGTGTGCATGGAAGTTCAATACGGAGAGTTAGTTGATTATTTGGATCTTTAGTAAGCTTCTACTCAATGCATCCACTATTTTGTTTGTGCTCCCCTTTCACTGTCTAATTTTTAAATTATTTCTAGACCATGCAAATATGGGTGTGGTTTGGCAAATGCCCTTGGCAAATTCCCAAACAGTAGATGGCAATTCCTTCTTTGTTGTTATGAAATTGGATTCAACCTTTGTTAACCCCCCATCTATACATAATATTGAATACCACTCTTGTCCTTCCTTTATTCATTCTACTGAATTATGTACACTAAGAACTTTATTTTTTTGACTCGCGAATGAAATTATTAATGTTGGAAGTTCAAGTTGTATTTGTATAATGTGCTCAACACTTCCTCTAGTACTTTCAAATATTGTGTTACCCATGTTGTTATATAGTAGATTAAGAATATCATCTAAGAAGCTTGGAAGAAGATATATTTTAGTGTGGGGTTTTTAATAATACCTTGTCACCCAAACATAGGTATAAAAGGGGTGAGACATGTAAATTTTCACATCTTTGGACATTAATACATTTAATGTCTCTTACCTCACCTCCTTGCTCATAGCTTCCTATATGGCTTCTATCTCTTCATTCCTAGCTTTATAGTATTTCCCTCCCTCGTCACTCTTTTCTCTCTCCTTAGATCTTCTTTCTCTCACCTCTTAGTTCTCTCCTTGACAAGTGGTATCAAAGCTTAGGATTTTGACCCATTTGATTTTCTCATTTTTAGATATATTTTCTCCAATTTTCCACCATTGAATCTTGGATAGCAGGTACAGAAGCCACATGGTAGGTACTTGCAAATGTTCTACTTGGAGAAAAGACTAATCTTCTTTGACTAAGATCTTGGATAAATTTTTCCAAATTGTGGCTAAAATGGCAGGTTGTGCATCCATTACAGGCTATGTTGAAGGTAACTTAGTCAAACAGAGGTTAATCAAACTTAGGAGAAGAATAAACTATGGTTACTTTTCAAAGAGAGGATTCACTTTCTCATTTCTTGAAACTTCCCTACAAGTTTCATGAAGTTTTCAATAGATAATTCACTCTACCTCTTAGACCTTCATCTCTAGAGGCTATTCAATACTTGCATAAGCTTTCTTTCTTCATTCCAAGTTGGGACATAACCTATCAGAGGAGTTTTAGCTATCTATGTTGCTTCAAGAACAACTCAGACAAAATGCACAATTTTAGGAAGCCTGGCTAATCATTTGTTGATGTTCATCTTCTTCTGCATCAATCTTGCACATCAAGGCTTCATTAAGCATAAAACACCTCCTTTATTGAGAGCATCCTTTCCAATCCTTGTGGCATATTACTTACTTTTACGAATCCTAACATTGCAGTCCATGGGCAGCCATGAAAGCTTTAGTCCAAGCTTCAACTTCTCTTACATTTCTTGAAAATTCTTCATCATTTCAGCCCTAGGATTCATTCTACTAAATATTTCTTGAAGAAATTGTAAGGATTTGAGCAAGATTAGCCTCAACCTTAAGAGCTTTCATGGATTCAAGTTTTGGGAAAAATGGGTTCAATTCTTCAATCTAAGACTTTTGAGGTTTCAAGATTACTTTTATGTGTCTACGGAACAAGGATTGAAGGTTATTTTAGTAGCATTGAGCAATCAAAGGCTTCATCAAGCATTTGGGGATCATTCAAACCTTCATCAAGCTATGTAAGAGGTATTTCTCTTCAATTCGCAATCTCTGTCATCTATCCAATTGCTAAGCTTCATCCATTTTATTGAGAGATTAAAGAATTAAAAATTTCTCCATCAAATTTCAACCCATCATTGGTTAAATCAGCCCATTCATGGAGTGCCTTGCTTACTTGATTCAAACAGTGAATTAGAAGCTCTTGCTTGAGTTTTTAACATTACATTCAATCCTATTTGTTAGACTCCAATTGATTCGTTAACTTTCTCACTCTAGTATAATGATGTGTTAAAAATTATTTGATTCATTGAAAAATATATCATAATCCATTGTAAAGGATAAGTCAAAATGAGTCACTATATCGTAAGACCCTCATCCTATTCATTTTTCCAATTTCAATCCTATTACATCTCATGGAGTGAGCTGAATGAAAACTTTAGTAATGCATATCATGTTGATTGATTAGAGTATAGTATCTCTACCATGTTGAGATCCCCACTAAGGAAAAAGGTAGATGCCAGGGGAGATAGTGGGACAATAGAGAGGTGACTCTCTCCCACTATTAAAGATCCTAAAGGGGTCAATGAGCCGAACCGAGGGAAACTTTTCCCACCTCCCAATGATTTTGAGCACCTACAGGGATCCTATCATTCTATTTTATCCCTCACATAGGTACCATGAGTGGAGCATGAAAGATTCATGCAGTCTCAAAGATTTAGTATCTTGAATATCAAGAGAGGGTGAAACAAGGCTTTTACAAGACACTATAGGGTATGAATACGTCACTATAGGTAGCATTTTCATCATTGGGATATAGGTGCACATACTACTATAGGTTGCCCACAAGTCCTATCCAGCTCCCTATGGGGTTTTTAAGCCCATTAAGTACAACCATTTTTCTTTCACTGGTGGAAACAAGGTACTTACATGTTAAAATAGAATGCAAGCGTAGACAGTTTAGCCTCACTGATTGGGTTACATAATATTTTATTTTAGACTTACTATAACATGGTATAGCTCATCTCAAAGAGGGCATTTTTGGATATATTTTGGATCAAAATTTTTAAAAATTAAAATTTTTTAGCTCAACTTATAGCCAATTTAGTGACAAGGGATTACTGTAAGAGTGCACTACTATGACAAGTCATAAAGAGAAGAGTAAGGCCCAGGATGAATATGCCCAATAAATCAGAGATAATCTATTGGAAAATATACCTAAAGAGAGTATTGAACAACCTAAAGTGTAAGGATAACTTAGTGCTCTTAATCATACCATGTGTGAACATGAAAATAGACATGCTCAAAAGTATATAGAGCTACTATCCAAAGTTGAATAAATGGTGTTGTCTAGTCATCAAACCAAGTCTTCTACTGAGCTGTTAGTGGATTCCACTACCCAAACAAAGCCTTCAATTGACAAATTGGTAGAATCCAATACACAAATCATGGCTCAATTATCTCAATGGATACAAATGTAGATGCGAACCAAGGATGCTAGGGAGAAAGTACAATCAAGCAGTGACCCATTAGTCCCACTTCATCCACCTTATCAAAATGGTCAAATTCAATCAATTATTAGATGAAGAGGCATTCCCAATAGGAAATATGAAAGTAGGAGAGACTTCAAAAGACATGATGACTATTTAGGCAAGATGAATAGTGCTAGTCCCATAGGCTTATGGACTAAATCCTCAAGTTTCTAGAGGTCCTTTACCATCAAGAAGGTTCAACACTAACTCTCACCCACCTTTTGGAAGAGTAATGTCTCATTTTGGAGATTCAATTCTTATAATCATGATCAGTCTATTTTGGGACAACAACCTTTTCATGAAAGGGAATTGAAAGACAAAATCATTTTGAAAAAGTACAATGGACAATAATCATCACCATTGACCTAGAGTAATAGATTTCAAAGAAAGAGTCCTATTTTGACATATTCCTTAAAACTGATTATATGAAGATTCATTTTGCCTCATTATATTTGGAAGGATTTGCACATACGTAGTGGAGATATATTAAGATAAGAGAACATGCTAGTAGAGAGTTGGGATACATTCAAGTCACTTATGGTTGAGGTCTTTGTCTCTCCTCTTGAAAAAGAGAAATTGGCTAGATAGTACATACTAGAGCAAAGAGGCCTAAGTATACAATATTATATAAACAAATTTGTCAACCTTACCATGTATTTAGAGAGTATAAGTGATGAAGCTAAACTCCACAAGTATATGTATGGTTTAGAATCTTCTTTATTAGTTGATGTTATAGCACAAAAGCCCACCACTCTTTTCAAAGCCATTGAGCTTGCGAAACATTATGGAATGAAGTATAGAAGAGAGTCCTCATTTTGGCCTAGTTCTAGATAGCCAAGGATTGTTTTAAAATAGGAACAAGTTTTACATGTTTATGGCAGCAATCATGCACCAAGTCGAAGCTTTAGAGTGCCAACTTATCCATCATTCAATGCTTCAAGACCTCAAGGCGATTTCAGGATAACAAGTAGTCCAAGAGTGGATTTTTAAAAATGGGATAAGAAGTTTATAACTACTTTAGCCTATGTTAATCCAAAGTCAATTCCTATGGATCTATACAAAGAAAGAGAAGAAAAAGGCTTATGTTTCAAATGTGGAGAGAAGTATACAATTGACCATGCAACAAATTATGTATACAATAATGCAAAAGCCAAGGTCCATAATATGTTAGTCTTTAAAGACTCAGAGGATGATAATGATGAAACAAATGTATTTGTGAAAACCATTTACAATGAGGATGTTGAAGAGAAAGTTGGGCAAGAACATTTTTATGATCATGTTGACACTTTTCCTTTTGATCTAGGAGGGATTCTTCATGAGACACATGCTACCACTATTTCTTCCATCTGCATGGATGTTTGAAGAGGTTCTAAGAGCCCTACACTTTGTATGAACGATAGTGGCAACTTAAGTGTTTTTATAGGTTGTTGTAGCTTGTAGTAGTTGCATTGTTTTTAGGATAGTTCTCCTCCAAGTTTCTAGCCTTGTCTATATTATAAAACGTTGCCTCTATGTTGACCTTAAAATTTTCTTCGAATGGTTGGTAGGTTTGGATATCCTTTTCATTTTTTTGATGGGTTCTCTTTTGTTGAGCTCGAGGGGGCTAGATTCTTTACCAAGTTTGATTTGAGGTTAGGATATCATCAAATCCATATGCGAAAGGGTGATGAAGTTAACACTACCTTTAGGACTAATCATGGGCCATAATATGTCCAAGTGATACCATTTGGCCTTAGTAATGCTCGAGTTACCTTCTAGAGTCTGATAAGTAAGATTTTGTAGCCGTTCTTCTTCTAATTTATCCTAGTCATCTTTGATGACATATTGATTTACAACAAGACTCTATAGGACCATTTATCACATATGAGGAAGGTTCTTGATGTATTGAGAAATTATGGACTCTTTGCTAAAGAGAAGAAGTGCTCTTTCATCTAGACTGAGGTGGAGTACTTGGGCCATATTGTCAATGAAAGAGGGATACATGCTTACCCTAATAAGTAGATGAAACAAAATCATCATTATTAAGTATTGCATCAATAGTTGTTAAGGTATCTGCAATGCTTCTTCCCTTCAAAACATACTAATTTATAAACGTCTTCTATGCCTTTGTATTTATTGAAAACATATTCTTAAAGATTATCTAAGATGTGAAGTTTTTACATTTTTGATCCCCCAACATAGTGTTATCAAAGACTGCAAATAGCCAATACATTAACTTTTTGTCTTTTGCATTCCATTCTTTCCATGCTTTTAATTCTTCTACAATTGTAGAATTGCTTAGCTCTAGTTCCTTTTCTTCACATGAAATCAACTCAAATAGGTATTTTCCAACAAGGAGGTTTATCACATGAAACTTCCATGATGAGATAGTTATTCTTGTCTAGCCTCTCAATAATAGAAATTCCACTGTGCTCAACCATTATGACAAACCTAAGTACTAGAAAACTAGCAAGTCTTCTACAACCTTTCCCTGGATATGCACAGCAACACAGTACGTAGCCTTTCTTGCTAAGACTTCTCAGCCACGTATATAATTTGCAACTTGTTTGTAGATAAACCTTGTGTTTTCTTCCTAACAAACACCTCAAAACTTACACATCTGAAATTTGTAACCTATGCACGTGAGAACAACTAACACAAGCAAGATTTCAATATACCTTGAAACTACTATTCACAACCTTGTGAAGCTAAAATGGGGCTTCAAATGGCCTCAAATGTTAGAAGTATAGTATGTGAACCGCATTGGTGCATGAGGAAAGATGAATGTAAATGAATTGAAGGGCTAACCCTAGCCCACAGTGAGGCTATATAAATAGGTAGGAGATCACTCTCAAGGACATCCAAAGATCTCATTCTACTCATTTTTATCTTCTTTTCCACCATAGCCAATTCTGACCACTAGCCCAATGGAGGGCCTAGGGAAAAGAAAGGAAGTAATATCTCAAGAAGTTTCCTTCCAGAAACCTTCTCCCCACCTTAGGCTGTATTAGTGTGGCACAACAATGCCCACATTCGACACACAAGATCCCAGCATTGAAGAAAAACCCAAATCTAGGGTAGTTTTCACACCTAGAGAGGGACTTGCAAATGCTCTCTTTGATGAACCCCACTGAAGGGGATTTTATTGGGCATTTATAACCCCCTAAGTGAGCTATCTCCACCTCAAACTGTTTTGAAAAACTCCCTCTTTATTGGCCACAATAGTGAGATCCTAACTATGGGTCTAGCTGGCAACCATAGCTAGCAAGCTTGAAGCTTTCTCATCCCAACCTTAATCATCCTAGGAGACACTAATAGTGATTCTATTTAGTGACTAATCTTCAATGGAGACTATTTTAGACTTGAAAGCTCTCTCTTTGGGCTAGACACACTTAATGGACATTGCGAAGTCCATCAAAAGACTCGACATATCACATATCAAGTGAGACATAAATTTGAGATGAGTGCTTTTAAGAACTAATGCTCCAAACCCCAATCATTATCTTGGTTTAAATCAGTTGTGGAAGCTATTCTATGTCTTTGCACAAGATTAGGTTTTTCTCATCTTAAGTATATCCTCTAAATGCTTAACTCTCAGCATCTCACTCTTGATCGTTGTAAGGCTATGTGTTAGATATAAACACATAGACCATTTCCTTCTGTTCATCTAATCTTATTTGTCAGAGTACACATGAGTTAGTTTCAGCCTACTATTCACTTAGGTTAAAATATCCTTTTAGTTGCTTCTGCTCGCCTTGCATTGCCTCATGCAATTAGGAAGACCTTCCTATCATGGCCTATATTGATGTAAAGCCTCAAATCCAGAAGTTTGGATGGGAGAGACTTCCACCCATGGTAGGTGTTTGTGAAATATAAAAATGATGGAGAGGGGTTAGTGGCCCTTCATCAAAGGGACCAAACCCATTGATCCATCCAACCATATGGATGTAGAAGCTGATGAAAGAGTCCAAGCCATAATAATAAAGCACCCAAATGAATCTGTAATTCACCATATTGACCAACTTGCAACTACAAATGAGAAGTGGAATAAACTCAAGAAATTTTATGGTGAAGAGGATAGAATTCCAAAATCTTCCTCAAAAATTGAGTTCTTCAGCCTGGAACACAAGCAAGGAGAAGACCTAGGAAAGCTTAGTTTCGACATGAAGGGTCTGCTAGCTTAATCAACATTAGTCCAAGCTTTGATTCTTGCTAAACAAGATGTCATTTCAATACTTTTGAAAGCTATAAGGAAAGTCTTTTCAATCCTTGTTTTACTACCCTAATAAATGTACCAAATCCTACACTTGAAGGTGTCATTCAGTCTTGTTTGAATAAGGAGAAAGGAAACCAAAAGGAAGGCAACACGGGCTCAACATCTACTTCAACAAACCAACTCTTAGTCCTTACTCTGACTAGTAAATGTTCCTTTTGCAATAAAAATTGACATATTTTAGGCAATTGCTGGAAAAAATATCCCAACGAGATGAAGTGCAAAAAATGTAAACAAACAAGGCATATCACTAGTAAATGTCCACGCTCTCTTGAAGTACCCAAAGAATTGGAGGCCAAATATATCTCCAAAGCTCTTGATAACCAACAAGTTTTCTAGTATCTATTGTATCATTTGTCCATACACATCCTTGTAGTGTATTTTATAAAACCATTCTATTCATTCATCGAGGGAAAACCATTTACATGCTATGTAATCTAATGCCACCTTAGAATTTAGAGGGGGTGTTAATTGTAACATGTGAAGCCTGAGTAAGCAAGAGTGCATGAGGGAAGATGAGGTGTGAATGACCTGCAGAGGAAGGGAAACCCTAACCCTATCCCACATTGAGGCTATATAAATAGCCTTGAGGTCACTCACAAGTGTAGAGAGAGTGTACCTTAGTTGTACTTGAACGACTTATTAAGCAAGATTTCCTTTTTTTATTTAAGCTTTCTCTCCCTCTTGTGCATGTAGCTTTATGCTCTCACTCCGATCTTCCAATATCAAATGCTCTCCTGGGAAAAAGAGAGAGAATGGAAGAGCTTCTTACTAATTACTTGATTATTTGAATCCTTGCTCCTTCTCATTTACTTCAACCTCTAAAACTAGCTTTCCTCAATGGTTTCACTTTGATCATAGGCCAGGAATTGCATGGTGGGGACACTTGCTTGAGCTACTGCATCAAAGACACATAATATACACAAGAAATAGTTCACACAAGAACGCAAGAAGAGAGATGGAGACCAATACATTTTCTTTTCGGTTTTTTTTCTTCTTTTTCACACAATACAATGTACATAAAGTATAGATAAGATACAATATAAAGGAAAGTGACCTACTAAGTCAGGCAGTGCATAACTAACTATACTAATCAACTAGTGCTTTAGCCATGCCAGTTGTAGGTAGGTGTAATATATCAAATATAATAACTAATACATTAGTACCCATGTGAGGATCATAATGACCACTTACATGCTAAGTACAAAGGTTAACTAGGGGGTTCATCATCAATGTCGGCACAAATGAGCTTGCCATCTCAATGCAACCAGCATTTTTTTTGGCTTCCACAATACCTATATATCCTTGGAAAACAATGTTGTCATAAAGATTGATGAGGGCCTACATAATACTTTGATGTATCAACTGAGAAAGATGAAGGTTTAGTTGATGAACAAGTAATTGCTCTATCATACGCACATCTATCACCTCTCATGCCATCTTAGAGTCATCAAAAGATGCATGTGCTAAAGTATCCATCATGTCAGCCATATGAACATCTAACTTGCTGGAATCAATCTCTTTAATAATGGTCATAATACTCAGGTTCCTTGCCATTTTAGAGTGAAGTCCTATTGTACCTATTGTCCTTAAATTTGTTAGATATGATCAATGCCCCACCCTCATTAGGTGCTACCAATGATCCATGGTGCTCAAAGTTGTAAGGCCCCCATTATGAGGAGAAGCCAAATGTGAGCCCGGACATTGGTTGAGTCCTGACTTGTATATCAGATGAGGTCTATGTGACCGGATGGCAAAAAGGTGATTGTTGTGGGTCTAATCTTTGGGTTAGACGGAGTGGTTAAGCTGGTAGCAACTTGAGGCACATTGCATTGAGTTGCGTGGTAAGGGAGTTAAAAGGGGCCCGATGGTAAAGGGAATATTCCTTGGAATATTCCCTGGCCGACTAGTGGAGGCTCATATGGTAGGTCGGTCAGCAGGCCGACCTAACGACCTTCGCGGGCTATAAAAGCTAAACCCCTTTGCAGCCATCTAACACTCATCTTTCACCCAGTCAGAGTTGTTGTTCCAGCTAGCCTTAAGCTCTTCACCTATCTTCTGTCTAGATCGCCATCTAAGCTTCACACAGTGGAAGCGCACGGGTGGACAGAGCCATCTTTGTATCAATTGTTTGGAGTTAAAGAATTTACTGATTCTCCTCTTATCTATTGTGTACTCTCTATCTCTTTCTCAGATTCTGTTCGCTGCGCCGTGTAATATTTTACATGGTATCAGAGCCCAGGGGGCTCTAGAGATTGGAGAGCGTGCAAGAGGCAAAGGCTTCAACAGCAAAGAGAAACGATGTCGACTCCGAGAAGCAGTTCTGGCGCATCAGGAAGCGGTGCAGGAGGTGGTGCTGCTGTACCGGCTATTCAAACACTGAGGATTCGTCCACCAACCTTCAGCGAAGGCAAGTTAGATGGTACAAACTACACCTTGTGGAAGTTCAAAATTACAACTATCCTTGATTCTTATGAGCTTCTGGAGACTGTGCTGGGGACTGACGCAGAACCACAGCCTACCCCCGACCCATCAAATCCTAGTGTGATGATTCCTCCGAATGCAGATCTTCTACGAGCTTGGAAACAAAGGAATGCAAATGCATTGTGTGCCTTAGTTACAAGCTGTTCTGACAGTGTTTTGACTCTGATTCAGCATACAACCAAAGCGTCAGATGCTTGGAATGTACTAAGGAGTCAGTATGAAACATGAAACCAAACAAGGATTCAAAACTTGGAGAATCAACTAGCAGCGGAGAAGTTTGCTGAAGGAGAGACGGTTGAAGCATTCATCACTCGGATTAAGAATCTGCGCGACCAGATGGCTGGCGCTGGGATACAAAAGACTAGTGAAGAGCTAGCTCGGAGGTGTCTTCGGATTTGTCCACAAAATTTTGATGGACTAGTAACTGCCCTTAATACTCAGGTGAGACCTCAAGCTTTGACTTTTGAGGAGTTTTGTGCATTATTAATGGAGGAGGAGTTGAGGCTGAAAGCCCGAGAAGGAAGCAACAATGGAGATGCTGCATTCTCTGCCAATGCAAAAGGCAAAGGTGTTTCCTCCACCAAAAATGATGGTGACAAAAAGAAGAAGGGCGGCAAGAAGAAGTTTCAAGGAGAGTGCTTCTACTGTAAGAAGAAAGGACATGCAATTGCAGATTGTCGTGTCAAGAAGGCAGATGAAAAGAAGACCCTTAAAAGTAAAGGGAAAGAGACAGCCAATACGGCTGAAGTAGAGTTGGAATTATTCATGGCGACCATTGAGGAAGTGTGCTCCTCGGCGCAAGAAGAATCTACCACTGACTCTTGGGTGTTGGATAGTGGGGCCTCCCGTCACATGACCAACAAGAAAGGTCTATACGGTTCTATGCAGCCTCTACAAGAATCCATCATTGTGACGGTTGGAAATGATGTTAAATGCCCTGCTGCGGGCACAGGTACTATTTCTTTTGTTGCTGCAAATGGTGAAGTCAAAAAGCTTTCAAATGTGTTGTATGTTCCCGAAATCAGGAGAAATCTCTTATCAGTTGCTGCCATAACTAATCTTGGTCATGAAGTGAGGTTCAAGAAGACAGGTGCAGAAATTATTGATAGTGCTGGCACAATTGTTGGCAAAGGAGAAAGAAGGAACAACTTGTATGAGCTAAGTGCTCTTACAGCCACCGCTGGAGTGGGCACAAGTAAGCTTTGGCATGAAAGGTTTGGACACATCGGATTTGCAGTATTGAAGGAGATGCAAAAGCAAGGTATGGTTGCTCACCTACCTACAATAACTGAATTGAAGGAACCATGTGAAGCTTGTATGATGGGCAAGCAACAAAGAAAGGCATTTCCACAAGAAAGCAAGAATAGAGCACAGGCTTCTCTAGAGTTGGTGCATGCTGACTTGTGTGGTAAGATGTCTACACAGGCCTTGCGGGGATCTTCTTATTTTATGTTGATTGTCGACGACTACAGTAGGAAGATGTGGGTGTACTTCCTTCGTGATAAGGCTCAAGCTTTTGGTACGTTTAAAGAATGGCTAATACTTGCTGAGAATGAAACAGGGAAAAGTGTGAAGAAATTTAGAACAGATGGTGGTGGTGAGTTCAACTCAAAGGAGTTTGAAGGCTTTTGCAAGAGCAAAGGGATCAAGCGTCAATTGATGACGCCTCACACACCTCAGCAGAATGGTGTTGTGGAACGCAGGAATCGTACCATTGTGGAGATGGCAAGATGCACGCTAAAGGGCAAGGGATTGCCTAACCATTTTTGGGTTGAAGCTATTAATACTGCAGTCTACATTCTAAATCGGAGCTACACAAAGGCTCTCAAGGGAAAAACACCTCATGAGGCTTACACTGGTAAGAAACCATCAGTTTCACATTTCAGAATTTTTGGATGTGAATGTTATACACATGTTCCAGATGAGAAGAGAAACAAGTTACAACCAAAAAGCAGAAAATGTATCTTCTTGGGTTATAGTGATGAGCAGAAGGCTTACAAGTTATATGACCAAGAGGCAAAGAAGATCATCGCGAGTCGTGATGTGGTGTTCAAGGAGGAGCCGCATACAGTGGAGGAGGAGAAGGCAAGTTCTTCCACTTTATCATCAAGCGAAGAAGTAGTCCACTATGAACATGTCTCGAGAGCTATCCCTATCCTTAAGGAGGAGGAAGCATCATCTTCAGATGATGAGGAAAAAGTTCACCAACCTGACATCACCCCACCGGAAAAGCCATTGCCACGATGGGTGAAGCAGCTCTATGACCACAATAATCCTATGCCTGCATCTGTTGAGGAGAAGGCAGACGGACCAAGGATGTCTCAGAGAATAGAGAAGAAAAGGAGGGCTTCTGCTCACATAGTCAATATGGCCTTGATGGTTGAGATTACGAGAGAAGTAAAGGAGCCAACTGACTTAGAAGAAGCACTTGCAGATCCATCATGGAAGGATGCTATGCAGGCAGAGTATGACAGCATAATGAAGAATGACACTTGGGAGCTAGTGGATTGACCAGCAAAGCGAAAGGTTATTGGCACCAAGTGGATCTGGAAGGTAAAGTACAAGGCTGATGGTACCTTAGAAAAGTACAAAGCTAGACTGGTTGCCCAAGGATTTTCACAAGTTGAAGGGTTTGATTTTCAAGAGTCATTTGCCCCAATTGCCAAAATGACCACTATTCGCACGGTACTTGCAGTGGCTGCCCACAAGAAGTGGCCAGTGTACCAAATGGATGTTAAGTCAGCGTTCTTAAATGGTGACCTCAAGGAGGAGGTGTATGTGGCTCAACCACCAAGGTTTGAGGCCCCCCATTCTGAGAACAAAGTGTGTAAATTGAAGAAGGCATTGTATGGGCTGAAACAAGCCCCCAGAGCATGGTACCAGCAGATAGATAGGTTCTTTTTAAACCTAAACTTCAAAAGATGTGCCTCATATGCTAATTTATATGTTTACAGGGATGGTAAAAAGTCTGTAGTGATTGTCCTATATGTGGACGACCTTCTTATTACAGGTGACTATGAAGATATGATCAACCAAACTCGAAAGGCTTTGAGTTCTGAGTTTGAAATGACAGACTTGGGCTTGCTACACTATTGTTTGGGGATTGAAGTCTGGCAAGAGCTAGGAAAGATCTTCATCTCTCAGAAGAAGTATGCATGGGAGATCTTGAAGGCATTTGGCATGACCGAGTGCAAGGAGATAGCTACACCTATGGAGGTGAATGCAAAGTTATCCGTCGAGGATACATCAGCATTAGCAGACATTGGGAGGTATAGGAGGTTGGTCGGCAGTCTGATCTACTTGTGTAACACCAGACCAGATATCAGTTTTGCTGTTGGTGTTTTGAGCAGGTTCTCAAACAAACCTCATGAGAGTCATTGGAAGGCTGGGATGCGGGTGCTCAGATACTTGAAGAAAACTCTTGACTATGGTATCACATACAGTTTCAGAACTTCTCTTGTGGGGAACTGTGACTCAAATTGGGCAGGAGACATTGATTCCAGGAAGTCAGTTTCTGGTTATTGTTTCTCTTTAGGTTCAAGAATTTTCTCTTGGATTAGTAAGAAGCAACCAACAGTGGCATTGTCTTCTACCGAAGCAGAGTACAAGGCAGCTTGTTTTGCTGCATGTGAGGCCGTATGGTTGAGAAGGATTCTATGGCATATGGGAGTGCAGGATGAAGAACCAACTATGCTGAGATGTGACAATCAGAGTTGCATCGCCATTGCCAAAAATCCAGTGTTTCATGCACGCACCAAACATATAGAGATCCAGTATCACTATGTGCGTGATTTGATGGAGGATGGGATAGTGGAATTGGTCTACTGTCCAACAGAGGAGAATGGAGCAGATATCTTCACCAAAGCACTTACAAAGGATCTGCTTCAAGTTCATCTTCAGAGACTCGGCATTGGGCCGAGGAGATAGTTCACCTATGGGTGGACATTGAGGGGGGGTGTTAGATATGATCAATGCCCCACCCTCATTAGGTGCTACCAATGATCCATGGTGCTCAAAGTTGTAAGGCCCCCATTATGAGGAGAAGCCAAATGTGAGCCCGGACATTGGTTGAGTCCTGACTTGTATATCAGATGAGGTCTATGTGACCGGATGGCAAAAAGGTGATTGTTGTGGGTCAAATCTTTGGGTTAGCCGGAGTGGTTAAGCTGGTAGCAACTCGAGGCACATTGCATTGAGTTGCGTGGTAAGGGAGTTAAAAGGGGCCCCTATTGTGGGGCCCGATGGTAAAGGGAATATTCCCTGGCCGACTAGTGGAGGCTCATATGGTAGGTCGGTCAGCAGGCCGACCTAACGACCTTCGCGGGCTATAAAAGCTAAACCCCTTCGTAGCCATCTAACACTCATCTTTCACCCAGTCAGAGTTGTTGTTCCAGCTAGCCTTAAGCTCTTCACCTATCTTCTGTCTAGATCGCCATCTAAGCTTCACACAGTGGAAGCGCACGAGTGGACAGAGCCATCTTTGTATCAGTTGTTTGGAGTTAAAGAATTTACTGATTCTCCTCTTATCTGTTGTGTACTCTCTATCTCTTTCTCAGATTCTGTTCGCTACGCCGTGTAATATTTTACAAAATTAGTCATAAATTTTTGTCCAATTAATTATGCGAGAGACCTATAAATCAAACTTTCACCTTATTTATCCTTGTAGACTGAGATAAGGGACTTTGTAGGATACTAAGAAACCGATATATGATATGTGAAAAACAATTAAAGACCTATATCACCCATCTTTAGTCTTGGAAATACCTTGTTACTTTTTTATGTAGGTTGGAGGATCCAATTTTGGCTTGTATTAGCTCCCATACTCACATAGATCCCCATGAAATCCATGACTCCAAAGTTTGGCTTATTGATGAACAATCCTTGAAGTAAGAATGCATTCAGCTACCTTTAGCCTTCAAAAATGGGAAATTGTAAGGTTGTTGATGGATTCCCCAAATCCAACCTAATAATGCTCAAGAGACCTCTAACGAAACCATGCTTGCACAATCTTTATATGTCCATGTTGTAAACAAGCTTCTTGGCCTCCAAAAGGAAGATTCCCTCTATCTTGATGCACTCTTGATGAGAAATTAGAGGCCCCTACTACCCATTCTTAACCATTGGAGATTAAGGCTTAATGAGGGGTGAAATGAGACATACCCTCACTTGGATGGTAGAATGAAGGTTGTAGTAGATCCCATAAGTGTTTAGATTTGATTAAAAGCTTCTAATCAATGAAATTTAAGT
The DNA here is from genome assembly GCF_053477565.2 of Lygodium microphyllum. NCBI lineage: Eukaryota > Viridiplantae > Streptophyta > Polypodiopsida > Schizaeales > Lygodiaceae > Lygodium > Lygodium microphyllum. The sequence continues at coordinate 99,374,578 of NC_141161.1, forward strand.
CAAATATCCATATTGTCCAAAATTCACCATATCTAGGTTTTCCAAAGCTTCAAAATAAGAGAAATACTTACCGTTGAGAAGAATAATGGCTCCCCTATTTGCTCCAAATCTTGGAAAGAATGAAAATATTTATGCATGCCCTATGTATCACAGTAGTAATGGAAAGGTATATTGCTTTAATGTAGATGAATAGCCTTCAATCTTCAACATATAAGCCATCAATGGCCATGGTTAAGAGAGGCATTAGAATTACCATGAGCTTGAAGAGGTTACTTTGTATCCACACCACAAACTTGAATCATAAGCTTGAGAAAGCTAATTGCTATCCACACCATAAGCTTGAATCATGAGTTGAAGCTACTTGCTATCCAATACCTTCACATCAAAGCTTGAGGAAACTACGTGATGTCCATGAGCTTGAGAAGAAGCTACTTACTATACACATAGTTTAGTCCACCCTCTTTCCCATGAAATTTACAACATGAGATATTGCTATCCATGCAATTTAGAGCATGCCATGCTACTGTCTACACAGTCATCAGTGCATTTCACATAGTTCAACCCATGCCATGCTACTATCTATGCAGTTAAGAATCAACACACATAGATGGAAGATCTCCATAAACAATACTAAGATTCTTGTATAATAAAAATCTTTGGATGCTTGCAATTAACAAGAACCTATTCTTTTGGCTAATACAAATGACACCATAGCAATCTTTGTTGTAAATAAAAAATTACTCCAAACCCATCAATTGTCAATTGAATTCATCATGGCCATAGTACATCTTTGCTTTAGTATAGTTGATTTTTTTAACTTTTTAAGTAAGTTAAGAAATCTCCAATACTCTAATAAGACATGAAACACTAGATGCCATTTTGACCTCAATGTGGAAAAAGTGTTTTTTTTTTTGGCTATATGTATTAGAAATTATCAAGAGATATGGTTGGACAATCTGGATTGTTTTCACAACTAGATCAACACAAATCCCTCCCTATTAGGTGCTCTTTGGCAAGCTTATGAAGCAACAAAGCTCATGGTTGGGTTTTATGTACAATATGCATCCAGGCAAGAGACTAATGGGAGGATTAAAGGGTAGAACTTCCATGGAAGCTTTAGAAAGAAGGTTTGAGAGCAAAGGGGAAATCCTCCTTTGAAAAGTAGCAAGACTTTTAGTGTCATTGAGGTCCATTGAAGGCTATTTTTACAAATTCCCTATCAAAGTAACTCAAAGTTTATCCATGACTTGCTAAAAAATCATGGATGCCACCACTTTTGCCAAAGCTCCTATAAATGCCTCTAGTTATGAGGTCTTCTAGTTGTAGCATATGTGCAAGTCACGGCTAGTCAAAATCCACGTCCTATACCTAAAGAACTTGTTTGAGAGAGGATTTTATTCTGAAAATTGAACCTAGATATGAAGGAAAAGGGAGGAGGAGAATGGATCAAAGACCAATGCTCTAATACCACTAGTCATGAAGTGGACTAAGAGAAAGAAAGACTAATGCTCTGATGCCACTAGTCACGAAGTGAACTAAGAGAAAGAAAGATAGGAGAGAGAATATTATAGAAGGAGAGAGAAAGATGGTATAAAGAGAGAGAAATAGGGAAGAGGTGAGAGAAATACTAGAAAAAGAGGGAGAGACACAAGAATAGGAAAGAGAAGTCAGGCAATGAAAGCTGGAGGAGAGAGATGAAGTAAGAAAGTTACTTGTAAATGGTGAAAAATAACTCATCCTTAGACCTTTTCCTTTTCCAATATTTTTTACCCTATTTTCCTTTCTTCATAAATTTATTTTAAACAAAAAATCTTAATACAATTTTATAAATACCTATATGGAGAAGTTTCTCACCTATGTATGTGTGAGATTGTACCCAATGCTCTTGTGTCATGCAAGCTTCGTCTATTTCTCTTCTCTTCTTACAACTTGTTCTCTTCTTATATTCTTTCAATATTTGTCTATTGCATGATGAAGGCTAACAACATCCACAAGTCCTTTTAATACTCTTCATGCAAGCTAGAATTGCTTTATGCTCATTTAGAATAAAATAAAGAAGAGCACCACCATGAACTACAATTTTAATGGCATGACAAGCAAAACCTCATATATGGACATGGCCATAATCTTGTAATGAAGGAGACCTAACTAATCTAAATAAGAGAGAGAAGAAGTGAAAGACTACAGAAGAAGAGGGAAGAAGAGAGTAGAGGAGAGAGAAATACTAGGGGAAGAGAGAGAAAGACAAGAAGAGAGAGAGAAAGAGATAGAAAGAGGGGAGAGAGAGAGGGGAAGCCATAGGAGCTGAAGGTGAAGGTGAGGAGACAGATTTGGATATCAAATGGTACCCTAATCATGTCCTTGTACACCTTGAATACCCCATCAGTGTAACAAGGTATTCGCATGTGCTAGCCCCGTGTTAACCCCATGTAAGACCTTCTAATCCCATTCTTTACATTCCATCCCGACCCGGAAGGTTTTTGCCCTCACAAACAAAAAGAAGATGTATTGGTATGGCTGGGTGGGGGGAGGGGGGGTAAAATCTTGTGAAATGGTGGCCTATGAGAATGTATGCAGTGTGAGCATGAGGGAAGAAGGTAACTTAGTACAAGGATAGGCACCAATTCCAAACAAGAAGGGCTAGACAACACTGGGCAGCATGCTGTCCTAAACAGGCCTGCAGTGGAAAACTTATCATAACTTGCCATGGGCAACTCCAAACGAGATGTTCCGCATGTCAAAACGGAGCTCTTTGAGCGCACTTTCAGCCCAAGTAGGTCAAGCATGGGTGCAATTAATGTAGCCCCAAAATTGTTCAAAAATAGATGGCTGTCTACAAAACATGTCCAAATCGAGTTGTCCTTCAGCCAAGGTTGCCGCCTCAAAGTAAGGGGACTGCACCGGGGGAGTGCTGATGTAGATAGAGCTTTTTTTCAACCCTCGAGATCAAATGGATAACCTGCATGGTAAGAATCACCAGCATACAGGTCATCCATGCAAGCGTAGGTCTCTGCACTACCACCGGGGTCAAATGGAAAGTGGTTATCATTTTCATGCATTGGGTTACCATCCACAAGTAAAGCTAGAATGGTCAGTACCACTAGCTGTTGCATCGAGTCTGCCATAAGCATCATATGATTAAGCTCGGTCTACGCTTGAATGCTGTCAATAACACATGGGGTTGCATAAGCTAAAAAGTGTACTGCATCAACATATGTGACATGTGTATAGACTGAAGGGTCTCCTAAAAGGACATGTTTTCTTGATCCATTTGGACCCACGTCAAAATGGTCTTCAGCAAGATCTATCCTATCCTTGGCATAATGATATTCGAATACAAATAGGAGTTTTGCATTCTGTGCTCTATATTTGTCTTGATGATCACAAGATATCGGATTAGAACATCAATAGCATAAGCCCGTAGCATGCAGTTCCCATATCGTATCACTAGTAAGGTGTCTAATGCGTTTAGCCTTAGATAGCAATCTACACACATGCTCATCACCATTGGTTAGCTCAATAGTAGTTCTAACATGCTGCTCATAGTCATCTTGCTGCTCATGTACAACAGATGGTTGCCCATGACCATAATGCTCATGCTATCCATGGAGGGTCATACTAATGTGGCTGCTACTCATAATGATACTCATGCTTCCCATACTGCATATGGTGATAATAGCCCTACTGCTCATGTACATCTATTTGCTACTGACTATTACCAAAACTTTGGCCATATTGTTGCCCATAAACATGCTACCCAAGATTGCATGATGATTGTCCAACATGACTACAATGGTGTCCTTGCATCCTAGGCTAACCATAAATATGATGAGTGGTGAGTCCATGAGCATAGGTATTGGCATGATGCTAGTTATAATCACACGAGCTTGCTGTTCTTGCATTGCATAAGAATCTCCATATGCATGCTGCTGATTATTACCAAAACTTTGGTCATATTGTTTCCCATAAACATGCTGCCCATATAGTACATGCAAACAAAAGTGAACATTGGGGCCTTACTACCCAAAACTGCCATGTGCATGCTACCCATGTGCACCTGCATTAGGGCCTTGCTGCCCATGCAATACATGCAAACCAAACTGAGCATTGGGGCCTTGCTGCCCAAAAATGCCATGTGTATGCTACCCATTGCCATGTGCATGCTGCCCATGTACACCTTGCATTCAATGCTGCCCAAAATCTACATTAGGCCCTTGCTAGCCATTCCCATGAGTATGCATATAGCTTCCATTACGGGGGAGCTGATGTCCCAAGGATGGGCTTGAAGGGTTCGTAATGGGGGAGGGAAGGATGTTTATCATGTCGAGTGGAGGGCTCGCCTATCTCATAAGTGATATAGGGAAATCCATGGGTGCCACCAAAACCTTGTGGGCTACGCCCGGTCTCCAAGGTCTCCAAGGGAGGAGGGCGGTTGGCCTCTCGTGGAGGAACATGATCCTTGGGCTGAGCCGAGGAGGATGCGATGGCAAGGATAAGGGCGCCCATGTGCTTGATAAGTAAGTCCATCTTGGCTGTCATCTTGGAATGACGCTGATCTTGGTGGGTTTCCATCTCCCTATGGCGTTGTTCCAACTCTCGATGCCAGTCGGCATGACAGGTCTCATGTTGGCATAGAGTATGGTTAAGCATAGCCAAGTGGTCCATGTCGGGGGCACCATCTTCAAACCTGCCTTCACAATCCTCTTAGGCTAAGCTAGGATCACTCATTGAGGCATGGGAGTCCCTTATTTCACACTGAAGTCCTCTTGGGCCTTTGCTTTTCCCTTGTGGCCTACCATCCTAAGTGCAGTCCACTAGACCCCTTGTTACAGAAATGGCAATATCTTGAGCTAGGAAGCTCCGATCACCAAACTTTCTGATTCACATTAAAGCTCTCAATCCCCTCTACAAGGCTAGGTAAAAATATCTTTGATACTAAATGATCAAGGCTTTTCTGTAGTTGACTTTTGTGGGCTGACTCTGTAGGACTGTTGTTTGTCCCACAATACCTCTGAGCACAAAATTGGTCGTATCTCCCAAATTTTAGGGCAGAATGGGGAGAATTTCTATCTCAAACTGAAGGGAACGTTTTCCTCTTCAAATCAAGCTATGGGGTCTGCACTTAGTCACACAAGAAGGCTTTGCTGTTATTGACTTTTGCGGGCTGATTGTGTGGGACTGGCTGTCTGCAACACCCTACAAGAACTCCTTCAATGAGCATACATTATCCCAATGCTGAGGTGCTTATTCCAAGACATCCTGGGCCTCAATGGTGGTTCTCAATGCCACATAGAGCCATACATCATTTGCATCAATAGTTCTCTTACTGAGACCATTTCTTGATTGCATACCCAACCCATCACTGCATACATCCACCATACATTCCCAAGTGATACATCTCATTACCAATACATCTACAAGGTTGTGGAATGTAAATGATTGGGCTCGGGCTATTCCTTCAAGTGTACCTACACTTGCAAGAAATTTTGGGCTCTGGATCACCGAGAGGTGGGCAAAGTTCCCCTCGGGCCGGGTTGTGCATCCCTTCAGGGTCTTAATCGGGAGGGGGCTTCAGGGTTCCCTCTTTTGCTCCCGACTCGCCTGGTCTATGTATACATGGCAGGGATTTTTAATTCAAGAAATCAGCATGCTATGCAATTTCAATTGAAGATTTGGGCTTTTCATGAGATGCATGACCAAAAAGCAAATGGGATAGGGGAAGGGTTACCTCTGCAATCAGTGACTCACTGATTGCATGACTTACCCTTCTTAAAAATTTCTCTCTTATCGGTCAAGAATGAAGACAAGAGTATGGTTAAGGATTAGAGTAAAATATTGACCAATGGGGAAAGAAATTTAAAGAGCATTCAGCCATGCCATGCATTTCAAGAGTGTGGGATGGGGATGGGAATTCAATTGGCACTCTCAAGCTTCAAGAAGGCATACAATTCTTCCATCTCTCTCATCAAGTGGCTGAGCTCAACAATTGGATGTAAAAGAGAGACCAAGAATGGATTGACATACTTTATTCAAGCTTGGGGAAGAGTTAATGGCTGCCCTCTCCAAGAAATTTGTGGTTGCCCTTCTTCTTGCAGCCCAGTCTTTGTCAAAGATGATGGAGTATTTGCACGAACATTGCTTACAGGCAAGTCTTCCACTGTTAATTTGTAGAATGAGCTAGAAAAATTCATCTCTCTTGTTCAAACTACGCAAGACCAGTCTAGCCCAATGAATTTGCAGTCACACAGAAAAGTTGAAGAAATGCTTCTTAAATCTAGGACAGATGTTGATTGGCTAAACAGGGTGATAGAGAAGAGCAAAGTTTCTCGATGACTTCTATCCAAAGCTAAGGGCCAACAAAGTAGATGTGAGGCTTTAATGAAGAGGTTGAAAGCTTTGCTATTAGCTAGTGAAGAGGAGGTCATAGCACTGAAAGAGAAGGGTGCCTCCCTTAATAGACTTGTAGCAAGAACCATGCCAAGGGGTCTCCATTGTCTTTCACTGCAACTAACTATTTGGCATTTTAACTAGTTGATTGACCAAGTCAATGGTGATGAATGGAAGCTTGAGGATCCAGAACTTTCTCACTATGTGGTCTACTCAAAAAATGTGCTCGCACCCTCTATTGTTGTAAATTCTAATGTGTTCTATGCTAAGGAACCTTATAAGCATGTTTTTCATATATTAACAGATATCCTGAACTATCCAACAATGAAGATGTGGTTTAGGAAGAATACACCTACTAATGTGGTTGTTGAAGTGAATAATATTTATGCCATGGGTTCTGGACATGTCTCTTATCTGAATATATAGAAGTAGACAAAGGATCTACAATCAAGCCTACCTGCTTTGGGTTTAGTCAATATGAAAAATGAGACTCTTCTCAATGTCCTAGCCTCTTTATTTCCCAATCTTGAAAAGGTTGTCTTGCTAGATGACGATATTGTCGTTAGAAAAGATTTGGGAGGTCTCTGGAGGCAAAGTCTAGAAAAAAGATAGTAGGTGTAGTGAGATCATTCAAAATAGGCACTGAGCATCTAGATGGTTTCTTACATCAATCCATAAAGGTGCAGAGATCTTGTATGAATGTGATAGACCTGGGGGAATGGTGAAAATAGAATCATATGAAAGATTATCAGAAAATACTGCCGAGTCAGATTGAATCTGAGTTCAAAGTCATGGATTCATCCCATGAGTTACCAAGTTGTGAAAATCACACTTTGGATGATGCATGGCATGTGGCAAACCTAGATGAATCTCTCGAGATAAGAGAGCATGAAATACAGAATGCTAAATCCGCCCTTAGATCCCTCCTCAACATCCCAAAAGATTACACCATCTTGACAAAGCTGGCAAGGGTAGTTTCATTCAGTCATCGGTCTTCTCTGATCACAATGTCGATGTCATGCTTGATGAAGGCTTAACATCTCTTGGATCGCATTACCATGTCTTCAATGGTGAGCGAATGCCCTGGTGGTTTGTCATCAAAGCAACACGAGCTCCAAGCTCTATGATAGCAGTGCCCTTGAAAACTTGATGAAGAGTTTCGAATACATCACCCGCTTCAGGCAAGCGCAATTTGACATTGTAAAGGCTGGCCATGCTGCAAAGGAGAGGCTACATCCATCAATCGTGTGTACTTGAAGGCCGGCACACCTTCTCCCACTAGATTTGTCATGAACATGCAACCATCTAAAGCAGAGGCAGGATTTGATATGCGAGTCTCTCCTTTTTTTGATCTAGTAGCCTTGCATGTGAGGATGGAGTATGAATGGGCACCTGCCTAAAGGAACTTGTCTTACAGGTTCACTCAGAAGAAGTTGTTACTATCTAGTCAGGGTATCCCTCTCATCACTGCTGCAAATGAGTCAAATCCATGGTGGCACCTGTTGAAAGAGGCTGTCTTGAGGGCTGGAGGTGAACTGAGGGAGCCCAAGATTTTTCCTGCTACCACTAATAGCCGCTTTGTGAGGGAGAAAGGAATTCAATGTTTCGGGTTCTCTCCCATGGCTAATACACCTATTCTACTACATGACCACAATGAGTTTCTGAACAAAAAAAGAGTATCTAAAAGGAATTAAATTGTACATTGAAATCATCAAATCCTTTCTATCGTCAAATGAAAATGGAGCCTCACTAGATCTATACATACTCTGGTGCATTGGATTGTGCTATCAAAATAGCGACGGCAGAGGGTTCCATGCCAATGTACAAGGGCTTTGTACTGATGGTAATGAGGCAGGGCCCATACACGGTAGTTCTGTTTGTGATTCTAGAGGAAGTTCGATGCATACGACATCTAAAGCTAATACACCATGATGAAAGCTCATCTCCCTGCATGTCCACTTCACAACATCCTTCTTCATCACCCTACAAGTCTCAAGGTTGAAAATGAGCTGCCATTTTTGTCTCCTTGCCTCCATATTTGGCCAAGCCTCCTACCATAGCTCCTGTGTGTCTTCCAAGAAAGTTGCCATCTCTGCATGTGTACCTAAAAAGTAGGGTTAATTGTTGGAAAATGAGACTAGATTTGAGAGAAAGGAGAGAGAAAGGAAAGATCAAGAACTAAGCTTTGATACCAACTGTAATGAAGGAGACCTAACTAATCTAACTAAGAGAGAGAAGAGAGAGGAAGATTGTAAAAGAAGAGGGAAGAAGAGAGTAGAGGAGAGAGAAAGACTAGCGGAAGAGAGAGAAAGGCCTAAAGAGAGAGAGAGAAAGAGGGGAGAGAGAGAGGGGAAGCCATGGGAGTTGAAGGTGAAGGTGAGGAGATAGATTTGTATAACAAATGGTACCCTAATCAGGTCCTTGTACACCTTAAATACCCCATTAGTGTAACCGGGTATTCGCATGTGCCCAGTGTAAGACCCCCTAATCCTATTCTTTACAAATCCTTTCCATATAATCCATTTCAAGTCAATATTATAAAATATGAATACATGTCCACCTTCTCCTCAATTATGGATGGTTTTTAGAGCTTTGATTTGGTGCCATTTATTGATGCTTTGATATAGTTGTTGAGCATGCACATCAAACATTCATCATAATAATCATATTAGTATTTACATGAAAATAGTTGGTCATCATAATAACCATTGTTAAGCATATAGATTAGATGGTCATCATAATGTTCTAGTGTTAATGAATATAAGTGATACACTAGGAATAATAGAGGCTCTGTGAAACACCTAATAAATGCTTTCTTTGAAGAGCACATTAAATTAGTCTCATTATCTCTATGTTAAAGTATCTAATTGCATTTTTTTGTGTATGAAATATTCAATTGTTCTAAACTTGGAAGTTGAGGAGTCATGTTGGCTATAGTGGTTGTCTCATAGGCTTAGGAGCTAAGAACATGGAAGGGCTAGCCAAACTTACCATGATCAGAGGGATGCCATAATACTTAGTATTTAGCTTAAGTCATTCTAAGGATTTACTCTCTAAAAGAAGAGTAACTGTCTTGGACCCAATAAGAACTTCCTTTCTTCTCTACATCTTGGGAAGGTATGAAAGACTTGAACATAGAGAGTACCTGACTAGTGCATTTCCACATTTCATAGATTGTAATAGATCCTTCTTATATGGCGTAATGGTCAAATTACTTTAGAAAACCTTGACTAGATTCTAAGGGCATTTTCGGGAGGAAGATCATAGACATGAAAGATGTGTTGCAGTTTGTATAGGTCTCTCCCTTTGGTGAGAGAATGAACTATTTTTGCTATTTTCTCAACCTATGATGACTTAGAAATGTCATGTAGCCTCTATGTTTTCCTTAAGTTGTGCATATACTCATATTTTCCAATGTATTGAGAAGCAATATCATAACAAAGACAACTAGACATTAAGAAGTCAAGAATCTATGTGATACCCAAAAAATTCCATCCGTCTAGTATGAAATTCCTCTAGCACGTTACTTTTGTAATAGAGTATATCCTCGCCATGTTGGCGATTGTTGTCTAAGACTTCCATTGGAGCCCTTCTTCTCAAAGTCATAGGAGATTCTAGTCTATTGCTATATATGTTCATGTCAATAACAAGATTTGCAAGATCCATATCAACATTCAAGTTCTTATGTGATATCTCTATCCAAAACAATGGAAAAATCTTCAACAAGATGTGTTGGTTATAGCTATCAACTCAAGTGATCCCTGTGCCACATCATCTACTCACATGGTTTCCTCTTTTCCCACTTTAATTGTGCCTACATCCACATGCCCCATCAGTATTTGATTCCACCAAGTCAACCACTACTCACTTGGCCATCTTAGTAGTTTGTGGGCCTAGTATGCCATGTTGTCAATAGTTGTGATAGTGACAATAACTACCTCTATATCTCTAACCTTTTTGTTGGTTGCCTTTATTGATGCAGCCACCAATGTGAATAAAAAAGCAATGATCCATATGTACAAATATCACTTCATGTATGTTCATAAGCAAAAGGAATACATCTAGCTCTCCTAATCTCTTATTCTATTGGATAACTTGGCATTGATGTGCAATTTGTGCATCCTGCCTCAGGGCATCTATAATGAGGATTTAATGCCAAGTTTGTGTGTCATAGCCTCACCATGATATCAAAACCTCATGTAGCATTTGTTGCACAAAAATTGTTGTTCTCTAGCTAGTACAAGAATAAACACTAGCCACCACTAGCTCCACTAAATCAAGAGGAAGATAAAGCCAAACCCAATAAAGAAGTCTTACATCCACAAAAGCATATTCTGAATTGTTATAGATATGGATCTCAAGCATATTGTTGTCTTATAGCACGATCTAGAGTATCTACTTGCTAGCATCTAATCCATGGCATGTACATATGTGCCCATTTTTGCTGACCATTTAACATATGCGTTCCTAAAACCTCCATAACTACTAATTATATCACCACAATCATTTTCTATCCATGATCCATTAAAATATATTAATTAAGATCTCCATTCTTAGTATAAATGTATTCTGACATAAATAAACATAGTAAATCAAAATTGCAAATAAATAGTGATTTTAATTAGTTTACAATATTTTTCATAGATGTATTACCATTTTTAGACTCATGCATGCTAGTTTTGAATTATAGTAGCGATCACATAAAGTCTTTATATATCTCCTCCTAAGGTAGGCATGGAGTTCGAAAAGGTTGCAATTTAATCAAACCTTTGTGATTGTAAATATGGTACAAATAGGAAATATAGGAAAGTTTTTGAGTGGAAGGACATGACACTACAATAGAGCTACCAAGTGTGTTAAGAGAAATATAGGTAGGTGGCATTTAGCTAGTCCTACAAAAAACTACATATCTTCCCTTCATTATTATTCACTAGAGCATCCCTTCTAACACCAAGATTGCTTTGGCAAGGGATTTGTATTTGCAATATTTAGCCACAAGCATACTCAAATTGATATATATATTTTCTAGTCCCATGGGACATCTTCAACTAGCAAATGCAATGCATCCTTGTCAAATCTTGCCTATACATGGGTTGTGGACTGCAATAGGAGGGTGTTGTTGGTAGTGGGATGTAGCTGTAGTGGTAGCTTCCCATAGGCCACCCCCTTGGCCATTACTTAATGTCAACAAAAGGATTACCCCTCCTCACTAAAAAAAATTGCAGCTACCTACTTAACTATAAGGTGGTGTCTTCCATATACATGTGGCCTTTTCACATGCTCTCTTCAAACCATTTTTTAGAATCCCACATAGGCACAACATATCCACTCCCACTTCTCCTTGAGCACACACACAACCATTCTAAGACCTCCCATATTAGACATTACCTAAACATTTTCTCCTCAAACCCTTCAATGATGATTGCATACCAAGATCCATGCAGACACTAACCATAGAGATATCAAAAGAAAGTTCTCAATGGTACTTCTAGGTTGGAATCATACTAATCCTTGTTTCCAACATCAACCAAACATTTACCATGTAACCTCAAAAATCCAACTATATCCTTGGTGCTACCTAGTCTAGCTTAGAAGGGTTAAGATGGACTCCCAAAGGGTCTCATAAGGAATTGATTAGGAAACCTTAGACCTGGATTAGTCCATTGAGTATAGTCATCATTGAGTTCCTTTTTGTTCCTTAGACCCCTTACATTCCAAGGTTCCAGCCTACTTTTTGTGGTGGAACCCACCCCAAAAGAAAGAGATCTCCCTTTGTTTTCACCTTGGTAACAAGTCCTTTTATCCTCCAAGGTGGGATCCACCACTCCTCAAAAAGTGTGATAACAACAAGTTGCATTTTATTTTGGCAAAAAATGATTTTTTAATTTTGTACAAAACATTTTATTTATCTCAAAAGGTAGCCAATCACATTGTAAGTTCAAATACCCATTTTTTATACTCTATTTTGTATTAAAATGCCTTCAAATTAATCTAGCTTTGCAGAACCTCATAATGTGGTGCCTCAGATCCTATAGAGGTAGTTATATAACCACTTTATTTCCACTACTTCTCCCAAGTGCCACATTAGTAGAGTGCTCTAATTTTGGCCCCAAAGTTGGACCCTCTTGCCCTAAATTAGTCTTTTCCATCTCTAAGGGTACCTAACCACATTATATATTCAACTCTAAATGTGTCTGACTACATTGTATGTTTATCCAAGTGTGTTTTATATTGTATTTTGGTATCCAATCCTTCAAAACAAATATTATGCTAAGAAAATCAATCTATACAAGTTTCTTTTCTATCTTACATTTCCTAACGAAACTCCATAGGGATATAAGCCAGTGTAAGGGAAAAGTGGATTTTCATATTCGTGTTGATGAGGAGTATGCTACGACAAAGACCTCTTACAACCACTGTACCCTAGATACAATAAGAGCCTCCCAATATTCTTTAGAGGGAAAGAAAAGAATTACTCTTTAGAGAGTTCCTTCTATCCAAATGATCTTAGAACTAGTCTAAGCTTCACAATGGAAGCACACTAGTGGGGAGAGTCATCTTTGTATTAGTTTATTTGGAATTAAAGAAGTTTTTGTTCCTCTCATATTTACTTTGTAATCTCTAATCCTTAGCTAGATTTTGTTTGTTGTGTGATGTAATTCTTACAATCTAATCATGATGGATCATTTCATAGTAACATTGTGGTTAAAATGAAGCTAATGATGTGATCAACATATAGATGGACAAGCGCGCCAATTGGGAATGGTAAGTGCCAGAATGTAAATCTAAAGATATGGTGGCTTTACCTGTACAATATTCGCTTCATTTGTTGTATATTTAGTGATAATGCTCTTATGCAATGAGAATCCATACTTGATCTCCAAATTTTCATAAATATTGGGTGGATATTTGGAGAATTATTCTCCTTTCTTCCTTCGTCAAATATTTATTTATTGAGTTACTGGTACATACTCTCTTGGAACATTTTTTGTCCTCAAGCATGTCCATAATGGATTTACATTATTCTATTGAGCTTACTACAGTAGAAAATAGGGCAATGGAGTTCAAAAGCAATCACATTTGGATAATTTGAGTGTGATTGTGCTTATTGTTCTAAACACCTCCTTAGATACTTTCCAAAACCGAGAGCGCTTGTGCTTTACTCAAATGTGGCAAGATGTATACTAGTGCAATGTGATGTAGAGCTATTTACATGTTTTTTGAGCAAAGCAAAGATTTTGCACTACCCAAAATTTCATAGTGAAGGCATGACTAGCATCAAAGTGATCCATTTTTGCCCAAAGCTCAATTGACAATGAGGGGTGAATAGAGTGACACTAAAGGATGCATTGTTTGAAGATTTTTACAAAAGTGTAGATGCAGAAAATAGGAAATGTTTGACGTCTAACACAAAACTTATATTTAAATTAGTTTGAAAATTTGTGACATATATTCAACTAGCTTTAAAATGTGCATTATTATGCATGAAGTGTGCCATTTGTTGGACATGAAGTGTGTTATTTATTATATATTTTGCAAGCATAGGGATATAACTGTGTTATGCTATTGCTTCCTTTGTCTCCCAAAAATGTGAAGTGAGCAAGGCATAGCCTTATACGCTTTGCAATGATACCTCAAAATAATGTGTGCCACTTTGTCCACTTTTGTGATATTATATGTTTAGCTTATGAAAGAGCTAGAGATCTCCTAATTGGATGGTTTGTAACGCGATAGTGCAAAATGACATATGTTGGATATTGCAAAATGACATCTGCCACAACTTCCAATGGTTATCATTTGAGACTACAAGTTAAACTTATGAAAAAGATAGAGATCAATTACTATTTCATACATGACATCATGAGAAATGAGAACGTATTGACTTGTAGTTGCAAAGTCCATATATGTAAACCTTGTAAACCTTGCATGGATCTCAAAAGAAAACAGTACTCACACACACACGTGTGTGCGCGTGCGTACACACACACACTTTGTCTCTGTGGTTTATCGTTTGAGATTACATTTAATTTACACGTATGATTAATTAGTCTAATAAAAGCCCGAGGGACTGTTATTCAGTTTACCATGCATGCGTTTTGAAAACGTGTCAACTCGTACGATGCATGTCTCTTTTCGAAACGTGTAGCACGGAATCAGAAGAGTTTTTGCATCTCTCTCTGTCTCTCTCCGCGCGCTGTAATTAATATTGAAAAGCTCGATTCTCGAGTTTGAAGTGATGAGGCAAAAGGCAGAGCTGTGCTATGCACATCGATGTTTCCTGGCCAGAGCAACGAGCGATCGACCTTACCGAGCACAGCTACTCTGTCACTGAAATTTGCAGATGTACTGATCTATCCGGATGGCTTGATTCAAAAACAGGAATATTTCCAGAGACAGATATTTGCAGATGTACTGATCCATCCGGATGGCTGTCGCCGAGATGACAGTTGTCGGTTTGGATGTTCTGGCGATCGACCTTACCGAGGCGTGTAAATGCTTTGAGGTATAGTTAGCTGCTGCATGGCTTGCAAGTAAATTAGCAAGCAGGGTTTTTGGAAGAATTAGTATCTACGTTGGCTAATTTTGGCCTTCCTTTGGAAGGAGGAGGCGACGCATCAAATCGATAGAGGAGGCCGTGAATGGAAAATCGAAGGGCGATATTCAAGCAAGCCAGTGCAGATGGTTAGTGCCTTGCCATTGTCGGTACGTATAATGATGGTTAGGATTTGCATGTAAAGGCTCCGCCTGTCCCTGTAATATGTATTACTTTTTCCAGTGTGTTGTTGGTAGGTTGCTCTTCCTGCATCATGGCTTGTTTCAATACTTCCTATTTATTTATAATTGAAATGGGAGAGCAAACCTGAAGATATGTACAATCTATCAAGCCTTGTCTCTCTTATTGTCGCCCCTTTCTAATTGTTGGACCATGTGTATCCAATCCATGCATATACATCGACAAGTCGATGGCAATATACAAATTTCCCAAGCCATTTTCTCACTTTTTGCAATTGCTTCACCCTTAATGAAATACCTTTGAGGCTTTATCTTTCACCCTATGAAAATCCTCAGCAACAAAGTATATCTTTGGTAGTTTTTGTAAGTTAGGGGTTTCTTAGTAAGCACATTTTTATTTGTATCAAAGATGAACAAAAAGTTTGGGCACCTTTGGTAAAACTCATTTCTATTAGTACTTGTGGGGACACTAGCGAGGGTTGATGACATTGGTTGATCTTTATTCTAGCATGCTCCCTAAAGAGGTAATAATAGTTTTCAACATTAGGTCATAGGTTCCTTGGGAGGTTTGTTAGGTCGACCCAAATAAAAACTTTATATGGTTTGTGTGGGAATTGAACTCAAATGTCCATTTGAACCGTGTTAAAGGCAAATATTTTAATATTTGCCTACTACCCTACGCCTAGTACCTTCAAGGCCGTCTTATTATTTTCGAATAAGAAAAATAAGTTATTGGAAAGGTAAATCATTTTAACAACATGATAGTTTTGATATTTTCAACTCTTTTTAATCCAAGTTTTCATATATTCCATTATAGGCTGGCTACAGTGGCGCTAGTCTACCATGGCTCTTTTTTTTCATATTCCAAATTCCAAAGTTTAAGATTGGGAGTGTATACAATTAGAGGGGGAATTACTTCACTGCCACTTATCTTTTTGTTTTATAGCTGTGCTTCACTAGCATCCAATTGATGTGCTTTTGCTCGCAAGTAGCAATTGGCCTCTTTGCTCATTATTTGACTTATTTGTGGAAGCCTCAATGTGTTGATTGGCTTTAGGCTCTTTCATTTTGCATTGTCTCAATCGAGGGTGGATGATTCTACTTAATAGGTTGAGTTTTGCTTGTAGAACTTGTAATCTGCATCCTTCGATGCTTGGGCCTCAGTATTGGCTTTCTCCATTTTGACCTTGATTTTGGCAGAGATTATTTCTAAAAGAATGTGAGTTATTGTATAAGCTAGTGTTAAAAAGAGTGTTGTAGAGAGACTCTAGCGAGCCAGCAATGCCTTATGCTTTTGGGTGAATGACAATGCACCCCCCCCTCCCCCCCCAAACAAAGAGGGAGACTCCAAAAGTAGGTTTCTTTTTCCTAATAGCCTTGTATAAGGATTGAAAATGATAAGAGAAAATGAAGGGAGTTTGAGACATGCATACTCAAATCAAATGGGAAAATTTCTCGTTATTACAGACTTGGTTTTCTTTTGTTCTCTCCCAATTCTTTTCTTTGAGGATACCTCTTTAATTCCATTCCTTATTGTTCTTTGATAGGGGAAACTCCAAGAGGGGGCTCTTTTTGTGAAGCACCTTTTTATATGCTGAATGCAGGGCATGGTAGGTAGTGGCCATAGTTGGCCGTTTTTGTTTGATGGTTGCATACCAAGTAAGAGACTTCTATGAAGGGAGAGTATGGTGAGGGAAATAAGGAGGCAACCATTACAAGATACAGGCCTCATACGGATGTTCAAAGCGACTTCATCATTCGAATCAAATTCACATTTATTTTCTTTTGGTTTCCTTTCATTGGCTTAGGTTCTACCGATTTATTGAAAAAATCCATTAGAGAGGGGTATATGTGTCATAATTGGTTGATTTTCATTGCTCACTTGATTAGAATTGTAATTTTTGGGCACAACCTTTTTTCATTTTTTATTGAATATTTGAAATCCTTCATTATAAGTTTCTTTATCTTTTTTATTTCTTGTCGTCTATTTGGGCTTGAGTTACGGGAAATCACTTTAAAAATGTCCTACCTTTAAACATTTAAAGTATATCTTTGGTAATTTTTGTAAGTTAGGGGTTTCTTAGTAAGCACATTTTTATTTGTATCAAAGATCAACAAAAAGTTTGGGAGCCTTTGGTAAAACTCATTTCTATTAGTACTTGTGGGGACACTAGTGAGGGTCGATGACATTGTTGATCTTTATCCTAGCATCCTCCCTAGAGGGGTAATAATAGTTTTTAACATTAGGTCATAGGTTCCTTGGGAGATTTGTTAGGTCCACCTAAATAGAAACTTTATATGGTTTGTGTGGGAATTGAACTCAAATGTCCATTTGAACTATGTTAAAGTCAAATATTTTAATATTTTAATATAATGTTAGGTCCACCTAAATAGAAACTTTATATGGTTTGTGTGGGAATTGAGCTCAAATGTCCATTTGAATACTGTTAAAGTCAAATATTTTAATATTTGCCTACTACCCTATGCCTAGTGTTAAAAAGAGTGTTCTAGAGAGACTTTAGCAAGTCAGCAATGCCTTTGGGCTTTTGGGTGAAAGACAATACTCCCTTTCCCCCACAACGTGGAAGACTTCAGTAGTAGGTTTCTTTTTACTAATAGCCTCGTGTAAGGATTGAAAATGACAAGGGAAAATGAAGGGAGTTTGAGACATGCAGACTCCCAAATCAAATGGGAAAATTTCTCGTTGTTACGAACTTAGTTTCCTTTCATTCTCTCCCCATTCGTTCATCTGAGGATATGTCTTTAATTCCATACCTTATTATTCTTTGATTAGGGAAACTCCAAGAGGGGGACTCTTTTTATGAAGCACCTTTTTATATGACAAATGCAGGGCATGGTAGGTAGTGGCTATAGTTGGCCGTTTTTGTTTGATGGTTATATACCAGGCTATATACCAAGTAAGAGATACTTCCATGAAGGAAGAGTGTAGTGAGGGAAATAAGGAGGCAACCACTACAAGATATAGGCATCATATTTACGTTCAAAGCGACAAAAATATTTAAAAAAAAATTATCCCCGTCATCGCTAAACACGTTGGTGTTAGCGATGCCATAGAACCATTGTTATCGGCATCTCTAGCGACATAAATAGCGACATTTTGCAATGCAAATTGCGATGCTAATAGAGATGTGTGCAATAAATTTATGACGCTATTAGTGATGGTTATAAAGAAAAAAAATATGTGGAAGGATAGCTTGTAGCACTATGCGCGGTATTTGGGCTATACAAAAGGGTTATAGTAAGGTGTACAATGGTTGTCAAAATAAAGATAAAGTGTACTTGAATCCACAAGACTGATACATAAAATAAATACAAGATTACTTAATGAAAGCACTCATGGAATCATGGCAAGATATAAAGTATGATACTAACATAGTGCATAGAAAATGCCTACATAAATCACAGGACCAAAAAAGAAGAGGATGTGTGCTCCACGGATCCTAGCGCGAGCTATAGATCCTTGCCATCTAAAAGCTTGTCCCGCCGCAAAAAGGAGCATCGAACGGACTCTGTAAAAAAAAAAACAACTACACATCAGTCCACCATATAATAATGCATTTTAATTAAAATTAGTAACTATGGATAAGAAAGATGAGTGACTTACCGGGTTACCACATGTATACAATCTATCGATCAATGCAATGAGACCATGTCTCTCTGTATATTGAGTCTTTAGACCAGTGGGATCATAGTTTATAATGGAGTGGTGCAAAGAAAATAAAATACAATTGTTTTATTCACGATTGTTAGTACAAGCGATATTGCAAAAAAATAAGTGCGAAGAGCAAAAGAAAAACTTATAAAGTCCTCCATATAAGTTCTGTGGTCGCCGCTCCTAAGATGATAGACCACTCCTGTCTCCAGATGTGCCCTCGCTCCCTCCCACTGTTGTCTCCAACGTCTTGGAGAATTTATAGCCTCCTCCTTGAGTTGACGCCAGTCATCTGCGTCAAGCCACTCGAGCTTTGAGGCCCCACTCTTAAGTGCTTTGCTTGCGTCCGATCGTCTATGTAACATGTATACATGCATGCACTCCATCATCTAGTCTGTGGAGAACCTATCTGCTAGGGTGGGTATTGGAAACTCCTTATGTATAGATGCTACTATGTAGTCTTTGCTCCCCTTTGGTATGTTCTTCCAATGATCCAAGACATGCCAAAAAACTTATTTTCATAACACTCTCATACGATTCATCACCCTCCTCTCCTCATTATTCATGATAATGGCTCATGTCCTATCATCTATAAGGTATTGATATTCCTTTGGGGTATGTCTAAGATGTGTCATCTCTCACCTGCGATTTTTCTCGTGGGAATATTTAGGAGACACTTGTACATTTGGTGTATCGATGGGGGTGATGTCTCTCGGAGTGACGCAAGTCCAATAGAGTGACGAGATAGACACTGCATTGGTACCTCCACAACAACCACCTGAGCCATCCTCTCTCGAACCGTTATGAGAGCAAGAAGTAGAACTTGTATCTTGAGCTAACCATGGGCTCATCGCATCCATGTCTCTGCAACATCCCCTAGAATCACTCCCTCCATCTCGAGCATCGACCTCATCTACTAGAAACTGAAGCATCAAAGTGTGCCAAAGTAGATCTAACGGAACCGCCTAATGGTGTCCCAGGGAGCTTCAGGTCCGCTATATCTCTAAATCGAGCCATTTGATCTGGAGACATCTGTGTGAGGATCTCCTGTAGCTTCTTTCACTCATTCCTAGACTAATCGTGTTGTCCAAATATCCACAAAGGTCATGTGCACATATAAAAATTGATATTAGCATAATCCATATAAAGATTCAAGTAAAGCACGGTAATATAACTCTTAAAAAAATGATATTACTTAAAATGTATATTCTAGAGTATCATTATAAGTGATTCATTAATAAGTTGAGTAGGTGGATGCTCATAGTATGACGTAGCCTATGGTTTGATGTTAATCTTCTGACACAACCTCGCATACACTAGAAGGTCGATAGAAAGGTCATCACAAAAGGATGAGTCCACCTCGTTCCTCAAAGAATTCTTAGCCCCTTGCAATATCGACCCCTCTATCTGTATAATATTCTCAACTATGCTAGGAACATTACTTTCATCATATACTCTCGCACTTCGGGGAGCTAAGGTACAACATACCACTATCGAGGTTGTCGGGCGTTTGGATAGAAAATTAATTATTTAAAATATCATACAAGAGAGATTTAACATTTGTGACATATACCATGTGATACAATTTTAAAAAACATGAGTTTATGCATCTGTTTACAATGGGCTAGCAATACAAACGTGTCATGCAAATTCGTCCATCTTTTTTTAGAATCTATTTTGAGAAATCTATTTTAAGAAATCTAGATAGATCTCGTCAAAAAATTGCCCTGGCTCTTTCCAGTATCACTTTGAACCATTACACATCGAATAGAATCATGGAGAAGCTACAATAATCCAATGTGATAATACTTTGTATATTTCCAAAATACTCCGTTTCTTCTATAACAATGTTTGGATCCGTGGCTCGCTGTTGACTCTCTTGCTTGAACTTTGCCATGACACCATAATCCTTTGTGGAGTGCATTTTGTCGATATGCTCCACACTGAAATGTCATCTGCGCGACTAGGTCGCATTGTATATTTTGTATTGCACATTGAAACGACTACTTAGTTGTTTTATATAAAATATAGATATGGCAGCTTATAAAACATATGGTCACCTTTGGACTACATCTTCTCAAGAAATTTCACTTCTCAGTAGAGACCTCCACCCCTTTGCGAGAGGTTGCGATCAAAGCTTCATACAAACATCGCATAGACATAAACCACGGCATCTCCTCCATGCCCTTGGGATATCGAATTGGTCGATGGTGTATACTACGTCAAAATTTGGATCGCGCTTCTTTTCGATTTTTCTAGGCTTGCTCATACCTAGTGAGCCACATCTTTGTGGAGGCATGGTGCAACATAAAAAAATGATTCACTTTTTTCTCCATTGTAGAATCCATCCTTTTTTCTATCCCATTTCCAACCACCACATCTTCGGTCAGTCTATCATCATCCTTCAGTGACCATAGTATATTGTTGTTTGAATCCACCATTGGTAGTCATTGTGAGATATGCACTAACGCCTCAGACACCAGCCAACATTTAGCTATGCTACCTTCTACCCAAGCTTATTGTCGCACAAAGCCTTTCAAGGTTTTCATGAAGTGCTCTAAGAAGAATATCCATTGCATATGGACAGGTGCTGCAATCTCCACTTCATCTACAAGATGTACCAGGGGTGGGTTTGTATCATGAGCATGCTCGTGGACAGATACTTTTCAAAGAGACAGACCATCTCCACTACTCTTCGCCTTGTGGGTTCAATAGAGTATGTCTTGATTTCCTTTTGTGAGATCCATTGCACTAAATTTGACGACATGTAGATTTTTCCGTATATTTTTAGAGTGAGACATCCTGTGATTGTGATCAGTAGTACAAACTACCACAAATGAATAAGTATTAGAACAACTACACTCCAAATAGCAAAATACGCAAGTCACTTACAATCCATTCGTAGTACAAACTTGACATATCTTATGCCAATCATGGGATTTTAGCCCCGATAATTGGTCATCTCTAGAAAACGCGGATCTGAGAGAACATATCATACCCGTCGAAGTGCAAATAGACGTGATAATTTTCTTCACAAAGCGATCTTCTTTATTGGACAAAACCCAAGGAGTGGGAGGTAGTTGCAAGGGACCATCAGCACTCGATTGCAGCCAATGCACCTTCATCTTACCTACCTACCTTCAAATCCATTTGTGCCCCTACAATGTCTCTCTTTCTTGTGACGTGGTCCCATAGTAAGCTCTCCATATTCTTGAAAATATGCATGGGATTTAACAAGTGGTTGATCTACAAGTGATTCCGACACGGCAACTTGTAGAAAACTGAGAACCGTCGCATTCCGTTTGGATGCGACTCCATGTGGATCATTTTCAGCTCGTGTTGGAGGTCGTCCAAGAAAACCTTTCCTCAATTCATGACCCTCTGACAAGAAAGTGGCGCTTCCTTGATATACCATCTTCTTCGTGGTTCGTGACCTTTGGGAGTCAACTGTGGCCCACACAATGGACATGCATGATAAATTGAGGTAACTAGACCTGTCCTAATACCTCTATCCTATGAATACAAACTTGAACATACTATGATAGGCATTATCAATGAGAACGGAAGCCTACTCACATGAGCACTCCTCCAATCCCGAAAAGTCATGCATGGTCCACATGAGAATGACTCATGTACTAGCACAGACCGTTGACCATTGTGCTTGCTCATATCTTCCACATCAACCCTCTCTTCCCACAAGATCTCAAGCTCGTAGACTAATGGACGAAGATAGACGTTCATATTATTGACTTTATAGCAGCCAGGAACGAGCAAGCTAAGGATCAAGTGTTCTTTCTTCGTAGAAATCCATGGCGAGATGTTGTAGTTAACAAGGACTATAGGCCACACACTGTAAGAACTTGAGCAGAGACCGAATGGGTTCAAGCCATCCATAGCTAGACCATGCCAAAGATTCTTTGGCTCTCGTGCAAAGCTTGGAAAGGTAGAGTCAATGTCTCTTTTCGAATTAACGTGTAGCATGGAATCAGAAGAGTTTTTGCATCTCTCTCTCTCTCTCTCTCTCCGCGCGCTATAATTAATATTCAAAAGTTCGACTCTCGAGGACTGGAGCCATAGTTCGAAGTGATCAGGGAATGCCATGGAGATGGAAAAGGCAGAGCTGTGCTATGCACATCTATGTTTCCTGGCCGGAGCAACAAGCATGCATCTGGTTGTGAAATGCAAATGACAGAAATTTGCTCATTAGCCTCGGCTGTCGCTGAGATGATAGTTGTCGGTTTGGATGTTCTGGCGATCGACCTTACCGAGGCATGTAAATGCTTTGAGGTATAGTTAGCTGCTGCATGGCTTGCAAGTAAATTAGCAAGCAGGGTTTTTGGAAGAATTAGTGTCTACGTTGGCTAATTTTGGCCTTTGGAAGGAGGCGGCGACGCATCAAATCGATAGAGGAGGCCGTGAATGGAAAATCGAAGGGCGATATTCAAGCAAGCCAGTGCAGATGGTTAGTGCCTTGCCATTGTCGGTACGTATAATGATGGTTAGGATTTGCATGTAAAGGCTCCACTTGTCCCTGTAATATGTATTACTTTTTCCAGTGTGTTGTTGATAGGTTGCTCTTCCCGCATCATGGCTTGTTTCAATACTTCGTATTTATTTTAATCATGGCTTAGTCCAAGTGGTGTGTATGGGTGAAGTTATTGTTCTAAATCTCTTGAGTATTCTCTCTTATCTCTTTTGACTTGAGAGTGTGGACATCATCGGATAGTGATTAGAGAGTATAATTTCTATATTTATCTTATAATTGAAATTGGAGAGCAAACCTAAAGATATGTACAATCTATCAAGCCTTGTCTCTCTTATTGTCGCCCCTTTCTAATTGTTGGACCATGTGTATCCAATCCATGCATATACATCTAGAAGTCGATGGCAAGATACAATTTTCCCAAGCCATTCTCACTTTTTGCAATTGCTTGACCCTTAATGAAATACCTTTGAGGCTTTATCTTTCACCCTATGAAAATCCTCAGCAAGAATTACATGGCATTGTATTGTCATTAATAAATTTCAAAGATTAATTCTTTCATTTGTTGAGCATGGAACATAAAGAGAGATTATAGCTATTTCTTCTTAACCTTTGAGGTGAATGCAGACCCATCTATTTCTTAGGTCACTTGTGGTTGTACCCACCAACCCCTTTAGATTATTGTTGTATCCTAACCCCCCTTGGCTTCTTTGGGAATGGCTAATAAGGTCTAGGAGTATTTTGGGGGGGAGCAAATTTAGGTTTTTCAAGAAGATAATTCTTAGAAGTTTTGACTTTAAAGACGTCTAATGTTTGGAGTAGGATTTACATCCTTTAGCCAGTTTTTAATAGTTATTGCTCTACATGGATGAGACAACCCTTTGCAGTTATAAGACACTATTTTAATGAAGTTTATAATTAATAATATTTAATTGTTCATTTTCACCTTGTTAGCACCATACTTATTCTTGTTGAAGGGATTGCTATTTCTATCTCCTCCTTTAGAATATTTTCTTTTCATAGTTTGGTTAGTCTCTACTGAGTTTTTTTGAGGATTCATAGTAAACTTTGGATCTTGAAATTTTAGAATCATCCTCATTCTTGTCTAAGTTCTCTATTGTAACATCATCACTCTTTTCATTGAGGTTTATTTCCATTTCTTTCTTCTAGGTATTCTCTTTTAAAACTTCATCATTAGAATCAAATTCACATTCCCTTTCTTTTGGTTTTCTTTCATTGGCTCACATTCTATTGATTTATTAAAAAAATCCATTAGAGAGGGGTATATGTGTCATAGTTCAGTTGCTTTTCATTCCTCACTTGATTAGAATTGTGATTTTGGGGTACGAACTTTTTCCCTTTTTTATTGAACATTTGAAATCCTTCATTGTAGGTTTCTTTATCTTTTTTATTTCTTGTCGTCTATTTGGGCTTGAGTTATGGGAAGTCACTTTAAAAATGTCCTATCTTTAAACATTTAAAGTATATCTTTGGTAGTCTTTGTAAGTTAGGGGTTTCTTAGTAAGCACATTTTTATTTGTATCAAAGATGACCAAAAAGTTTGGGCACCTTTGGTAAAACTCATTTCTATTAGTACTTGTGAGGACACTAGTGAGGGTTAATGGCATTGGTTGATCTTTATTGTAGCATGCTCCCTAAAGGGGTAATAATAGTTTTAAACATTAGGTCATACATTCCTTGGGAGGTTTGTTAGGTCAACCCAAATAAAAACTTTATATGGTTTGTGTGGGAATTGAACTCAAATGTCCATTTGAATAGTGTTAAAGGCAAATATTTTAATATTTGCCTACTACCCTACACCTAGTACATTCAAGGCCGTCTCATTATTTTCGAATAAGAAAAATAAGTTATTGGAAAGGTAAATCATTTTAACAACATGATAGTTTTGATATTTTCAACTCTTTTTAATCCAAGTTTTCATATATTCCATTGTAGGCTGGCTACAATGGCACTAGTCTACCATGGTTTTTTTTTCATATTCCAAATTCTAAAGTTTAAGATTGGGAGTGTGTACAATGAGAGGGGGAATTACTTCATCGTCACTTACCTTTTTGTTTTATAGTTGTGCTTCATTAGCGTCCAATTGATGTGCTTTTTCTCGCAAGTAGCAATTGGCATCTTTGCTCATTATTTGACTTATTTGTGGAAGCCTCAATGTTTTGATTGGTTTTAGGTTGTTTCATTTTGCATCGTCTCAATCGAGGCTGGATGATTCTATTTAATAGGTTCAGTTTTTGCTTGTAGAACTTGTAATCTGCATCCTTCGATGCTTGGGCCTCAGTGTTGCCTTTCTCCATTTTGACCTTGATTCTGCCACAGATTATTTCTAAAAGAATGTGAGTTATTGTATAAGCTAGTGTTAAAAAGAGTGCTCTAGAGAGACTCTAGCGAGTCAGCAATGCCTTGGGCTTTTGGGTGAAAGAAAATACCCCCTCCCCCCAAACAAAGTGGGAGACTCAAGAATTATGTTTCTTTTTCCTAATAGCCTTGTGTAAGGATTGAAAATGATAGGGGAAAATGAAGGGAGTTTGAGACATATCGACTCCCAAATCAAATGGGAAAGTTTCTCGTTATTATAGACTTAGTTTCCTTTTGTTCTCTCCCGATTCTTTCCTCCGAGGATACATATTTAAATCCATAACTTATTGTTCTTTGATTGGGGAAACTCCAAGAGGGGGGTCTTTTTGTGAAGCACCTTTTTATATGCCGAATGCAGGGCATGGTAGGTAGTAGCCATAGTTGGCCGTTTTTGTTTAATGGCTACATACAAAGTAAGAGACACTTCCATGAAGAAAGGGTGTGGTAAGGGAAACAAGGAGGCAACCATTACAGATTCTTTACTGTAAATTTTTCACTTAAATAGGCATGCACAAGTCTCAGGGCATATATTTTGTTAATAAATATATATGAGGTGCAGTCAATTTACGTAGTAGAGAATCATGGAGATAGAGATTAGGGTGACACATGGATAAGAGGGAAACTTGACCTTGTTTGAGTAGTATTTTCTTTTTAAAATCAAAACCAATCAAATTTATATTAGAGAGTAAAATTGTATAAAGATTAATATTTCACAGAAGGATATGTCTAGAGATGTACCATCCGAAGGGGACTGTTTGCTTTTTGCACGCTTGTGTCCCTCCCTGCAGTGCAGGCTTTTTACGCCTTTGCTTCCAATGCTTGCTTCGCCTTTAATTCTATAATCAGCTATAATAATTTGCAGAACACTTTGCACAGCCCCTTTCAACGACGTCAATGTGTGTATTCCTCATGCTGCTATAATAATCAGCAATCCATTCAACCCATGGCCATGAGCAATGTGCGCCATCGATCATTTCTTGTCCCCCCGTTAGTCACCAGCTCTTTCCATTCATTGGTAGGGCATTCTCCAATATTTAATTCCCATGCACCTTGATATCGGTCCTTCCTTGCTCTCTCACTCCTCCCTCTGTTGCCATCATAACAAGCTTCAAATGCACAGTCATCATTATGCATAGTCATCATTATGTTGCCGACCAATGGTAGTGATGCCACATAGTGCTGGTGAGAGCCGGCGAGTACCTCGAGATATGTGAGAGCTGATATTGGAGAACCCTTGCCCAATGAATGGGAGGAGCCTGTGGCTATCGAGGACAGGAAACAATCGCTAGCGTGTGTTGCTCAGGGCTATGAGTTGGATCGATTGTTTTGATCTAACCTGGGCAAACGTTGAGGCATTGATCATCGAAACCAGATGCGCCAGAGTTGTGACCGTAGGTTGTTGCTTCTGTACAAGCTAATTGGTTGTGCACATTCAGGAGCCAGTTGAAAACAGCACCCTCAGATGGACTGGTGCAAATTTTCGATGTTGGGTTTTCAATTTGAGCTGCATGCTTTCCATCATAATTCTGCATGGTTTACAAGTAAGTCTCATTAATCAGTTACAAGAGACTATTTTTGTTACTCTTAGTGTAATTATCTTTGGGAGGGAGGTTTTGTGTTCGATTGTTCAGATATAAAGTTGTGCCAGGAAACTCATGGCATTCTCCATTAATGGTCATATTGTTGATCCTTTAAGGCTTCAGAGAAGCCTAGGGTGTGCTTGCTGCAGTGTTACATTCACTCAAGCATGTAATAAAGGTCTTTCATGGGTACGTTCTTCTCGATCCATAACCATATTGCAGAAAGGAAATGAAGCAAGCTGATTACATCATAATAAAGAAAAGGTCATTCATTGGTAGACCATCTTCAACACCCACAGCAGGAGGAATAATTTTCTTCCTGGCAACAAACCTTTCTCTTTCATTAATGTGATTACTGAATTTGTTCATTGTTCCAGGTTTACGGCTTTTTTATGATTGTTGATAATCACCCCATGTTTAAGGCGCCCTTCGTTTTATCGGTTGATAATTGCTCCTCGTTTATGGTGTGTGCTCGCTCACCCAAAATCGTGAGTTTTTGGCAAATATTTGAGTGACTTCAAAAGGCGCCAGCACTGCAGCCATTGTCACGCCTTCATCAATATATTGTCGAATTCATCCAGCGATGGAAAATTTTGTCGTTTTAAAGCGGCGTGCAGAGGCATTTTGCAGGCAGCAGACTTCCCAGCTCTAATTGCTTGTTCATGGAAGCGGATTCCGTCCGCAAGAAGAACTGAACCATTGTCTCGCAATGTTGACTGCTGTAATTCCTCCCATTGTATTATTGATCGCAGTAATCATTGATTATATTATTGTCTCGCAATGTTGACTGGAGCAGGTTGCAATAGCAGTAATCATTGAATTGATTGTGTACTCTGGGCGATTCGAGTTCTCTCAACAGCGCCCATGCATGCTTTGCTGTAGTTGCTGCAACACACGAAACACTCACTCGACAAACAAGTCGACTCATCTTTGTGCGAAGGATATACTGATTGATTGCCTTCTTCGAGAACACCTGAAGGAGACTATGGCCAATCTAGCACCGGAAAGAAGCATTCGATCATTGCCTGCATGTGAGATGCCATGTATGGTTCACCCTTGTGTATTTTGTTTCCGAGCTGTATGTCCATTTTCAACTCTTTTGTACTATGTTCTTTTTGTAGACTCCATCATGTAGGGTTCATGTGTTCTATTTCATTCCTTCTACAAGTGTATGGTTACTTCAACCCTTTTAAGTCTACTCCATTTGAAGTCCATGTCACTTCAAGTCTCTTAAGCAATGGCTTCACGTAATGTGTGAGACCTTGCTTTTGCATGGCCAACTGGATCTCTCTCCTAATAATCTAAATACGCATTATGAAATATGAACTAATAATTGTGACTTTATTTCATAGCTCTTTCCTTATGCCGTTATGGAAGTCGTTCTTGAGTTCCCCCATATAGGAATGAGGGCCCCGGGTATACACATCCGATAATTGTAAGTTGCATGGTGAACTAGAGATTGTTCGGGTATTTAGATCTTCAAGTCAAGACATGATGTATTACACAATTTCAAAAAAACTTTAGAGTTCCAACTTTCATGGTGAACTAAAACTTGGTTGGGTGTTTATAAGCAAATACACAAGTATGGCATATAGATACAAAAGAGCAAAGCGAAACCCTTTGTTGACGGTTTGCAATTGAAAATGTCCCCCTTTCTATGAGACAATTTAAAAAAAAAAAAGAATCTTTCTCTAAATGAAAGGAAGCTATCCATAAAAGCAACAAAGTGGAGTTTCCACTACAAAGTGTTGTGTTTTAAGAAGCTTTAGTCAAAGTGGGTCTTATTTTATTGTACCTACATGACTTTGGAATAATGAAATCAAATCAAAGATTTTACCCTTGACATTCTTGCTCCATGACATGTGGTTGGTCTATGGATATGCTTTCTTAAGCTTTCTCGATAAACACTTTTGCTACTAAGCAGGATACTAGAGTCATCATTGCTTCTATGAAACACACCTTTGAATCATGTATGAAGTGTTTTGATTTTGCAGCAAGTGAATGCATTGCCTTACCTATTCAAGGTGTGGTGGAACTAAATTTAGATCTTAATTGGTTGGAACTATCCAAAACCTTGGACCATGAGCAAGCATAAAGTAGTGCAATGGATACCATTGTTGTACTAGATGTGGAAGTAGGAGTAAGTTTAGGCAAAGACTCAATCACTATCTCGTTAAATCTAAAAATGTGTACAGAAAGTGATACTGAAATGTCATAATTGAACGCAATTAGAAAACCAAACAAAGACTTGCTTGATTTCTTGTGAAGGTCAAAGTCTACAACATTGAGAAGTCAAGAATGGGCTTCTTGATACCAAGGAACAAGCCAAGCCTTCAGATCTTCAAATGATTCACAAAGCTTCTAAAAGAAGCTCAAGCGATTATCATGCTAGGGGTGAAGTGTGAATCAATAACCAGTGAGTTTATGAGAGGTAGATCTAGTAGCTCTTCTCTGAATATGCACTTCAATCCAACATGGCATTTATGAAAAAATATCAATTACAATGGGCTTTAAAGGAATCCTCTTGAGCGTGATAACACAATCCCCATGGTACAAGGAGCAAAATTGCCAAACAAAGGATGTACTCCATGAAACCTAAGTTACATGCAAGATATGCTAGAAAATATAAAACTTTGAAAGTAGGGTTTATCTATGTGATAGAGCACAATAGTGGTATTGAAGAAAAATAGTAAGCTTAGAGTGTGCTCTCTAACTATAACACAGTCAATATATTAACCAAGGGATAACTATCCCTTATTGAAATTAAAAAATAGCTCAAGCCTTCACTTAACCAACACATAGAAAATTTTTGCCACCACTATATTCGAATGGGTGCGGCAGTGGAGGAGAGGAGGAGGGGGGTGGGGCCATTCACCTTTTTGCATGACATATGTATTTACTATCTTCTAGCTCTTCAGGTGTAGAATCACATTATAGCATGGAGTTAGAGTATTTGTAGATGAGTCAAGTAAAAGGTGTAAAGAGTTATTCTTTAAGATTTTGAAACATCATTTTGGGTAGAGTTTGCATGTGTTCTAACATACATGATATCAATATATAAGATATCATCAACAATATTTAAAAAGAAAAACATGTTTGGGTGCAATGGGAACTTTATGGAGCCTCTTTCCTATCAAAACAATAAATGGTTCAAACTCTTTTATTATTACAAGGCAATGTACAAATTATCTTGGAATTAAAAAAATTTCAAGGTTTTTAATGTATCATGTCCCTCATAATTGTGGCCCTTTAGCATGGCATTGCTTGATTTTATGCTTAACAGTACATGTGTTGCACTTTTTTCGCTAGCTTGAAGAAAGGCTCTTATAAACATTGTATTGTTTAAGGGTTTTCGTATGAGAAAGGTAGCAAGCCTAGAGAAATATAGAACTTTTATAGCACTTGCTTGGATGGGATGCCAATCTTTTTATCAAGAAATCTCATACTCAATATCTAAACCTCGTAAAATGATGAAAATATCAATTTGTTTCAAGTGACATAGTAATATCTTCGAAGTTTGGTGATGGTTCTAGGGTTGTAAGAATGCAATTAGTCTACAACTTGGATGAGATGTCTATCTTTTTGTTAAGTTTCTTTGGTGGAAAAGACCCAAGGAGCACAAGGTAGTTGCATACGACTATTAGAACTTGGACTGTGGCCAAAGTGCCTCCATCATGGCTATCTCCTTCAAATCTATCCATGCCCCTACAATGTCTCTTTATTGTGATATGGTCCCAAAATAAGCTACCCAAATTCTTGAAAATGTGCATGGGATGTTAATTTGTATGTGGATCCAATATGGCAACTCATAGAAAATTGAGAATCGTCACATTTTGCTTTGGAAGTGACTCCTAGTGGACCATTTTCCACTCATATCAGCTTTGAGCATTATTTCATGCTAGAGGTTGTCCAAGAAAACCTACCCTCAATTCATGGCCATCCAACAAGAAAACAATGTGCCCCTAATATACCATCTTCTTCATGCTCCACGACTTTCAAGAGTCTATCACACAATGAATATGCATAATAACCTGTGGTAACCAGACCTATAACAATATCCCTATCTAGTCAACACAAACATAGACAAGCCATGTTCGATATCGGCAACAAGAATGGAAGCTCATTTACTAGAGCACTCCCAAAATCCCAAAAAGTCATGCATGGTTCACATAAGAATGGCTTGTATATAAGTGGACCACGGACCAACATTCTTGCTAATGTCTTCCATAGCAATCCCCTCCTCCCACAAAATCTTGAGTTTATCAACTGATGGATGGTAATAGACATACATGTTCTTGACTTTAGAGCACCTAGGAATGAGTAAGGTAAGGATCATGTGTCCCTTCTTGGTAGAAAGCCATGGTGGGATGATATAGTTTACAAGGACTATAGGCAACACACTATAGGAAGTTGAGAAAAGACCAAATGGCTTCATGCCATCCATAGCATCATCACGAGACTCGGACATCATGTTTTGAAGTCGTAGTATGTAATATTTTAGTAACTTGCAAAAAAAAACCCAAGCACCTTTGAAGAGCATAAAAATCATTTTTATAATGAAGTCAAAGACAAACAACCATAGTATATACTTAAACAACTTTGTCACACTCACATTGCTCCATTTATAATTTGCCTATACACTTAGAAGTGTAAGCAGCTTCTTTAAGCAAGATTCTCTCTTCCCCTCCTCTCTCTATCTCACTATTTTTCATGAAACCCCTCTCTACGAGCTTTTCTTTATCTTCCTCTTTCTCTCTTTCTCTCCCTCTCTTCTTCTCTCTATTTCTTTATCTCCCTCCCTTTTCCCCTCTCCCTCAATGCATCTCTCCATAAGAAAAAATAAAAATAGAAAATAAGAAAAATTAAAAACAAATAAATGGGAAGTGATGTCTCCCTCCCTCTCTTTATCTCTCTCTCCCCACCTCTTCTTTTACTTTTCTCTCTTTCCCTTCTCTCGCATTCTCTCATTGTTTCTCCATTTCTTTCTCACTCTCACTCTCTATTTTTATATTTCCCTCCATCTCTCTTTTTTTCTCTCCTTCCATCTCTCTATATCACTCTTCCTCACTCTTTTTTTTTTCCTATTTCCCTCAATGTCTTTATTAGTATCTCCCTCTCTCTCTCTCTCTTCTTTTTACTATCCTCCCTCTCCTTTTACTTGCCCTTATTTTCTCTCTTCTCTCTTTTTCTCCCTTCCTTCTCTTCCCCTCTCTCTATTTTTCTCTCCTCCTTGTTAATCTCAACATAAAAAAAGTAAAAAAAGTGGAAAAGCTCAAGTTGAGAGCTAAAAGAGGCAACCCAAAAGGAAATCAAACACAAAAGAAAAAGCTGGAAGGGAAACGACAAAAAGTGCAAGGGTAGCCTCAAAATCTAAGTCAAAGGCAAAAGCACATTTGTAAAATGCAAGGCGCTCCTAAAGGTTTTGTAAAAGAGCGCTGTCGGAGGGGTTTTTGTCGAAAGGTCGAATCCACCAGGGATCAGAAGTAGAAGGAAGCAGAGATGGAAGATGGAAGAGAAGATAGAGAATACCCAAGTGGTAAGCAATACAAAAACAAATCACAATGAATTGAATCAATATGTATTGAAAGAACCTGGAATCTTTGCACTACTCAAAAGCAATCTCCAGGCGTTGGTTCTCCTGGAGCTCCTTCGTAGACCAAAAACGTGGATCAGAAAAATCAACTCTTTCTCTGCTGTTCGGAACCCAAATCTGATGGCTCTGTTGGCTTCGAAAGGGAGGTAAAACTCAAAGACACCTACTCACAGATCTCCCATATCACTCCTTTTTCCTTCAGTTCAATTTGCAGTTTTCAGCCTGTTTACAGCGATCGCGACGCGCGCGATTTCGTCCATCTGTCTTTTTTATGAAAAATCTCCTAATTGGCTGAAAAAGCAACTAGCTTTTTGCATGCCATCCTAATCTAGAAGCTTTTTCTAACTTTTTTGGATTTTTACAATAAATAATATAAAAAATAGACTAAAATTATAAAAAAATCTAGTATTTTTGGATAATCTATGCAACTCACACTAGTACTAATGGTTCAAATCACATTGACTCTCTAGATCAATAGAGAAGTCGGATGATGATGCATTCTATACTTTTTCACACCGTGTCCTCATAACATCACGACATCCATCCCCTCTGAACATGTGCATCCTCCGGTATGCGCCACAAAATAGTCCTCTTGGATTGAATAGCCACAACATTATCTTCCAAAGTAACTGCCGCATAGACAAAGCACCTCCAGGATTAAAAATTCAATGCTATTCCATCCAACATAGGAACATCTCACCATCCAAACTCGCTCCTTCTGGATCATAAGGTTTTATCAACGTATTCAAGCCACACAGCTTCAATTTTGAAGATCCTCTAGATACGATAAATATACTCACAATGTGCCCATCTTCATAGACATAACAACACCCTTGCTCCTTCTGAATCCATTGCTTTGGAAGCAACCCATATTGATACTTTACTTGATTTTTCACATCCAAGATCTTCAGAACATCATCCATATCCAAGCCATCCATAGCATCATGAGCATCCAGAAATAAGGTATCCACTGTAGTTCTTGGCAAAGCATCAAATGGCATCCTGCATTCATTAGCAAGGTCTTCTAACTGCGTAAGTGTTGTGAAACACGGATCTAGAGCATGGCTATGGTGGTTCAAAAATGGGAAGAGAACTCATGTAGACATAGACTCAGACACTGACTGTCACACAAGTGAATTAGGTTTCAAGATTGAGACTTGAACTCATAAACACAATCTTGTGTGTTGACAATGACACTGACACTTTACTGGAAAGAAAAGAGTACTATCATTACATTAAGAAAAGGAAGCAAGTACAATGCTTTATAGGAAAGTAGGAAACTACAGTAGACACTACTGTGCATATGGGATAGGTAAGCCTGCATGTCCTTGGCCCTGAAGCTCCATACAAAGAGTCTGTTAGTGAGTGTGATTGCTGAATCTCAACACCCCTCCTCAATCACAACTAGAAAGGCACAAACTGTGTAGAGGCTGTAATGAGAACCACCTGCAAAGTGTGGGCACACCACAAACATGGTAGACACCAGAGGCTGTCACAGAAAAAGGCTAAGTGTGGGCACCAAAACATGATGGACATCGAGAGGCTGTAACAGGGGCCTCACAAAGTGTACAGCGACTGTAGTGCCAAGTTACATGAGGAGTTTACGAAGCTTATGGAAAGAAGCATTAGGGCTAGGAAATACAAGGCTTTTAAAACAGTCTATCATAGTAATGAGAGTAGAAGGAATGATGAGGCTCGTCCTTCCGATCCTTCTGGTCTTCATCTTCATCTTCATCTTCATCTTTTGGTCCATGGTCGTCTTCTTCTTTCACAGCTGCAAGATAGGCCTTTTGGGACCTCTTCCTAGCATGATAGAACTTCTCAGTGTGTCCGGTCCTTTTGCAGAAGTCACAGAAGAGCAGTTCCTTTTTACCTTTGTATCTGTTGTTTACATATAATATTTTTTCATCCTTTGAAGTGCTAGGCTCTTCTTTGCTTTTAAGTTTCTTTTCTTCATCTAGCAGAGAGGCTTTAATATCAGCAAGTTGAGGATCAGGCATATTGGTTAGAGTGGTTGATACATTATCATAGGCAGAAAGCAGACTTTTTAACAAGACACCAATACAAACATCTTCATCCATTTTTAGCTTTATCCCTGCAAGTTGAGTAAGCAGGCTTTCCATGTAGTTCAGATGGGATGCCAGGGATGTATGAGGCTTCATATCAAGTCGGAAAAATTCAATCAATAGACCATACTTAGACGACTTTGACTCTGCACCAAATAAGGTATCCAATTTGTCCCAAGTGTCATGGGACGTGTCACAGGCATCCATTTGCCAGGTGTGAAACCCGACTCCCTTGAACCGAGCATTTGGAGAGTCTTTTCCCATGTTGGCTGGCTGGAGCAGCAACAAATCAGCTCCAAGATTCTCAGATGTTACAAGTGAAGGAGCAGATTACAATGTGTCAAGAGACACAAGTAATGGTGGTGTGAAATCACATTATGTAGAGACTTGATGTTGAGCTTGAATCTTCCTTGCTCGGGGTCGTCGATCCTTCTTCAATCTTCTCAGGTCCTTCCCCTCCTTGATTTGGTGCTGGGATAGTAGATCAGAGTGGTAGTAGGTTGCTCCAGGTGGCAGGAGAGAGAAAATGATGAGATTTTTGAGCTTTGATGAAACTGGCTATGACTGACAGTTTAGGGTTTCAGACAGGGGCCTCATTGTTTGCAAATCGCAGGAGCTGTAGTTGATCATTTTGAAAACTTTTTTAATGGAAATGAATCTTACTTCATGCTCTTCAAAAGACCTATCCTCCTCATCAAGATTGTAGCGTGTACGGTGTGCGCGCAGAGCGAACGAATAGATTAGGCAGCAGATTTCGTCAGCAGCCATGAATTTCAACAATGCTGGAGCATATACGGACTAATGTTGGTGTTTGAAGTGACAGGAGGCAGCACCCTGAGCCAAGGAATGTATGTCTAGAAGAGAGCTTATGAAGATATGCTCTACAGAGAGAGATATGAAGGCTCCATGGAGGGTATGTCCTACAGGTCACAGTTGAAGACTATGGCAGTGACTGAGAATTTTCACAATGCTGAGCTTCAGATAGCCAAATGTCATGGATTGATGTGATGCAAGGAAGCTTTGTGAGTTGGGGAATACTTTTCCAGAAGGAAGCTCCAAGAGATTTGACCTTTGGAGTGAGATATAAGCGACTCAATCTGACAAGGTGCTGCTGGCTATGGCTACCATGGAAGCTCAAGTGAAGGTAGAGTTGGGAGATGAAGTCATGGGATGAAACTGAGCTGACCAGAGATTAATATGATCTGAGAGAGAGCAAAGGAGAGCTAAGCTGAGCTTATCCATGCCCAACTAGGCTCTGATACCATGTTGTGAAACACGGATCTAGAGCATGTCTATGGTGGTTCAAAGACGGGAAGAGAACTCATGTAGACATAGACTCAGACATTGACTGTCACACAAGTGAATTAGGTTTCAAGATTGAGACTTGAACTCATAAACACAATCTCGTGTGTTGACAATGACACTGACACTTTAGTGGAAAGAAAAGAGTACTATCATTGCATTAAGAAAAGGAAGCAAGTACAATGCTTTATAGGAAAGTAGGAAACTACAGTAGGCACCACTGTGCATATGGGATAGGTAAGCTTGCATGTCCTTGGCCCTGAAGCTCCATACAAAGAGGCTGTTAGTGAGTGTGATTGCTCAATCTCAACAGTAAGAGCCATAGGCATGGTTCCTTGAGACACACTCTCCTCGGCATCCCGTGGCTTTCATACTTCCTTTTCCAAAGCATCTTTTCCTATGTTACCTGTAACACATAAAGCATCAAGAGCTAACTGCTCAATAGCAAACAATGATTCTGCCTCTTGCACATCAAGAAAAGTATTCATAATTTCTTGTGTGTCCTCATCATCCCTTACCACGGCATCCTCCAATGGATTTGTCCAATCATCTAGTGCACCCTTCTCATCTTGTTGACTACCCTGCTCCAAATATTGTGGAACCTCTTGAGCACAAGCCTCATCCATAGCAACAGTATCCAAGCCATCACCTGCATTAGAAATCAAGTGAGTCTCACATGAACCACACATGGATCCCTTTGCCTCTTCATAAAATACCTCAATGTTGCCAACATGCTCTTTGTCATCTGCATGCAAACAAGTAGCCAAAGAGTCTGATATTTCTTGCATAGTCCTTTGGTCTAACACTTCTGTCTCTTCCTTGTGGATCTCTATATCTTCAGTAGTCTCTTGTAAACCTGTCATAGAATCACAAGCTGCATTCACTTTCACTTCTGGAGCAAACAATTCAACCACCAACTTTGAATATACAACCTCGACTATAGCTTCATCAGAAGCCTTCCACAAGGTAACATCTTCTTGCAAACACTCAAATTCAGAGCCTCAAGTAAGGAATGTGCCTCATGCACATGGTCATTCACCTGTAAAGAAGTATCACTGGATAAACTCTCAGTATCATCTACATCAATAGAAAGTGCAATAGGCAAGACATCTCCATCACTGTTATCATGCACATGTGTATCAACACTGTCAGACTCAGGGAATTCTTCTTTCAAGGCATCCTTGAACCCTTTCCAAGTTGCACCATGCCTTCACAGTATACCCTCAATTCAGTCCTTAAGATTTTGCTACACTAGCTGGAGAAAATAGACAACCCTTTGTACCTCAAGCACATTGCGCCTTTGCATCGCTATGTCAAAATAGTTGAGATATGTTGATGCATATGACCCATCAAAGAAACCCAATTCTTGTGTCATCCACTGAAAATAATCCTTGATCAAATCCTCTTTTTCAGTCTTCACCTCTTCCAGCATGATTTGTCCTTGCTCTTCTATCTGCTTCTGTTGCTCATACAACTATCTACATGTGTCCAATAAAAACATTTTGAAACCAATATCTGCATCTCAAAATTCAATTATCCAAGAACACCTGTCAATAAACTGCTTCAAATCCGCCATAGAACTCACAGCTGGAACTATGCCTCGTGATAAGCCACCCATGTCTACCCGTCTTCCGTTGATTTTCACCGCGGGTTCACCAATGTCAGAGGGTTTTTTTTCGAAAGGTCGAATCCACCGGGGATCAAAAGTAGAAGGAAGTAGAGATAGGAGATGGAAGAGAAGATAGAGAATACCCGTGGTAAACACGACAAAAACAAATCACAATGAATTGAATCAATATGGATTGAAAGAGCCTAGAATCTTTGCACTACTCATAAGCATTCAGAAAAATCAGCTCTTTCTCTGCTGCCCAAAACCCAAATCTGATGGCTTTGTTGGCTCTGAAAGGGGGGTAAAACTTCACGACAACTGATCACGGATCTCCCAGATCACTCCTTCCTTCAATCAATTTGTAGTTTTCAGCTTGTTTACAATGATCATGATGCGCGCGATTTCGTCCATCTGTCTTTTTTATGAAAAATCTCCTAATTGGTTGAAAAAGCAACTAGCTTTTTGCATGCCATTCTAATCTAGAAGCTTTTTCTAACTTTTTTGGATTTTTACAATAAATAATATAAAAATAGACTAAAATTATCCAAAAATCTAGTATTTTCGGATAATCCATGCAACTCACACTAGTACTAGTGGCTCAGATTACATTGACTCTCTAGATAAATAGAGAAGTTGGATGATGATGCATTTCATACTTTTTCACACTGTGTCCTCATAACATCACGACAGCGCTAGGCTCCCTCTTGTGCAAATTGTAACGGTAGACGAGCGGTAGAAAGGAAGCTAACAAGATAGGCAGACAATAGGAAAGAGGGCCTACGCCACAACCGCCCGGCCATGTAAAAAACAGGACTACCACCCAAAAGGGATTATGATTTTATATATAAACTCATAACGTGAATGAGAAGCTCATTCTTTGGTGTGTGGCAAACATGATCTCTTCTTCTTCTCGTCTTCTCTCCTTCTTGCTTGCTTGTGGGTGTGTAAGAGTGTGAGGGAGTGAGTGTGTGAGGGTGAGGGATCAAGGAGAAGAAGCTCTCCATAGTCTCCTCTCTTCTTCTCTTCTCTTGTCTCGCACACGGCTATGGAGGACGGAGCTTGAAGGTGGAGGCTTGAGGTTTCTTGATCTTGCATCTAGAATCATGGAGCTACCAAGTTGCTTGAGGGAGGAGGCTACTCGTTCAGGCTTCAAGGTAATCTCACTATACCCCTTACAATCGAAGGTGTAGCAACTAGGTGTGAGTGATAGCCATTTGTGCTCACTTGAAACATTTGAAAGAATAAGTGGTCTGTGGGTCTTGGTCGTTGAGCGTGAGGTCCCATTACATTTTGGTTTCATTTCAGGGACACAGGGATTTAAGCTTGAGCACTTGCTTGCCTTAAATCAAGCGACGAAGTAAGGGTTTTATCCCTGAACAAGAGCTTGAGATACATAGGAGATTTGGGCTTTTTAATCTTCAAAACAAGTAATGATTTCAATTTTTTATGAGTAGACAAGTAGGAGGGTTCATTTTAGTACTTTGTGTTTTTAATTTTGTTGCATTTAGAGTAGGTTAGGATTAAGAAATTGAAGGAAAAATCTTTAGGGTTTGTGCTCTAAAATAGACCAAAATAGGGCAAAATTAGGGGGAAAAAATGAACTTGTAATCCATTGACAAGGCATGAGCATTTATGGGATAGCACTTGGGCATTAGGACAAGGGCTTAAGACCCAAGGAAGGGGGTTTCACGGCTTATTTTGAGTTCTATAATCTAGAGAGAGAGAGAGAGAGAGAGAGAGAGAGAGAGAGAGAGAGAGAGAGAGAGAGAGAGAGAGAGAGAGAGAGAGAGAGAGACTTCGATGTTACATCGAAGCAATTGGCATTCCTAGGAGTTTTCTACTTGGTTCGGGTACGTATAAACCTTCCTTTGCATCTACCCTTGGATTTTGGAGAATGTTGCTCGTGGGCCAAAATTGTTGCCACCAATTGACATTTCTTGGCATTGTTTGTGTGCTAGCGGAATTGGACACGGTCTAGTGGGGTCCGATTCTTAGAGTTCCGACACTCCCAGATTTGGACAGCCGGTTCAGGCTGAGCCCTAGAATCAGCCCTCGGCCAATCACATTCGGCCCACTCAGCCCAACTAAACTCAAAACTACCCGCTCGACCATTTGATCCAGTCACATTCAGATGCTTCACTCAATCATTCAGTCTGCTTGATTCAGTCCAACTACCATTCGGCCTAACCACATGGCCTTGACCACTTGGACCACAGTATTCATCCCATTTGAATCGAGGGAATGGCCATTCGGGCCACCTTGCTATGTGGCATTCAAAGGGCTCTACGTTTGGCCCTCAAACACTCGGCCTCAGATTGGGCCCTCATATCATTCAGCCACCCCGATATGATTCCGCCCTAGGCAACTCTAACGAGTCAAATGTGACAATCATACCTTGCAATTCAAACTAGCTAGGCCGAATCTAGAATCTATCAGATTTGACATCTATAGATCTTGACTGACCTGGACCATAGCCGTACGAACCCTTGAGATGATATAGACAAACAAAATACCTTTTCTAGAGCAAGAAAGAAGAGAACCATTGAGTCTCAAACCTAGAAGCAATACGAGTTGACCTACTAGCTATCCACCTTGCTAAGAGCACCAAATTGAACCATAGACCCTAAGCTGGACCTTGACAAGCGAAAGGACAGATCACAGTCCCTAGAGACCATCAAGAGTGTCCAACAACTGAACTTAAATCCCTATTAGGTCGAGAACATAGACAAGAGTGCTGAAGCTACATTTACAATTCTGCATTGCACCCCACATTGTTTTTCGACACTCAAAGTGCATCTAAAAAAAAAACTAAAAGCTTGATTTCGTATAGTGCATGGAAGAGAGCACATATACACACACATACACATATAATTGAGGACTGTTTGTAAATAACAAGGAACTCACTTAGACTTAAGAAATTGAATGAACCCACTAGTAGGAGAGGGCCCTGAAACTTAGACGGGTGACCAAGAACCCCAAGTGGTAGGACCAAGAGGAAGATACAAAGCAAGAGCTAGATAAACCAAAGGTCCGATATCATTACCAGAGTGAATCTACCCAATTTAATCAACCTCTTTGACACCTTGGTGGAACAAGAGACTACGAATAATGCAGAGACAAGCACGAACCACAGACTCAACAGAGAGCTTGATTTGGGGGATTTTCCAAATTAAATCCAGCAAATGGTGAGCAAGTACAACTTGCAAACCTAGAGGGACCACCATAGTAGGCCATTGGAGGATATCATAGTAGACCTCGAAGAGGATAGGAGACTAGCACAAGAAGCTTTGCAAGGCATAGTAGCCTACAATCAGGAACAAAAAGCTTAAAGCTTGCGACAAAATGTAGAAATGCAAGAGATCCAATGAATATTAGCCTTAGCCAATAGAAATTGATCAAGACCTGATGCTAAGAGAGAGAGAGCACTAGAAGGAGACCTTATGCTGAGCGTGCTTCTTATGAAATGACTATAAGACAACACATCCACAAAATCAACACTTGCAACCTCATTGCTCATAGGGCTAGGAGTCAACCAAGGCTCGAAGAGCCAATCAAAAATCCATGTTATTACTAAGCTATTAGATAATACTAGCCAAACAACAACCCCTATAGCTTCATGGAGCAGTTGAAGCAGGTTTGTGAGGCGAATGGCCTCATCGATCTCACCCAAGGTACGCAGACCTTTGACCTATGCTTATGCAATAAGGGAAAGACTTGCTACACCAACTTAGATATCGCAGAACGTAACAACTTTAATCATCTCAAGAGCCTCTTCATCAAGAGATTCTTAGAGTCTTGTTACTTGAAAAATCTAATTGTACGGTGTTGCACAGGTTACGTGTGGGAGTTTGAAAAAGTAGCTCATCAAAAGGATACTTCAAAGCATGATGTCACTAAGAAGCATTATGCCTTCATATTTCGAGTTAGGTCATCAGTATAAGATGATGTCCACCTTTGTCAATTTATGCAACTACTATAGTAGTTCAAAAGAGCTTCTTAGTAGCATTGATGGCAGGTGTAAGCTTCCTTGACATCCACCTTTGTTTTAAAGCACTATCA
The DNA here is from genome assembly GCF_053477565.2 of Lygodium microphyllum. Taxonomy (NCBI): domain Eukaryota; kingdom Viridiplantae; phylum Streptophyta; class Polypodiopsida; order Schizaeales; family Lygodiaceae; genus Lygodium; species Lygodium microphyllum. The sequence continues at coordinate 99,416,442 of NC_141161.1, forward strand.
ACATAATTCTAACTAACTGTCACATGCTGTGGGCATGATATCATTCAACCAAAGAAAGAAGCTCTTCACAAGGACAAACAAATTTGTCGCACCTTTGAATGGCTCACTATCCCTTTTAATCTCATGGAATGGCTAGTTATCATGGCATAGTTTCAAGCTCCTCATTTATCATGCTGCACTCATGATCTTGCAACCTGAAAAGTTTAAGTAGATCCACTACTAAAGCACCAATTGACTCCATCAAATAACACACTTGGCAATACATCCTCTAGATTGTTGTTGTCATCTAAGACCAGTTTTTCCTCCAACATAAACCCCCAACTCCGTTCTATTCAACTCAAGTAAGCTGCTCTAGTACAAGCCACTGTAGTTACTAATCTATGGCGATAATCTATCCCAGATCGAACTATAACATGTGTTTTGTATGTCAAAGCTATAATCTCCCTAGCCGTATTGTTATTATGTCCTCTTCCTTCATAATTTCAATTTTTTTCTACTATAAATGACGACCTTCATCAACCTCTGTGGCCCAAGTATCTTGATGATATTCTTCGTACAGTACTTATAGCATCAACTTGCCTTAGTTTGCCCTAGTATAACACCATTTGTGGCATAATATTTATGACAGTAACGTCTCTAGATCAAAACCTTAGTGATTATAATGATAAGAGGAATCTCAAAACATGCTATAATGTTTATAGGTAATATCTTTACTCTACTTATGAGCAGAGGTGAGACTCGACTAAACCATAAATTATGCTTTGTTTTCAAAAACTCAAGCATTACAAAGCTATTAGTTTGAGCTTCATTTTCATCAAGTCAAGCATTAAAAGGAAATAGGTGAGAGAGAAGCAATGGTGGAATGCAATGCAAAAAGCTATGGAGTTCAAAAGGGTTGAAAGAAAGAAGAACACAAGAGAGTTATGCGGGTACAAAATGAATTATGCTCTTATTCTTTCTTATCTTCACTTATATATGGTTGTAGTACATATACAAGGGGTGCCTATATAGGCCATTGACTTTTACCCCAACAATATCCCACTTAAATAACAATGTGCCTTTATGGGAGTCTTAGAAAACAAAGATATTATCCAATACCCATCAACAATCTGCAAGTTCAATGTGCTTAACCTCAAAAACCAACATAATGAAGTGATAGTTCACTTCAATGTGCTTTTTCTTTGCATGAAAGATAGATTTTTGTACCAAGTGAAAGGAGCTTTAACTATCATAATGCAACGTAGGCACATCTTTTGCAATACTCAAGTCTCATACCAGACAAGTAAGTGATATAGCTTCCTTGCAGGGGTTGCAGTATACTATGCCTCAACCGTAGATAAAGCTTTACATACCTATAATCAAGAGATGCAAGAGAATACACTACCTATAAAAGTGATGTCAAAACTTGTAGTAAATCTTTTAGAGTCTACACTCCGTGCAAAATCAAATATATAAAGACAAAACATTTAATAGACCTCTTAGAGTCTACAATCCCTACAAAACTAACATCTACATATCCAAGAGTAGATGCATCCTTCCTTTAAAGCATATGCACATAGATCTATTTCCATTCAAGTATCTCATGATACTCTTCATTTCTCCCAATGCTTCTTGCCAAGGATTTCCATACACCTACTAATAACTACTTTCACCACATAGTTAATGTCTTGACATGTAGTAACCATGCATACATCAAGCTATATCAACTCTAGATGCATACAAAACCTTGCCATTTTAGTCCTCTAGTCATCTAACTTAGAGATATCTTCTAGGCTAAGTTTCAAATATAGAGGTAATGGAATAGTGGTAGACTTTCCACTCTCCATATTGAAATGCTATAATATCTTCCCAACGTATTCTTCTAAGTCAAATATAATATCCTTTTGTCTTGATCTTACATAATACACACACCAAGAATGTGATAAGCATTCTTCCAGTCCTTCATGTCTGATGTCTCAAGTAACCTTTTCTATAAAGCATCCACATTCATAATGGACATCCCAGCCATTAACATGTCATCCACATATAGAATCAATACTATAAGGCTATTATTCCTAGCCTTTCTAGTATATAGATAGTATGTGCTCTCACTCCTAGTATGCTTGTGAGATCGCATAAAGTATCGAACTTATGATACCATTTTCTAGGAACCATATAAACTCTTATACATCTTACACACCAACTGCCCCTTTCCCTTCCACAACAAATCATGTAGATTTCTTTATGTAAATATCCTCATGTCAGTCCCTATGTAAGAAAGTGGTATTTAGATCCGTTTGAACCTATTCTATCTCCTCTCTAGCAACCAAAGCAAGAACCATATGAAGGGTCTTGCTTGCTATTGAGAAGATCTCATTAAAATCAAACCTCTTATCTTGTTCAAATATTTTGGCTACCAATCTTACCTTGTACTTAGAAAATGCATCAAATGGAGATACCTTCAGCTTGTAAATCTACATACATGGGAGTGCATGCTTCTCCTTAAACAAAGAAACTAACTCTCATGTAGCATTCTTTTCCAAAGAATCCATCCCTCTTCCACTTATGGCTATCATCCCTAATAATAACATCATCATAACAAGAAGGCTCATGATAATCTATGACCATGATATAGTCTACTATGACCATGATATAGTCTAGAGATAGAGTATATCTATTTGGTAGTCTAAAAACCATCGTAGACCTACATAAAACTAACTCAATGAGAGCCTCAGCCTCTCCCACCTATCTATTGTATAAGAAATGAGGTTGTCTACTATATTATGGTACTCCTACCTCAATAGTAGCAAGTTGTCCAAGTCTTATATTATGTGGAATAAATCATACAATCAGCTCATGTACTAGCTTTCCATCCTCTTAAAATAGCAATTTCTGGATCTCAACCATTTTGATAGGTTGCTTATGGATCTTATCCTAATTAAAGATGGCATCATGGATGCATACTATGTTCTTTGATTCAAGATCCCACAAGCGATAGTCCATTTCACCAAACTCTCCATAGCTAAGAAAAATACATTTCTTGGACGTAGGATTAAGCTTACTTTGATTATTCTTAGGTATATAGATATGCCTCATATCCAAAAATGCGCAAGTGATGATGCCTATATTTTTTCCCAAGCCAAAAATCCTCTTGTATCTTTCCATGGCTTGCGAGGAGACCTATTGATTAATACACTACTCTCCTTACAACTTAAATGCAGAATGCATTAGTGAGACTAGCTCTATAGAGCATACCACAAACCCTTTCATGAATGGTCATGTTCATATTCTCAACCACACAATTTTAAGGAGGATTTTTAAGAGTTACCAACTCTCTCTTGATACCATAGTTTGCATAAAAATTCATAAAGGCATGTGAAGTGTACTCTCCACCATTATCAGTCCTCAAGCACTTAAGCTTCTTGCACGAGTGATTCTCTCCAAATGCCAATAACTTTTGAAATGCATTCAACATGTCACTCTTCTTGTGAAGAGGATTATCCCAAAACTACCTTGAGGCATCATCTACAAAAGTGACAAAGTATAATACTCAACCTAATGAAGCCATATGGATCGGTCCACATACATCAATATGAACCAAATCAAGATATTATGACCTTCTACTCACATTATATGTTTTATACGACATCTTAGTTTTCTTTCCAAAGAGACAATACTCAAAAACTCCAATTTAAAGAATGTTTAGAGATAGAAGATAATGTAAACAATAGAAAGTTTTCATTCCAATGATTGACATATTCTCTGAATGGCAATGCCATAAAGAAATATGTGATTTTTTAGTGAATGGCTACAACATGATCTTTAATACCAAAGAAATGAAAAATATACAAAGCACCTTATTTCAGCGTCGGGGGATGTACCTATAAGAAATCATCCTAATAATGTACGTTCAAAGGGTATTAAGAAACATCTTTTTTTACATGTTGTATGGCCTTAAAATGATCCCTTAAAACTTATAGATTTTTTGATTTGTAATTGAAAAATCCATTTTATAAATATAATTCTATAGATTTTACTAAATAAAATACCCTTTCTTTTAAATTCATGTGCTATCTTATATGCTCTATAAGGTGCACCCTTGGGATTTTAGCCCTTTGGCCATGACAAGAGATCCATTACAAATCTACCACACATAATCACCAACTATCACTATAATCACAAACAGCATATTGGCATGCACTAATTAGACTTTTTCTTGAGTCTGGAACATGTACGTTTCATAAGGTTAAAAAAGATCATTTGGTAATAACAAATGCATATCTCCAATGCCAACAAAGTTAGATGTATAGTTATTTCCAAGACAAATGAACCCTCTCTTTCTAGTATCATAAGCTAAGAACCACTCCCTATTTGAGGCAACATAAAACAATGCTTTAGAGTTCATGAGCTAGTTTTTGGATATGCCAGTATCTATTGCAACATTCAAGAATATATTACAAAAAGGTGATGCAAATAAAATATCACCATCAGTGTTTCCACATGCATCAATATCCTCAATCTTTGCTTTGCTCTTATCTTTGCATAATCCTTATTTTCATTCTTAACTTTTTTCTTATTCTTCCATTTGAAGTAGTAAATTTTTATGTGTCCTTTCTTGTTACAGAAGCAACATTCTACATCATTTTTGCTACATGACTTGCTTCTATCATATCAAGAGTTTCCCCTAACATTTGGCCTTTCTCTTAGTATAAGTGCACTAGAGCTCTTTTAGCCCTCTGTGAGCCTGCATTGTCCTTTCTATTTACCTCATTGGTGAGCAAACTACTCTCAACATTAGTACTCATAATACCACATGCAAGTGTGGAGTTGGTAATGGTAATACTAAAAGTATCCCAACTCTGAGAGAAGGTGACTAGCAAAAAATGGTCTTTATTGAATCGTGAAAGATGATATTTTCATATGTGAGTTGGCTAAAAGCAGTGTTAAAATCACTAAAGTGATTAGATATCAAAGATCTCTCCTCCATGTGGAGATAAATGAGTTTTCTTAGCCAATAAACCTCCAAGGCTACACTTTCTTTTTCATATATTAGATCACCAAGATCTTTCCATGCACTATATATACATTGCATATCTTTCACATTGCAATACACATAATTTGAGAGTGTCAATATAATAGTAAAGCATGCTAGATCATCCAATTTCTCCCTTACATATGCATTCACATCCCTAGGCTTCATCTCATTACATTTGATTGGATTTATCTACTTGCTTTCGACCAATACATTGTATATTTTCTATTTTAAATATGAAAAGATTGTAGCATCAAGCTTTTCAATATTAAGCAATGCATTCTTTACACTTGATGAAGAAGCCATAATAATAATAAGTGTACATGTACACCAAAATAGTAAGGTATACCTAGAACACAATATTAGTGAGTTTGGGAATCTCCCAATTCCTATTTTTTGAATATAAAAAAGATGGCACCATGATAACATGCCCATAAGTTTCTCAAAACCATATGATGCGACCTATCCTTAGAAAGCGCTTGAAAAATGGAATCTATTGAGCTATAGAGCGCTTGATTTGGAGTTATAATGTTCAAGTTATGAAAAATCCAAAGATTTGACCACGTTTTGCAACGCGTAGGGTTGAAGGTCACCCCAGGGGTTTGGCAAGAGAAGAATGTATGGGGGTTCAAGAGCTTTTACTCCGAAGATGGTAGAGATAAGAGAAGGGTTGAAGGTTTCAGTCAAGTTCTTGAATATAAGAAACAGCAGGGTGAAGGTAGATTTAGGGAAAGGAGTAGACGGAAGAGAAGGGGTTTGAAGAGATTGACGATGTAGAAGGATACTCCTAGAAATAATTAGAAAATATAGAAGAATACTAACAGAGATGAAGCCTGTCAAATTCTTTTCGCATTATGAGAAAATATAACTCTAATAGAAATAAACGTGTACAAAATAATACCTTCCTCTATGCTGCTCAGATCACCAATTGCATGCCTCCATTGGCTTCGAAAGGGGGGTTAAATACTAGGACACCTCGCCAAAATTCGGCCAAATCACTCCTTCTTCATCTCCCACTTCGGAGTGATGTTCACTACCTAAAAACAACGATCATGCGTCACACGATTTTGTCCATCTCTATTTTTACATAAAATCATCTCAAATTGCCTGAAAGCTACATGCTTTCTTTTACATGTCATCCTAATCTAGAAGTTGTCTATATTTTTATGGATTTTTACAAGAGATAATATCTAGAATAGCAAAAATTGGCCTAAAAACTTGTCCAAAAAAATCTAATATTTTGAACCATGCACACTAACACTAATGCCTAAAGTGGCATTAGTGTTAGTGTCCATGGATTATAAAATAGACCAATGGCCTAAAGTGGATTATAAAATAGACCAATGGATTAGAAACAAAGTATCCCACCAAGCTAATGCCTAAAGTGGCATTAGCTTGGTGGGATACTTTGTTTATAATCCATTGGCCTAAAATAGACCAATGGATTATAAACAAAGTATCCCACCAAGCTAAGTAATTGCTACCCAAATATCAAACTAGAAAAAACTAATTTAAAATGGTATTTTAGTATTTTCAAATGCATATGAATTATTTGCAAGTTTTCCTAAGTATTTGGCTATCTTTTGAGCATAAAATAGACATTCATGGTCAAATATATATAAATTATCTTCACAAAATAATTTTAAACTGCATATATGCTTGAAACTGAGCATAAAATAGTGTGAAATTTCATTAAATTTGAAAAACTTACAGAAATCTCATCAAAATATGTGTGCAATCCAAAGTTGAGAGTAATGTGAGAGCTTCTTAGTGTGAACTACATCATCGAATAATATTTAAACCTTACAAAAAGGTTTTTGGATAAATGGATTCCATGTTGCTTCTAGATCATAAAAATAAAGAAAAAATGCAGTGAGAAATCCAAACCACCAAAAAGCATCAACACAAATTGATTCTATCATAAGCAACCTCTTGGAGCATCCAAATCAGCAAATCTTTATATTTCTCTGTTATTAGACACAATCATACCCTTTGCTTGAAAACAAGCAAAGCCTTAGCTTAAGCAACTACCCTACTAGATGCAAGAAAATCTCTTCCTTAAATCCCTTGCATTTGAAAAAATAGCTACCTTTATGCTTGCATGCATTAAAACCATGTACCAAGAACTCTTTCCAACAATCTAAATCCAAGCTATTTTGTTTAAAACCTAGCCACCATAGATGGCTTCCAAAGCACTATCAAAGTGGACTATTGTAGTCCCAAATTGAACCTAAATATGTAAGCACCTACTTGACTCAAATCTAGATCTCAATGATGAGAATAGTATATCTATCAATCTTCAAGTAGCAAGCATCAATGTCAAAGAAGAAGCTTGAATCCTTGACATTTGCAATAAATCTTCACTCCTCATGCTCCTTGCTCCAAGCCTGAGCTCCCACAAACACTAAATACCCCTTTGATACCACTTGAGGGGGAAGTAATGGTGGGATGTGAGGTGGAAGCTATAAAGTACAAGAGGGTTGAGAGAGATCAGAATACAAGAGAGTTATATGGGTACAAAATGAATGGTACCCTTATTCTTTCTTATCTAGACTTCTATATAATAGTATAATGCGTTCATATATAAGGGGTGCATGCCTAGCTATTGCCCATTGGCCTTCACCCCAACAATAGACATGCTCACATGCCAATAGATGTATTTTTTGAGCTAAAATAAGAAATTCTATTTACATCTTTTTGGGAGTCTCTATTTACACCTAGATACCTACATCTATGAAGCATCTATTAGCAGTCAATCTTGAAAATTGTGAGTAATCGTCTGCGACAATAGGTGCAATCATAATAGTGGTCATACTCAAACTTATAAATATGCTAGTTTTTTGTATTTATAACAACAATATTCTAATTTAGTAGCTCCATTACTTTTCTTTGAGACTTAATTTGCATGATGTCAAGGAAACATCATTCAAGTCAAAGGTAGCAATTCATTTGCCCCTCTACTTTGATTTGCATAAACTTTCCAAAGATATAGGACATGATTACATACTAGACTTATTACTTCCATTGCAATTTTTACAAGAAACAATTTCTTTGTTTTTACATCAAATGTGAACACATATATACTCAATTGCAAGATCCTGTGATACTTCCAATAGGTGAGCACATAACATATGCTCAACAATACCAAAAAGATGGATAGTCACTTCTACTTTTGGGTCTCAATTGTCATTGGTACTTGTAAAGCCTAATCATAGCCTACACCATAATTTATTTCCATCTACGTATCAATTGATTATTGTTACATATTTTTTTAATAGAGGCATAAATTTTCCTTTTTGTAACACTACACTAATTTGTTAAGCTTTACATTATTAACTAGGCAAGCCTCTCTTCTTTGATGGATGTCCTCAAAATCTCCTAATTGGAAACTCAATAAAAATTGAATAGTCAAAAGTATATTTAAGTATTATTTATCTACTTATTCTTGAGGCAATACATGATTTTTCCCTTTCTAATATCATAGAGATTAAACTCAACCCTTGATCTCTCCTAGTGGTCTTCTTTTATTTTGCTATTTTCAACTTCTATCCTATGCAAGCCTATGCTTAGCCTAGCCATTGGTAATGCCTAGAAATGCAGATGCCCAATCAAATGCTTATGCTTAGCCAACATGTATTCATAGCTCCAATTAGCCCAAACTAGCCTATGGATCTATGTACCCTATGTTTCACTTACACTACAAGATACATGACATATATTGATATCTAAAGTAATGAAAATATTCATAAAAATTTTACCTTCCTCATCACTAAAAACATTAGTATATACATCTCTATACATCCATCGTTATATTTGGTGATGCTTTCAAACACATTTACAAATGCTAATAGCGATGTGTGCAGGCAAATTAGCAATGGTTATAGAGAAAAAAAAATTAGGCGACACAGCAGGATGCCATGTAACCCTTCCAATCCCATGTGTTGAGAAATGTTCCATAAAGCAATTATAAATCAATTACACAATCATCATTGAGACATTGTATCATGAGATGCTCGAAAAAAAGAGTCATTGATTCAATATTCAAATAAGTACAATACAGATGATGACAATTCAATGAATGACATGGAAAGATAGAGAGAAGAGTCCAAACAAATATTAAAATGTATCTATAAATGTAAAAAAGTGTGATTTTTTACAAAGGATTAGAAATATATCCAATAGGAACTATATAGAAAGAGCATGTATGTATCATAAGGCCAAAAAAGGAAAAAATGTGTGCGTCATGAATCCAAGTGACTGCTATAGCTCCTCATCATCTAAGAGCTCATCCCAAAAGCAATGGAGCATCAAACGAACTCTGTAATATAAATAATCAAAGATTAATTCACAAAATATAATACATCACAAAAGTCAAATGATTGAAAACAAGAAAGAGTCATGACTTATTGGGTTCCTGTGCACATATAATTTATCGATGTGAGTACAATGAGCATGTGTCTTTCTGCATAATACAGAGTCTCCGAACTTGTAGGATTCACTACAAGGGAATGGAGTGATAGCAACGACGATTTGCAACATAAAATAGCAATGACACTATATGTGTTGCAAATAGCATCGCTATTAGCATTGCTTATTTACTTTAGCAATGCTATATGCGATGCTAATGTGATGCAAATAGTGATGCCAATATGAGAAAAAAATGTGTCGAAAATCGAAGCACGACATTTGCTACAAACATTTTCGAGAGAGAGTGAAAGAGAGCAAGAGAGATCCTTGCCTTAAGAGGGAGAGGGAGAGGGAGAGGGAGAGAGAGAAAAAAGTGAGATCCTCACCATTACCATTGCATCCACTATCACCATACATGAAGAAGAGGGAGGAGTGTGAAAGGGAGAAAGAAGGGACATCACCAAGAGGAGGCAGAAAAGAATTCATCATTGGGCCTTTGAGGTAAGTACATTGCCTCTTCTTGCTTTGTTTTTGTGTCTTTTCCTTTATTTTCTTTTCTTTTTCTTTGTTTTCTTCTTTGAAAGAGAGAAATAAACAGAAAGAAGAGAGAGAGAGAGAGAGAGAGAAGGAGAAAAGGTAACAAAGAAAGAGAGGAAGATAGAAATGAGATATGAAGGAAGGGAGAGGAAGAGAGAAAGAGAGAGAGAAAGGGTAACAAAGAGAGAGAGGAAGAGAAATGAGATACGAATAGAGGGAGAGAGGAGAATGAATAAGAGAAACAACCAGGAGGAGGGAAACAAAATTCCGTGCTGAGCACATCAACAAAATGTGCTGCACCACAAATTGTGGTATCATAGCAAAGTTCGAGCAAGAGAGTTGATGGCGGGATACAAATCCGAATACCATACTAGATGAGATTGAGTATATTTGGGAACTTGTAAAGTATTATATCAGTGGATTACCATAGCTTCTCCAAGATCATATTCCATGTACAATGGTTTAAAGTGGTATTGGAAGGAGCTAGGGCAAGTGTTCGGTGAGGTCCATTTGGATTTCTTGAAATGGATTTCAAGAAAAGATGGATGGATCTACACAATAGGTTTACCCTATCAGATTATTGTGAATAGGTGCATGACTTTTGTTTTAAATTTTTTCACGAAACGAAACAATCACAAGTATTGATTCACTGTTATATATGATATTGAACATATAATCTTCTATCCAAATCCCCAACAACCTCAACGGTGATATGTTGTGCCATCAATTTCTCAAAGTGCATGAGTGTATGATGAAAGCAATGTTCCAAGCATAGACAAGGAGAGTATGTAGGTGGAGGGGTTGATATTATGGAGGGTGGAGGGTGAAGAGGGCTTGGAGCATGCAGAGGAGACAAGCACAGGCAACATAGACGAAGAGACAAGAGGCCAATAATTTTTTGAGAATGAAGTGGAATTATCTTTTTGTGGTGATCTATCTATAGGCCTTTCAGTGTACACCGAGTTGTGCCAAGAGATTGATATGGGACTATAGGCTGGGTCGTATTTGCATGTGCTTGCTCAATTCTTTGATGATTTGCTTTTAAGGGTACTTTAGTATGTGCATTTGAATTAGCATCATTTTTTTTAGAGTTACATTGTTGTGCTTTACCTAGATCCTTATATTGATTATACTAACATCATTTTTAGTTTGCACAAGTTAACTTTCATGGTACCTAAAAAGAAAAATAAGTCAAGAGATGACCGATGAGGAGTTCCAGGAGATATTCACACATATGTCTCTTGATCAGATGGCCCAAATTTATAGATATGGCAGACCAAGAATGGTCATCAATATCATCAAGCCATTTTGTGAGGTCTACTTTGGCATGCTCTGATGCCTCAATTTCGAGTAGATGAGGTTGATGCTCTAAAATTGGCCCCAAATGGAGGGAGTGGTTTTGGGGGTTATTGTGGAGATGTGGATGCTCTAAGCCAGCGGTCAGTTCCAAAGAGGATTACTACTCCCTCTAGTATCAATTTCAAAGAGGGTGGCTCAGATGGGTGTTGTGGAGGTACCGATGCAGTGTCTCCGTCCTCATCGATGTGGTGGATACTTGTCACCTTCAAGATTTGTCACACCTCTATGTACATATACTCTTGTGACTCTAGGTTTTTCTTAGTCGTGTGCACGTGGCACCCCTATGGATGCTACTCCAAGAGATACTACCCCTGGGGGTATGCTAGACATACATGGGTCTCTTGGTTATGCCTAGGAGAGCGTGGTTGTTGTAGGAAAGGATACATCTTAGACATAGCCTAGTAGGGTATGGATACCTCGTAGATAACAAGACATGTGATGTAATCATGAATGATGAGGGGAGGAGGGGATGACTTACATGAGAGAGTTGTGCCCACAAGTATTTAGGCACAACATTCAGGACCATTGGAAGAATATACTCGAGGGGAGCAAGGACTATGTAATGGTATCTTTGCATGATGAGTTTTTGGTACCTATGGTGGCAGAGAGGTTTTTCATCACAGGGTGGATGATGAAGTGTATGTGTATATACATGTCACATAGACTATTAGACACATGCAAGAGGCAATCAAGAGTGGCACCTCAAACCCTGAGTGGCTAGACATAGAGGATTGGTAGAGACTCATGAAAGAGGCCACACATTCTTCAGGGAGGACGATGGTAGCAGTAGTAGGTGGGAGGCAACAAGGGTGGATGATGGAGTGTATGTGTATATACATGTCACATAGACTATTAGACACATGCAAGAGGCAATCAAGAGTGGCACCTCAAATCCTGAGTGGCTAGACATAGAGGATTGGTAGAGACTCATGAAAGAGGCCACACATTCTTCAGGGAGGACGATGGTAGCAGTAGTAGGTGGGAGGCAACAAGGGCACGATTGGAGGCAGGGGTCGTGCATTATCTAGGGAGTGGCAGCCATAGGTGTTATTTGAAGGACTTTATAAGTTTTCTTTTGGTTCTTCTCGCTTTCTTATTTGGAATATTACTTGTATTAACAATCTTGTTTCTAAAAATGCTATTTTCTTTTCTTTGCAACACTCCATCACAAACTGCGATCCCACAAGTTTAGAGACTCGATATGTAGAGAGACATGGTATCACTACACTTATCAATAGATTACACGTGCGATGCGGGGCCTAGTAAGACAATCCTCTTGCTTGTCGATAGTCACTAGTTTTTTATGATGAATTATGTATAGTAGACTAATGTCTCGTTATTCATTTTGCAAAGTCCGTTTGACACTCATTTGCTTTGTGATAAGCTTTCAAATGGTTAGGATATGTAATGTGCAAGTTTCGCACATGTAGCATTCCTTTGATATACTTATCTTCCTTTGTATACAGTCACACTTTGTGATATTTATAGATACATTTTCATGTTTGTTTTGACTCTCCTCTCCATGGTTCCATGTAATTTTATGATTTGTCATCACCAGTCTTGTACTTATTTTATGAGTTATTAGTCTTATGGTTTTAAGTAGTTTTGCGCCCTCTCGATGACGATTGTATATCCAATATGTAATTACTTTGCATAATATTATATAGCATTTACCATTTTTTAAATCTATAAGAGTTCCAATTTGTATCACTAATTTACTTCACGTGTTGCTATCTGCATTACTATTTGAGTTGCAAAGTGTCACTATTTGTGTCGCAATTTGCAAAGCTTTTGTGATACAAATAGCAATGCAAATAGCGACACTATCTTCAACAAATTTGTTTAGATGTCTATACCGATACTTTTAGCAATGACGGGGACAAGTTTTTTAAGAACATTTGCATCAGTTTGAACATCATTATTTTGTTGCCTATATCTTGTAGTGATTGTGGTTTGTGATGGAGTGCTGCAAGGAAAAGCAAGTCGCTCTTATAAAATAGGGATTTAATGCAATCTCACAATACCAAGCACAAGCTTCTAATTGTTCAATTTAATGAAAAGAGTGATTCAATCAATGAATGGGCTGAAATGTAATAGAAGTCTTGAATTCTTTAATCTTTAAATCACATGGGTTAAGGTTAGCAAGTGAATGAATGAGAAAGATCAAGAATTGATGGGAAATACCTCTTTCATTTACTTGAATAAGACTTGAATGTTCCCAATGCTTGAATATGCTCCCAATTGATCAATGTTGCTAAAGTAATCTCCAACCCTTACTCCTTTATTTCTTTGAACTAATCTTGAAGCATAAGTGGCTTAACATTGAAGCTTGAACCTATTTACCACAAATCTTAACCAAAGGTTGGACTCCATAGCTCAATAATGCTCCAATGTTGATAATGAGGAAGTAAAACCATTTATAATCCCTTGGATTAAGAGTCTTCATCTCTCTATGCTTTAGAAACAAAGCACTCCTACGCTTGATGGAAAATCAAGAAGCTCTTCTCCAATGAAAGCTTGAAAGACTCCTATAATGCCAATAAACTCCCAATCTTGATGAGATTTTGAACCTTGGTGTAAGTAACCTCTACAAATGAAAAATGTCAAAAGCCCCTTGAAATTGATGAGAGCTTGGGTGAAGCTTCAATGGCCACCCTATTTATGATAGTTAGGGTTTTCAAAGAGAGTGAAAGGATGAAGAATAAATGTCAAGATAGACCAATATAGCCTCCTTTGTCAAGGATCAAATGGTAGAGACTGATTAAAAATGGAGCTCAAATAAGAATGGCTAATGAAAATGATGTATAAAACTAAAAAATTTAGCACAAATTGTGCTAGATTTGTATTGTCCAAGTGGCACTTGTTTCGTTGATCAATGGTTATAAGAAGGCACCGTGAGGTGTGATGAATCAAGATAGACCAATGGTTGATGCGCTTGATGCATATAGAGAGAAAGACCTTGTAGAAATCCACCCTGGGAATTGAAGAAAGCTTGTAGAAATAAGAACAAGACTCTATCTCCAAAAGTAACTAAAGTTTTTGTCTACTTAAAGTTCATTTACCTCTTCTTTCATAAAGTTATCTCCAAAATAGCATGAAACTTAACTATAATGAGCTACTTTGGCCATAGTTTGGATAAATCTCCCCAAGATCTTTATCAAATCTCCATGGTTAGCCTTTGCTTTATGTAGAAAGGTTGCAAGGATATGCCATGTGGCTCATGTACCTACTACTTTAGATTTAATGGTGGAAAATAAGTAAAATATGTATAAAAAGTAAGAAAATAAAATGGACCAAGAGCCTATGCTTTGATACCACTTGTGAAGAAGTGAGCTAAGAGAGAGAAAGAGGAGAGAGATGACTATAGAAAAGCGAGAAAATGAGTGCAAAGGAGAGAGAAAGACTAGTCGAGGAGAGAGAAAGACAAGAAAAGAGAGCAGGAAGCCATGGAAGTTGAGAGAAAGGAGACATAAGATGAAAATAATTCTCTATTAACTAAATTATAAAAAATAAAGTCTCATACACCTTATATACTAGCTAGTATAGCAACTATATTCCCACATTATTATTAATCTCTTACAAAAATAGTGAGTTTTTTAATATTTTAACATTACATGTTTACTCTTTCTAAATATACATGTATTTGATAAGGTATATGCAAATATGGCAAGTATTCACATTCCATCAATGAAAATACATTTTCCATAAAATTTACACATAAATTATTTTTTTTTGAGAAATGCACAGTCTTACTGAATTGAAATCTATACGTACATTATTTACTATAATGTATTGTGTAATGGGAGGATTACATATATATTTTCACCAAATGCATTATCACCAAACATGCGTCAACACCATCAATAATATTGGAGAAGTACCTAATGGGTGATAGTCCCTTAAAAAATAGTGGCAATCACATTTATATCTCAATAGGTAGGCTAGCACCAATGCGTTTATTTTTTGCAGCCCCTACTAAAAATTTGCTCAAAGATTTGATTATTGAAGCATGTTGATCATCTAAATTGTTATCTTTGGTAAGATAAACATATGTATGCAAGAACTCAATTTATATAAAAACACATGAAATGTTGTTTTCATGGAAAAAAATATATGTATAAACAAAGAAGCTTTTGATTGTCCCTCTTGACATTGTAATGTAGGCAAATTTTGGCAACAAAATACCTTTAAAAACTTAGTTTATAGCCATATTTGGCAATATGAGGTGATTTTTGATATGAAATATAGACAAATTTTTGCATTTTGAATGTCCTTTACAGCCAAATTTGCAAAAATTCATCCAAAAATAGAAATACAACTAAGTGGCTCTTAAGGTCTAGATTGTTTCTAAAGGACTTGGTGTTCAAGCTTGAAAAGTGATACTTTGAAGAACATTGTATATTTTTTTATAATAGATGCATTTTCTAAAGATATTTTAATTGTTTGTAGAAAATGCATGATTAGTTGAACTGTTAAGTATAGGAGTGTCTTCTCCACATCACATTTTCTCACTCATCCATTCAACATCTATGACAAGACAAGCATTTACAAGTACCAACTCTAAAAATATTTCAATAGAAGATACATTATTAGTGATCGTACAGCCAAAAGGGAGCCTTTGTCAACTACTCACATGGTAGCTATGCTCATGCTTCTGTAAAGACATAATTGCCATCCTTTTCACATTTGTATAAGTGATTATCTATGATTGAGACAAAGAGTCCCATTTGTGAAATTGAGTGTACATGGTTGAGATGAAAGTTACAACATCTTGGAATTAGTACATACACCATTGAGGCACAAGGTACATAGTAGAGCAATTAACTTGCACCCAATATAAAGAACATGATTGTGAATTTGTACATGATTGAGACACAAAGTATATGATGGAGAAATTAACTTGTACAAGATCGAGAAAAAAAGTACACTATGAAACAATTAATTATAGGCTTCAGTATACCATAGCTTACCATTAACTAAAAACCGTGAGAACAAAAGTTGCACAAGAGAGAAAAATAGAGACAATAGTGCATGAAAAGAGAATGGATATAATCATCCCCATGTGTAAGTGTATATCTCCCTCATGTATGAATTTATGTATTTAGATTTCTTAACTTTTGTGCTAAAAAATCATTAGAATCATAATTTGGGGTCTTTGTTTTCATCAATAGTATGATTTTGCATAATAATTTTCTAACACTCATTTACTAGATCTAACTTTGCAAAACATTTTTCTTTTCATTAGGCCTTAGTACGAAGTATAGATAAAATAAATGTATCTAAGAATTTGTGCACAATAAATGCAGATGATAGAAATATCCAAACTCTACTAGAAATAAGTAGCTTTTGCAATAGGGACCATAAAATTGGCAACTATTACATAAGCAATGGATATTATGGGCATCAAATAAAAACCAAATTCGTGTGATCCATGAAAAATGTATCATGCTTATATGACATAATTTGTGACATAGAAAAACTACAAATGGATGCTTAAGAGGAGATGCTTGAAAATGTGTCATACAAGTGATACTTCTAGTTACAAATTTTGTATTGAAAAAATGATTTTTCTTCCATTTAAATCTCGATAGCGTCTCTCTCTGTACTAGAAAGCATAGGGTAGACATAAAAAAGATGATGGGGAGCAATATTTCTCCCCCTTTAGTAGACGTCATCATGAAGAGTTTGGTAGTAGCAAAAGTTATTTCTCTCTATCATATCCCCCATTAGTAGGCACCATCGTGAAGAAATTGGTATTCATAAGAGGTATTTCTCTCTATCATATCCCTCATATTTGGAATCATAAATACTTAAGAAAGTTTGTAGAAATATTATTTTGCAAGTTCTCAATTCAATAGGGGTATGGATAGTCTAGTTTCAAATATATATTTCTTGTTGTGAGTTTTTCAATCCTTGCTTTCACATATCAATATTAGCTTTTCATATATGGTATGCACTTGAAGACCCCTTTCGTTGGCAAAGAAGCAAGCAAGGATTGTTACCCTTATAAAAGATAGAAGCTAATGTATTATTTAATTGATGCTCACTATTGTGCCCTCATTTTGGAAAATAAATAAACAAGGCCTATCATTTTGAGAAAAGGTAGGAGGATATGTTTAGTAGCTAAAACCTTAACCCTAATTTAAAATCTTAAAATTAACTTGGAGAAAATGGTTGTATTTGGTTGTCAATGCTATGATTGATAAAAAATGTTAAAGAAATTAAGAAAAATTAGTCATCTAATAGTTTCTTTATAAACACGCAAAATCCGCAACATTTCGATTTTAAGAAAAATCATGCAATTTTGGGGTTTTGGCATGCGTGTTGTGTTGGTACGGGATGGAATATGATAGAAAATAATTTTCAATAAAATAAATCAATCCAAATCAGTAAGTCATAAAATATTGATATTTATAAATAAGTAAATAGTAAACAATAATAACAAAATAGTTTTTATGTTCGAAAAATAGAAAAAAAGCACATTTATGTTTGTGAATGTATGATAAGACTAAGGCATGAGGTTTAGCCTCATTTTAGCCTTTTCTTTATATTAAAGTAGGTATTTACTACTTTTATGAAGGAAAACTACATTTAAAGATGCTCCCTAAACCTACCACCAAATGCACAATCTTAAGCGGTAGGGAGAAGGGGGGTGTTAAGTGCTTGTAATTATGGTGAATTCTGATATTTTTGTGATGCACGGCATATAGGACACATGTGGTTTAAAATTAAGAGGGTTTAGTAGTAGCAAGAGCATGCTTGGTACCCATCTTTGGGCAATGCAACAATCTCATTTCGAGTAAAGGCATGAAAAGACATGTTTGCACCTCACAATGCTGATTGTCAATAAGGAAAATTATTTGAGCACTAAGAATCATACACAATTGCATTGCACGTAACACATGGTGTCATCATGGATTCACAACAATTTTTTTCATGAACAATGACCTACGTTGAGGAGGTGAGGTACCATGAGCTGTAGGGTTAGTGGTTCGTCTTGTTGGGGAATATTCATTGAGGAATGTATCACATCTCCTGGAATACTAATTAAAAGACATGATTACATGTTGTATGTTTTTTATATGTTTACAACATATCTTAGGGTCAATTCCCAACGGTGTAAGAGATCCATAGTAGTAGGGCTACATGCAATCAGACAAGAGGTACTCTCTTTGTCTGTACTTACATGGTGTATTACACCAATATGTGCAAGGACTCCTTGTGAGGAGTTTGGGAAAGGTTATCCATTGTTGGACTACGAGCCATACAAATGGCAAGTTCTACATTGGAGGTAACAGTAGTATACCCCTTAGACACTCTTGGCCATGAGGCCATGTGGGGTGGTTTGGGTTTCTCGACTAGTGTCTTTTAGAGCCACTGTTAGGCCCATTTTAGGTTCCAATAGGTGGTGCATTTTTCAGGAGCCGCTAAAAAGTGGGAGTTTTTGAATCTCAGTTGATAGGGACTTGTTTATTAGTGTATGCCAAAAGGCAGTGAAATAGATTCAAAAGGCCATCAAGCCAAACTTCAGATACTCTCCTTATGGAATGGTCTAATATCCTTACAAGGGAGGGGTCTTAGCAACCCTATCCCCATGCATAGTCTATTCGGAGGAGGAGAAGGATGTTCTAGTACTTTCCCTCTTCCAACTAGTCAGCCCACTTGGAGTGGAGTAATAGTTTTCATTGTTTAAAATCCTTTGGCAAATCCAATTATTATCATGGTGCAACCCATTGCAATCCTAGCAAGAATGCCAGACTTGCCAGTCTTAGGATTTTCTCCACCCATTTTCAATGGATTAGGAGAGGAAGATGTAAAACTTCATATTAATGAATTCCAAATGTTAATATTTAGCTATTGAATCTAAGATAAAGGACACTTGATGATGTTCTTCAATATGACTCTAAAAGGACAAGTTGTAGTATGGTATCATTGTCTAGTGGTTGGAACAATAACTACGATTGATATATTTTTCACCACGTTTTGGAGAGAGCTTCCCCCTAAAAAGGGAGGTCAGTAGTACTGGGTACGTGTTCTCAATATAACACCTCAGGAACCTGACGAGAATGTTCGAGGCTATGCCAAGAAATTGAAGGAAGTATTTCGTAAGTTGAAAATCTATATTCCCATTCCAACTACTGTCCGATAAAATACTTTTTGCATGGGCTAGACTTTAATATTCAGGTGCAATTGAGAAGTGTTGTTCTTGTTGAAATTGATATAGCTATTACACGAGTAGAGGAGGTAGAATCGCTATTACAAGTGGCCTATACCTCTAGGGTAAATTGAAATCCGAGTCTAGGGGTTGGGAATACTTTGGCATTAACGAATGGAGGTCAAGGGATGCCCATGAGTACTTCCAATGGGAGAGGAAGCATGATTCAAAATGTGCCCATGCTGCTAGCTCCTCCCAGTGTGACCATGCTTATGGCTAGTCAGATGGCTTCACCAAGTATTGGATGCCAAACAATAAATCCTAATATTGTTCTAGGAAATAAATAGCTAATTCCTAATCAAGTGGTTAGGCCAATGGAATGATAGGTAGACAATTGCGGCAATGAGTCAAGTGTCTTAAATGTACTTAGCGAAATTATGGATATGATGAAGCACTATACTAACATAATCACCAAACAATATAGACAAATAGCTATTGATGTCAATTTCCTTAAGAAGCAGTAGAATTTGATAGGGAGTTGACGCCCTGAAAAGGTGATGACACCAAAAGAAGCACAAAAATAGTGCACAAAAATGTCCATGCATATATTACAATTTCATCTTTTGTAAAGGGAATAACATTTACATTGTTCCAAACTCACTAAAATACACCCTTACACATCAGGAGGAGTGGCCACATCCACATCCATCATTAATAAATGGTATACAAAAAAGTGTACGTGCATGCACTTCTAAAAAGTTAGAAAGAATTGAAATGTAGATGCTAAAGCTTTACGAATACAAATGTATAAAAAAAATCAAAGAAATAAAAAAAATATAAAGGGTTGTGTGTCTTTTGGGGAAAAGGTGGGGTGGAGTGCACGACTGATTATGTGCCTCTCTCTTCCCTTTCTTCCAAGATACACACATTCTCCTTTTGGATGGTGGCAATATTTCTCTCTCCCTCCCTTCTCTGCAAAAATTTTCCTCTTTTCCCTTTCCCCTTTTCTCTTGTAGAACTGAAGTTATGGAGGATGAAGATGAAGATGATGATTATGTTTGTTATTAAGTGTGAGATTTGTGATTTTTTCTTGTTTTGAGATTAATGGCTCAGCTGCCATGTGGATAGATTTTCCATGCTTCTACTCTGGTTTTGTGGTTGTTTCTATTTGTGGGAGGTTTGCTCTTCAAGAGGATGTCCCCCTCAAGATTTAGTTGTAAGTTGTGTGATCGCTAATATTTCCCTAGGAATTGTCCAAACATTAAATGTGATATATGCAGGAAGTCAAGCCACTTAGCTAGTACCTGTTAGAGTAATATTATTTCTCTCCAACAATGAAGTAAACAGCCAAGTCCAGTCAACCATTGAGCACAATGAAATAATCTCTCGCAAGCTGAGGGACCAAAATAAATACTGAAAAGAGGGAAAGCTATTGTAGAGGAGCTACCTAGTGATAGTGGAGTCAGCCTTATTGAAGTTTTACATGTCAATGGCCCTCAAGCCTCTAATTTATGAGTTATTAAAAAAGGTTAAAAGGGTAAAGAAGTTTATAAAGACGAGATAAAACTTGTCGAGGGAAACCCTGAGCAAGATGATAAGGGGACGCAAGTCCTTAATCCCAATATGGAAGGAAGATCTCTAAAAGCCATTGTGATGGTAAAACTGACACACCGAGAAGGATAAAAAATTGTCAAAAAAGAAGGCAAAAGCCAAGAAAGAGGCACCAAAGACTATTCAAAGACCAAAGGAGAGAATGGTCTAGCGGGAGAAAAGAGTTTTTTCTCATTATCATGAATTTGATTTAGTGAGTTCTCTTTGCAAGGTTAGGCCAGTTTAAGAAGATTTTTCACACTGGGTATATCATTCAACCCTTGGAAATAGCTCGTGTGGGAGATGATTGGTTTGAGTATGTTGAAAAGCATTGCCCAAGGGTAGCAGCATATGTTGATGGCATATTAGTGGAACATGCTACTGTAGATACGGGATCCTCCATCAACATTATGAGTTTGGAATTGATGGAGAGGCTAGGTCTAGAAATAAAAAAAGATGCCTCCACAATTCTCTCTAAATAGCTGATGACAATTTAAGACAACGTTAATAGTGCATTACTAAAGTCTACGTGACCGTTGCCAATATGGAATGCATTCTAGACTTTCACTACAAACGAAAGGCCCTATAGACACGCACTATACACGCGAAATAGCGGGCGCATTTATCAGCGCGTCTATTCGCGCTAGTATATAGAACGTGTCTATATACCCGCGTTTTTAAATGCCCCTATAGATACGAAAATAAGCGCACATATTTTTCATGTCTCATAAAGTCCTTAAATATGACCAAACATCTTAACAACTGGTATTTTTTTGAATACATCACCAACTTTACTTCTTTCTGAGTATTACAAATATACATCCAATCATTCAAAGCTAATTATATATGCTACAATGAATGATCAATCTCATCTTCAATGAGATCGGCCCTTGCTAGACTATCTACCTCTAGGTCTATGTTACCAATAGGCAATGAAACAAATAAGTCTATCCCACTGTCAGATGTATTGCTATGCTCAATTTCTTCATCATCATCTGCAACCATATTGTTATCCTCTTCTGCGCTTCCTTAAACATCCTCACAGGGATCATCTTGCACTGCATCATGTATATCATTGATCATGGCATGATCATGTGCTTCATCATTGATTGTTGGATTGTCATCAACTATCTCTATGTTGGTAGCATTGCTATATATTGGTTTTGAACGATTAGATATGGGGATGATGTGCCACCATCGGTTATTGTTTACCATTGGGTAATACACAACCTGCATTTAAAAAACAAAAAGTAAGCAACTTAGATATTTATTGTATTTTGAGAATGTATCAAGAAGTAATATATATAAAAATAAATAGCTTTTAATATACATGCTCGCATTGTTGAGGTAGTACGAATGTGTCATTCTTGCCTTGGTGAAATTTGTAGAGTCAATCACTACAAAACCACTTGGATGACGTCTAATTGTGCAATGCTCACCCGTTGTTACTACTTCTTTAAAGCACTTCACATCTAGTACATATATCAAAAATTGCCTAAAATCAAGCTTCAAAATATCTTGGATCAAGCCACAATAACCTTCCATGGTGCCATTGGTATCCTGGAAGTTTGCAAGGATACCACAATCCTGGGTATTTCTCTTATCATCTATACGTTGAGTTCGAAAATGTTTGCCTTCACACCAAATAGCATTGAACAATGTGCACTAGTAGTACATTGTTGAGATTATATTAATGATTTAGTTAAAGCTGAAACATGTGAAATTATTATATCATATATAACTAAAGATAATTTAATTATAAGTATGTCTCACCTTTGATAAGCAACCTCGTGTGTATTCCCACTCCTCTTGCGATATATAAATCGCCTCCTCTTTTTCCATCTTCTCCATTTCTTCATGTAGCCAATCTATATATCAATATGATGTGGAAGCGCACTTAAATGTTCTGGATATGGGACATTACGTCCATGTCTAGCACGAAATGCTTGCCTTTCGCTTACTCTTCTTGCCCTTGCTTCTTTATATAGTGTCACCCATTTGCTCATTACTTCACTGTTAAGCGCACAAAATACATTTAACTTACGAAGTTCCTATTTCATTAGCACTTTGCTCCTTCCTTTTCCTTGAGGTATTATAGAGGTCATCCTCAAATCTTCATCATATTTAAAGATTGCATGATTCCCTTCAAGCACAAAAAAAATGGTTTGTGGTACAAGGTGCTACGGGCAGTACATAGAAGGTAACCTAATCCCGAGAATTCACGATTCTCAGATGATTGGGATTGGTCAAAGGTGAGAGACACGCTTCATAACAAGAGGTCTCACCTTATGGCGCGCACCAACCAAGGAGTCACTGCGGAGACAAGAGCAGGGGCGCCTTGGATATGGCCAACCACCCAATTGCCACCGCAGGGAGTGGAAAGAGGCCAAGAAGAGAGCAGCAGAGAAAAGGACAAGTTGCCAGCATGTAGAGGCGCGACGTATCCAGATGGCAACCATGGGATCGTCGCATTATGGATTGGGTGGCAGGGAGTCATGGGAGACTGAGTGTGTAAGTATTATTTGATTTCTTTTTTTAATTAAATTTTGTAAATTGTTTCAATTCATTATATAGTGTGTTCTAATACGTTGTATGTTCAAATTTTTTTGGAGTATCATATCGTTAGTAGGATGCCTACTCCTAGAGAGGTAGGCTACCATCGAGGTCATAACCGGACGTCCACTTGTGGTAGCATTTCTACGAGGAGGGACTCATCATGGAGGAGCAATATAATCGTGCCATGAGGATTCCACAACCAGAAGAGGCATGTTTTATTTTTTTAACATGAAAAGTATAGGTAACTCTAATTTATTGTTTGTAATGGTATTTATATACCTTAATCCTTTGTGTAAGCGAACCCTGATGCAGTTGAGGATAGCGAAGGGGGGACTAGCAGTAGCGGTGGCGGTAGGGGTAGCGGCACACGCAATGGTGGTGGTAGCGACGATGATGCCTCTTCTGAGGAGATGTAGAGGAGCCCCATGCATGCATGCCTCCCCTTGGCTTGTAGTTTTCATTTTTGATATGTATTACTTTCAGCTACCCTAGTGCTTGCGACCATGACCATGCTTGAGGTCACAAGCACTAGAACTCATTATGTAAAAACGTTTCATCTATATATATGAAATTTCGTATTCTACATACATTGTTTTGTTTTCAGTACAAAAATCTTTGAAATAATCTTTCTCTGTTTTCCCTAAGCATACAATTTGATGTTGATGGGGGGGGGGGGGGGGGAAACCAGAGAGCATGTGGCTTGCAAAGCCACATGCTCTCTGTTTTTTTTTTCATATCTATGTTTTAGGTGTCTATCAGCGCGCCTAAATTGCAAGAAAAATGCGTATCTATTATTGTCAAAAATTTGCAGAGTACACGCTTTTTTAGACGCGCAGTTACACGCATGTATAGACGCATAATATGAATATATCCACTTTTTTATAAATATGATTATATATTTACGAAGCGCGTCAATAGGCGCATCTATATGCGCATGTAGGTTTTACTATAAGCGCGCTTTTAGACGCGAAATTTTAGATGCGCTAGTAGACGCGGTAATAAATGCGGCCCACATTTTTTAACACAGTTGAAATATTGCGTCTACAGGTGCGTTTATGGAACCTTTTTTTTGTAGTGTTTATGATGATTAGGTTCATGGGGTGGCCTAGCTATCAAGTATTGCTAGGTAGGCCATGGTTCTTACAAGCGGATTGTCAAGCTGATATACCAATTGTTCACTTGATCTTTGGCACAGGTACTAGACATGTAGTAGTAGATGTCTACCTTGAATGTCCAAAAAGTGAGATGGTTCCTTTAGAGGATACAGGTAGTAGTGAAATGTCAGCAAGTGATAATACCAACGAGGGGTCCATTATAGAGGATATCTATCAAGTAACTTTTGCAGAAAAGAGATTCTTGTCGAAAGCGTCATAAGAGATGCTGACGTAATTGAGTTAGACCTTAGTATGATGAATGATTCCTAGCTAATTAAATTAGGGTCCATGCTCAATTTGGAAGAAAGGAAGGACTATGTGTCCTTAATTCATAAATTCTGTGACATCTTTGCTTGGATTTATGATGAGCTGAGAGGTATTCCTCCAAGCATGGCTGTTCATACCATTTCCCTAAAGAAAGGTAGTCGCCTTCTACAACAAAAAGTAAGGTGTATGTATTTCGAATTAAGGAACGGGCTATTTGAGGAGTTGACAAAACTATGGAAAGTTGGCATGATATTTCTAGTGTAGAACACATGGAGTGGTATTTGCTAGTCGTTATCAAGAAGAAGAATGATAATCAGATTCCACTTTCCGTAGACTTTAGAGAGCTTAATAAGCATACGGTTAAGGATTACTATCTGTTACCATTTATTTATAAGAGCTTAGATCAATTAGCGGGGTTGGAAAATCTATTCTTTTCTAGATTGCTTTGCGAGGCATAACCAAATGGTTATTACAAAGGAAGATAAGCTGAAAATGACATTTATCACTATTTTCAATACCTTTGCAGATTATGTGATGGCCTTTGGGTTATGCAATGCACCTAAGTCTTAGCAACATATAGTTGATAAGACTTTTGGTGACATCTCCTCAAAGGAGTTAAAAGTTTCATCAATGATCTAGGGGCAACCACCACAAGGGAAAGATAATTGATTATTTAAACGAAATGTTTTGACTGTTGCTACAGACAGTTTTGCATTACTTTTAATCCACAAAAGTGCATCTTTGGGGTGTTGTATGGATTGTTACTAGGCCATGTGGTTAGGTTAGTTGGTATCACAACTAACCGTGAAAAGATAAAGCTTATAGTCACTATGAGTTCGCCACGCACTCCAAAAGAGGTACACAAATTTTTGTCATCAGTGGAATATTATTAGAGATTTATCAATGCACTAGCAAAAAGAACATTGCCATGGACGAACTTGTTATCTTTTAACTGTCTATTTAATTGGAGCGAAGCTTGTCAAGTATCTTTTGAGGATATGAAGTATGAACTAACGAAAGTACCAATTCTAAAAGTGCCCAAAAGAGGTGAGGTCTTTTATATATTTTCAATAAAAATAATGCATAGTATTAGCTACTCTTTAGCACAAATTTGGGAAGAGAAATGGTATCATCCAATAGCCTTTGCTAGTCATAAATTGGGGATATCTAAAGTCAATTATAGTTACATGGAGAAATTGTGCCTTGGAATAGTTTTTGCGACAAAGAAATTTAGGCACTATATTCTCTATGAGAAGGTGGTATTCTTTATGAAGCCGGAGGGGCTTAGATTGTTAATGAATAAGTTTCAATTCCGTGACTGTTTAGCAAAGTGGTTAATCACTTTGCTAGAGTTCAATTATGAGATTAGGAGTAAGCCACCGAAGGTGCACGGTATTGTGGAATGTCTTGTGGATTTCGGGGAGCCAAAGGAAGTTCTAGCTAAAGGAAGTGGCATTTATAGTTTATTCAAAATCAATACAGCTTTCATCCCTTCTTAATATGCAGCTATAACGCATTGCCTATCTATTGGGAGATTTGGGACTACTCTATCAAGGTCTAAGAAGAGAAAGATTAAGCACCAAGCATTACACTTTTTGATTATGGAAGGTGTCTTATATCAAAGGGGTGTGGATGAGATTTATCATCGATGCATATTACTTGATGAGGTGCCATTTAGCCTTGAGGAATGCAATGACTCAACATGTGGGGGACATTTTGTTGGATGGTTCACTGCCCATAAAACTCTATGTGTTGGATATTGATGGCCATCGATTTCCAAGGATGCTTTCAGTTATGTTAAGAATTGCGATGTCTCTCAAAGACACGATGTCAAGGAGAATGGTAAGCGACCGTTGAATCCTATTTTAGTTACGTTACCCTTTGAAAAATGGGGTATCAATTTTGTTGGACCAATACACCCTTCATCAACTACATGGAAGTGTTGTATCATTGTAGCAATAGACTACTTTACAAATTGGTCTGAAGCTCAAGCAACAATGAAGGATAATGCTAAGGAGATGACTAGTTTTATTATGAAGCATATTGTTTGCCATTTTGGTCCACCTAAGGAGACAGTATCTAATCAAGGGATGCACTTCTTGAATAAGGTTATAGTAGCCTTGATGGAATCTATGAAGATTAAACACAATAAAACTACCCCATATAATCCATAAGTAAATGGTCAAGTTGAAAGTAAAATAAGTAGCTTGTAGGGATCTTATCCAAGATAGTATCTGAAAGTAAGTGAGATTGGGATAATAAATTGTGTGTAGTGGTTTGGGCTTAATATAACATTCAAGAGAGCTATAGGCCACACCCTACTCAAGCTGGTATATGGAAAGGAGTGTGTCTTACCATTGGAGATAGAGTTTCCCACTATTCAATTTTCTCTCAATCATTTAGAGAGACAGAAGCATTGCAAGAAAGATTTATTTCTCTTGTGCATCTTGATGAAAGTTGATTGCAAGCTTTATTACATCAAGAGGTAGGGAAGAGGAGAATCAAAGTGCTTCATGACCTTCGGGACTAAGAAATATAAATTTGTGAAAGCTCAATCAGTGCTATACTATGATGCTCATAGTAAGCTATGTGCTGGTAAACTTGAACCCAAATGGGATGGGCCGTATAAAATTGTCCGCATGGGCAAGAATGGCTCTATAGCCCTTTTAGTAGAGTTGCAAAGGATAGAATTTAAAAATAAAGTTAACTTCAATAAGTTGAATCCTTACTACGTGTAAGGGCTGATGACGAACTTAGTCTCTATATAGGTCCTTCAAGATTTAGCTTTAACTTGTAGTAGGTACCAAGAAGATCGAATGGGAAAAATCATTCCTTCTCTTGAGCATCCATATTTAGAGCAACATTACCACCAAGGTTGAGTGATCTGGTGGAGTAAAGGTTATCACGTTATTGAGTAGTAAGATAGATATTTCACGTGGGATATTAAGGTCTACTGCCACCATTGTCATAGGATTCTTATTTACGAGAATTCATGTCAAGTTCAACAAGGAAGGAGAGCTTGTACTTATTAAACATTCTCTCTCTTGGCTCGACTTTGATTATCATCACTACGAGTGTACCTTGTGCCTCAATAGTGTATGAACTAATTCCAAGATCTTCTAACTTTCATCTCAACCATAGACACTAAATTACACAAATGTGGTCCTCTTTGTCTCAATCATGTAGAATCACTCATACAAATGTGAAAATGATGGCAATTATGTTTTCATGAAAGCATGAGAACATCTATCATGTAAGTAGTTGACAAAGGCTCCCTTTTGGCTATACGATCACTAATAGTGTATCTTTTAATGAAATATTTGTAGAGTTGGTACTTGTGAATACTTGTCTTGTCATAAATGTTGAATGTATGATTGAGAAAATGTGATGCGGAGAAGACACTCCTATACTTAACAATTCAACTAATCATGCATTTTCTACAAACAATGACAATATCTTTAAAAAATGCATCTATTACAAAAAAATATTCAATGTTCTTCAAAGTATCACTTTACAAGCTTAAACACCAAGAAATAATCTAGACCTTAAGAGCCACTTAGTTGTATGTCTTTTTGAATGAATTTTTGCAAATTTTCTATCAAAAGGACATTCAAAATGCAAAATGTTGTCTATATTTCATACAAAAAATCACCACATATTGCCAAATATGGCTATAAACTAAGTTTTTAAAGGTATTTTGTTGCCAAAATTTGCCTCCCATATAATGTAAAGAGGGACAATCAAAAGCTTCTTCATTTATACATATATTTTTTCCATGAAGATATCATTTCATGTGTTTTTCTATAAAATAAGTTCGTGCAGACTTAAGTATGTATGTGTATGCGCCTTGTGTACAAGTATGTATATGTTGCCTAAGATAACAAGTCTAGATGATAAACATGCTTTGATCATCAAATCTTTGAGCATGGCTTTTAGTAGGGGCTCCAAAAAATAAACACATTGGTGCTAGCCTCTGCCTATTGAGATATAGATGCAATTGTCGTTATTTTTTAAGGGACTATCACCCACTAGGTACTTCTCTAATATTGTTGATGGTGTTGATGTATGTTTTGTGAGAATGCATTTGGTGACAATATATATGTAATTCTCCCATTACTCACACTACACTATAATAAACAATGTATGTATAGATTCCACTCAAGTAAAATAGTGTGTAACAATGTGCATTTCTCAAAACAAATTAATTTATGTGTAATTTTTATGGAAAAAGTATTTTCATTGATGGAATGTGAATACTTGCCATATTTACATATTTGCACCTTATTAAATACACATTTATTTAGAAAAATTAAACATATAATGTTAAAATATAGAAAAACTCACATTTTTGTAAAAAATTAATAATAATGTGGAAAAATAGTTGCTATAATGGCTAGTATATAAGGTGTATGAGACTTTTATTTTTTATAATTTGGTTAATAGAGAAGTATTTTCATCTTACATCTCATTTCTCTCAACTTCCATGGCTTCCTTCTCTCTTTTTCTGTCTTTGTCTGTCCATTTCTTATCTCTCTCTCTCCTTGACTAGTCTTTTTCTCTCCTTTGCACTCATTTTCTCTCTTTTCTATAGTCATCTCTCTCTCTTTCTCTCTCTTGGCTCACTCCTTTACAAGTGGTACCAGAGCATAGGCTCTTGGTCCATTTTATTTTCTTAATTTTTATACATATTTTCCTTATTTTTCACCATTAAATCTAAAGTAGTAGATACGTGAGCCACATGGCATATATTTGCAACTTTTCTCCATAAACAAAAGGCTAATCATGGAGATTTTATAAGGATCTTGGGGAGATTTGTTCAAATCATGGCCAAAATAGCTAGTTGTAGTCAACTTTCATGCTATTTTGGAGGCAACTTTGTGAAAGAAGAGGTAAATGGACTTCAAGTAGACTAAAAACTTGGTTATTTTTTAAGAGAGAGTCTTCTTCTTATTCCTACAAGCTTTCTTCAGTTCTTAGGGTGGATTTCTACAAGGTCTTTCTCTCTATATGCATCAAGGGAATCGACCACTACTCTATCTTGATTCTTTACTTCTCAAGGTGCCTTCTTACAACCTTTGATCGAAAAAACAAGTGCCACGTGGACAATAGCAATCTAGAACAATTTGTGCTAATTTTTTTATTTTTATACATCATTTTCATCAGTCATTCTCACTTGAGCTTCATTCTAATCAGTCTCTAACATTTTATCCTTGACAAAGGAGGCTATATTGGTCAATCTAGATGGTTGTTCTTCATCCTTTCACTCGCTTTTAAATCCCTAACTATCATAAACAGGATAGCCATTGAAACTTCACCTAATCTTGTGAGCTTCCAGGGGCTTTTGATCATTTTCATTTGTAGAGGTTACTTACACCAAGGCTCTTCAAAATCTCGGCAAGATTGGGAGTTTATTGGCATTATTGGAGTCTTTCAAGTTTTCATTAGAGAAGAGCCTCTTCATTTTCCATCAAGCATAGGAGTTATTTGTTTATAAAGCATACAGAGAAATGAAGACTCTTAATCTAAGGGATTTTAAATGGTTTCACTTCTTTATTATCAACATTGGAGCATTATGGTAACTAATGGAGCATCGAATACTCTTAATCTAAGGGATTTTAAATGGTTTTACTTCTTTATTATCAACATTGGAGCATTATGGTAACTAATGGAGCATTATTGAGCTATGGAGTCCAATCTTCGGTAAAAATTTTGGGAAACTAGGTTCAAGCTTCAATCTTAAGCCATTGATGCTTCAAGTTTACTTCAAATAAATAAAGGAGCAAGGCTGGAATATTATTTGAGCAACATTGATCAATTGGGAGCATATTCAAGCATTGGAAGCATTTAAGTCTTATTCAAGTAAATGCAAGAGGTATTTCCTATCAATTCTCGATCTCTCTCATTCATCCACTTGCTAAGCTTCATCCACTTAATTGAAAAAATAAATAATTGAAGATTTCTATTAAATTTCAGCCCATTCATTGATTGAATCACTCTCTTCATTCAATCAAAGAATTAGAAGCTCATGCTTGGTATTGTGGCATTGCATTAAATCCATATTTTTATAGAGTAGAACTCACTACTGTAATCCCATACCTTGCTGATGGTTTCTTAATCCATAAAAGAATAATCTATAGCTTATGCTTGGTATTGTGGCATTTTATTAAATCCCTATTTTTATAGAGTCAAACTCACTAACTGTAATCCCATACCTTGCTGATGCTTGGCATTTTGGCATTGCATTAAATCCCTATTTTTATAGAAACAACTCACTACTATAATCCCATACCTTGCTGATGCTTGGTATTGTGGCATTGCATTAAATCCCTATTTTTATAGAGTCATGAACTCGCTACTATAATCCCATACCTTGCTTATGCTTTGGTATTTTGGCATTGCATTAAATCCCTATTTTTATAGACAACTATCACTACTATACTCCCATACCTTGCTGATGGTTTGTTAATCCATAGCAAAAATAATTGAAAATACATTGTAAAGGGTAAGAGTCAAGTAGTGAATCACTATGTGGTAAATCCCTCTTCCCATTTATTTCATCATGTCCATATCCAATCCAATACATATCACAAAATGAGTTGAATGATTCCTTCAAGTAATGTATATCATGCTAGTTGATTAGAGTAGAATGTAATTGCTGTGTTGAGATACCCAGTGAGGAAAAAGGTGGATGCTGGGGGATATAGTGGGACAAAATATAGATGACCTTCCTTCACTATCAAAGTTCTCAAAGGGGTGCAACCAACTGAGGGAAGTTTATCCACCTCTCGGTGATTTGGAGCATATGTAGGGAACCCATTCAACCATTTTATCCCTCATACAAGTACCATGGGTGGAGCTAGTGAAGAATTGAAGATACACATCCAATAATTGTAAGTTTCATGGTGAACTAGATATTGTTCTAGTATTTAGCATAGTTCCAACTTTCATGAGTGAACTAAAATGTGCTTGGGTATTTATAAGGAAATGCATGAGTATGATACAAAACAATACGGCAAACCCATTTCTTGATGGTCTACAATGGAAAGTGGCCCCCTTCAATGAGAAATTTTTTGCAGAAATTAAGGTTTTCTTAAATGGAAGTAAGAAATTCGTAAAATCAATAGAGTGGGGTTTCCATTACCAAATGGTGTATTTTAAGATGCTTTAATCAAAGTGGGCGTTGTTTTATTGTACCTAGATGGCTTTGGAATAACGAAACTAGATTGTATCATTCTTGCTCAATGATATGCAATCGGTCAATGGATATGTTTTCTTAGGATTTCTTGTTGAGATATTGGCAATCACACCCAGCTTAGCCTCTTTGTATGGAGCAATGTGGGTTAGGATATAGAAACCCATATGCATAGTGGTGGAAAATGCAGCCTAGTCTATTCCTATAAAGCATTGTACTTGCTCTCATTTTGAATACAATGTCATAGTACTTGTGTACTTCCAGCAAAGTGTGTGTGTCATTGTCAACACAAAAGATTGTGTTTATGAGTTTAAGCTTCCATCTTGGAACCTAATTCACTTGTGTGACATTTGGTCTTGATGTCTGTTACCTCATGAGCTCACTCTTATTCTTTCAACCTCCATAGCCATGCTCAATGCTTTCTGGGAAGGCACTGAAATGCATGCAGTCCTACATGTTCTAGCCTTAGGAGATATGACGCGAAAAGGAATTGTAGACACAGGCGTCGGTGTTAGCGTACTGAGCCATGCAATTTTAGAGGCATGGGGAAATCCTCCTGTAGAGACTGCCAGGTTCAATGTCACATTAGCAAATGGAATGAAGGTAAGGCCATTCAGAGTCTTAAAGAACTGGCCAGTAAAGATTGCAGGTGTGCAGTTTTTCGTGAACTTCATTGTCATGAAGGGAGTGGACTATGACATACTGCTAGAAACGCTTGAGTCATTGAAGATTGGGGGAATGGTTTGATCTTCCTAGGGAGAAGAACTGAAGCAGTAAGGGTAGAGATGGACACTTGGAAAACAACTCCCGTTGACCTAAATGCCATCTCAGCCATGCTGAAAGGCGATACTCAAATGACCAAACCCTATGGATCACTCACTAAATATATTCCCTGCCCTGAGGATGAGCGCGATTGGATGCACGTCTTGGTAACCATTGACCTACCATTCTCAGTTGAGGAAGAACTATATCGACAGGCTACTAAAGCTGCAACCATGCCAATAGAGAAGCCAACTGTGCCACTCTGCATGATGTAGGAAGCTCACTCAACCCAAGGAAACCTATCTCATTCCATATCCCCAGCAATAAGCTAGAGCTTTTGGAAATCGTAGAGTATCTGACAGACACAATGAAGGGCAACTTGGCTGCCAACCTAAAGCCTCTACGTGATCTGTTGACTAAGCCAAAATGGAAATGGACCAAAGTCCATGATCTGAATTTGTTATACAATTGGGCTTTAGTTACTGACGACAAGGAGATTGAAGAGGAAAGCTTTAGAGATGATGAACGGTCTCAAGAGCAAGACTCTGATGACAAGGAATATGAGGACTGCCGCTCTACAGGAGATGAAAGTGAGGAAGAGATAGATACAGTAGAATATGACACAGAAGGGAGAACCATAGAACAAATCAAGGCAGACTCGAGACAGAGGAAGGAAAAGACGAATTGGAGCGAAAAAGGAGTCATGCAGATGGAGTGTGATAGATCCTGGCTAGAACACATAGGAGCTGTGGATTACGAGCAACCCGGAGTAGCACGACCATGGGTGATCCCAGTGCTCAAGGCTGATGCACCTACTGAACTATGACCCCCTGGGGAAACTCCTTCCTCAAGCGAGGGATGCGAGTTTAACTCGGAGTTGGAAGTCAGCACTGAGAGTGATCCTGAGATACCCCAACCCTCTAAGGTCAAATGTACAAAAGGGGACTTGCCAGTCCACCTAAGGCGCAGGAGATTAAAGGAGGAGGCCAGGACGCGAGCGAAGGACTCAGAAGAGAGGCAAAAGAAACCACAAGATCTACCCAAACGGTTTACAAAATTTAAAAAGGGTGACAGAGTAGTGATTTTGCTAGGTGCGAAGAGGCAGGGCCAAACTAGTGAACCGATCGAAGGACCCGCCAAAGTCAAGGAAGTCAACTTGGCTGGGGAGGTCAAAAAGCCAAGACCTGTATTCATTGCAGACGATTTGACCGAGGATGAGGAGGCCAAACTTGTTGCAGTTTTGCAAGAGTATATTGATGTATTTGCCTGGGCATTGAAAGAACTTAAAGGGGTCGACCCTAGGGTTGTGACTCATAATATCCCAATTGTCCCTGATGCAGTGCCAACAAACCAATGGCCTTACCCCATGAATCCCAAACACGCCCATGCAATAAAAGAGGAGATTGATAAGCTCATGAAGGCGGGATTCATATATGAGATTGAGCACACGGACTGGGTATCACCGATTGTGATCGTGATGAAGAAGAACGGAAAAATCCGAGTGTGCATTAATTACAAGAAAGTTAATGTCGCTACGAAGAGGGATAACTACCCTTTACCATACGCCGAGCACATGCTTGAGAGGGTAGCAGGTAAAGAGGCCTATAGTTTTTTGGACAGCTTCTCGGGCTACAATCAAGTGCAAGTGCACCCCGATGACAGGCACAAGACTGCCTTCACCATGGAATGGGGTGTATTCACCTACATTGTCATGCCCTTTGGGCTGATGAATGCGCCTGTGACTTTCCAATGCTTAATGTGCACTATTTTCAAAGGTATGCTTAGGCACGAACTAGAGGTATTTGTAGATGACTTATGCGTACACTCTAGTTGGGCCGAACACTTAGAGAAATTGAGAGCTGTCTTTGAACAGTGTCGGTTATACAACCTCTCGTTGAACCCCTTGAAGTGCCAGTTTTGGGTGAAACAGGGATGTATCCTAGGGCACGTGGTGTCAAAGAATGGCATCGCCACGGACTTTTCAAAAGTCAGAGTCATTGTCGACCTTCCGCCACCATAACTACAAGGGAGTTCAGTGTTTCTTAGGACATATTGGATACTATCGCCGCTTTGTACTAAATTATGCACTGATTGCTAGACCATTGTACAAGCTGTTGATCATGTTCGAGTGGACTGAGGAATGCCAGCGCGCATATGAAGAGTTGAAGAAGGCTCTTACCACTACACTAATCTTACGAGCCCCAGACTGGAACATAACATTTCATGGGCACATAGACCCCTGTAAGTCTACTATTGGAGCCGTGTTATGCCAGCCTGGTGAACATAACTTAGACTATCCAGTGAGTTTTGCTAGCAGGCAGCTCACAGAGACCGAGATGAATTATTCCACCACAGAAAGGGAGGGGTTGGCCATGGTATTTGCTGTAAAGAAATTTAGACATTATCTATTGGCCACTCCCTTTGTCTTTTTTGTTGACCATCAAGCCTTGCTCTATCTTGTGAACAAGCCTTATGCTACAGGATGCATAGCTAGATGGTTACTTCTCCTATTAGAATTTGCTTCTCTATGGTTGTACACAAAGGAAAGAAGCATTACATGGCTGACCATATGTCCCGCATACCCACAGGAGAAGCCTCTGGACAAGGCATACCTGACGATTTACCGGATGCTCATCTCTTTAACCTGTCTAGTGAGAGAGAATTGTTTAAAGCTGATCTAACGCCATATTGGGCCGATGATGTAGTTCAGGTGCTGGAGAACGGATTACCTGAGAGACCAATTGAGAAGGCTAGGTTGAGGAGACTTATTTTGAAAATTCAACCATATCAATTGATAGCCGATCAACTCTATAGGTTAGGACAAGACGGTTTGTTGCGCAGATGCGTGTGTGAGCACGAGATGCACGATGCATTGAAAGAAGCACATGGCGAAATCGCTGGAGGACACTTTAGCGGAGATACAAAAGCCCGAAAGGTGCTGCAATCCCAACTATGGTGGCCCACCCTATTCCATGATGGTGCTAAATTTGTGAAGCACTGCGACGAATGCCAAAGAACCAAGGTGCCCGTGCACAAAGATAAAATGGAGTTGACTCATGTCATAGCCCGACAACCCTTTGAAAAATGGGGCATCAACCTCATTGGACCTATCAGTCCTATGGCACAGTACTCTTAGGCTCGCTACATCATAGTGGCAAACAACTGATTACCTAACGAAGTGGGCAGAGGCAAGAGCTACAAGGAAGAATGACGCTAGAACCACTGCAAAGTTCTTGTGGGAGCAGGTCATTTCACGGTTTGGGTGTCCAATAGAATTAGTCAGTGATGAGGGCATACACTTCATTAATGAGGTGATATTGCATCAGCTCTCTACTTTTCTAATCATTCACAGAAAATCCTCGCCCTATTACCCTCAGGCTAACGGACAAGCAGAATCCACCAATAAAATCATAGTCAATGTACTCACAAAAGTGGTATCTACATCTCGGAGTGACTAGGACAACAAGTTAATGACGGCCTTGTGGGCCTATCGTACGGCTTATAAAATGGTTATAGGCCAGACGCCCTTTAGGCTGACTTATGGAACGGAGGCCATTCTGCCCCTAGAGTTTTTTGTCCCTAGCTTAAGGATAGGGATGCAGGAGCGCTGGGAGGGAAGAGACACTTGGTCAAATCGCTTGGTAGAGCTAGAACATCTCACAGAAACCCGGCTCTTGGCCACCCATGCGCTGATTTATGAGAAAGCACGAGGGAAAATGTGGTTTGACAAGCATGTCAAACAACGCGACTTTGATCAGGGGGATCTCGTTCTGCTATACTCTGTGAAGGGACAAAAACAGAAAATGAAATTCCGTGGACTGGGATCTTTCCGAGTATGTGTAATTAGTGGAACAGGCAACATTGAATTAGAGATGCTCGAAGGCAAAGGAATCGGCTTTTTCAATGGAAATCGCATAAAAAAATACTATCCTCCTTCCCACCCATTGCATGAGCCATCTATGTTGCAAGCCCTTGCCAACGTCTGCGTGGCTACTATTACGGAAATAGCATATCAAGATGAAGAAGCAGTGGCACCCACCTACTTACGAATCACCGTCACTGTGGAAAAGACCTATTCTTTTGATGCTTTGATTGACGAAGGTGCCAATTAAAA
Organism: Lygodium microphyllum; assembly: GCF_053477565.2. Classification (NCBI taxonomy): domain Eukaryota; kingdom Viridiplantae; phylum Streptophyta; class Polypodiopsida; order Schizaeales; family Lygodiaceae; genus Lygodium; species Lygodium microphyllum. Next base: position 99,453,546 of record NC_141161.1, read on the forward strand.
TATCTTGACGCATGACCATTGGACACGCATTGGTCAACCTAAACTATAGCCCACCAATGCCAAACTCACCCCGTTTGGGGGAAATGCTTACACGCTCTTAAGGAAGTGCAAAGTGGTCATTTCTATCGAGTCTGAACGTATACCAGCTTTCTTTCACGTGTTGCGTAACACAAAAGGGGTCAGTAATATTTCATTATTAGGTTGTACTTTTAAGAAGCAGACGAATTGTAATGTGGATTATAATCTAGATCGCATCCATCTTACTATAGGCAATGTGCGCATACTTTCAGCAAGGGCTGTTCTGACTCTTCCAACATTGTGAAGCCACCGGTAGAAATCACTACGACCGCACTTACACTCAAGTCTACACAGAAGGACACTAAGTTCTCACGCCAAGCTCTAGACCCTAGACCCAAACCCACCAAGAGTGCTCACAAGGCCAAGGAGTCTAAGCTTATATGGGTGCCAAAGCGGCAAAGACCACCTCCAGGTAGACCACCCAAACGTGCTCCTAAACACCAAAACAATCAATCATCATGGCCTAAGAGGCAATTTGGACACTATCAACGTAGACACTCAACCACGCCGCGATGGATCCCCAAAGATCTCTTGCGAGTGCAAGGCTACTATGAAGGAAACCCCTGGATTTGGGTGCCTAAGAATGGCAAGTCTAAAGGCTCATCTCCAAGCAACCTCACTCCAGTGAGAGAGGCTTGCAAATATGGCACTCGGGCCATCGTTAGCAAACCACTGCTAGCTGTGACTAATAAGTCCCATCTAATTTATCGACCAAAGCAATCGCTAAAAGCCTCAAGCTTACCTCACTCAAAAGAGTTGAATACTTCCGTGACTGTGCACTCAGAACCCAACACAACTTCCATGCCACCAGAGCTTCCTACAGCACTTCAAAGTGCTTCATAGTGCAAAGCCACACCCGCGACACCAGCAATGGAGTCACTGCTATCCAACTAAATTGCACCATCACCACTAGCAGGTCTTAGGCCTTCCTATGCGGTACGATCTTTCCTTTCCTTGGCTAAAGACCTTGCTGAAACTTCGGGAGATGACCTTGTGACCTGCATTAAGGTGTTAGACCACACTTTCACCACATTTGCTAGGAGTTATGAGCGGTTGGACCTAGGTCTTCTTGATGAACCACTTGCTTCTGATGTTCGTGCATTACCATGCACTTGGGAGGAATACGAGTTTATGAGTCAAATTCCCCAAGATTGATGCTGAACTAATAGCAAATGAAGAAATCTCAAAGGAGCAAGCAGTTCTCAGGCGACTAATCACCTCATACCGTAAGCCTCCTCATTCTACTCCCAAACAAGAATTACATGAGCTCACGCAACTTGCAAGCTCAACTTCCTTGTTCTTAAAGAAGTGGTTCACTTTGCAGACCCAATGGGAAAAGAAAGCTTCTACTCTTTCTCCAGAGGACTACCTTAAATTCATGAACTCCTCTCGCATATGCTCTTCAAAACCTTCACGCTTGAATTTAGTAAGGAAGGCCAACTTCAGGTCGTCCCATGTGCCAAAAGTTCCTGCTGCTTGTCTCTCATACCACTGAAATGCCGTGCCCTTGAAAGTGGCAGGGAATATTGCTAACCAATGCTCAGGGGTTCTGGCATTGTTAGCCACACATGCTACCATAAACTTTGCTACATGAAGATCAGGGTCTTCATTGTACTCTCCCTTAAAAACTGGCAATGGGACTACATTTGCTAGCCTATCATCAATATTTCCAGGACGAATCTGACTAGGAAGGGGACCTTAAGTCGCCATGGGGACTTCTGTAAAGAGTGCTTTTAGGGCATCAAAGGAGGCTTCTGCTGCAAGCTTGTGCTTTGAAGATTATGGGGAAAGAAAAGCTAATGATAGCTATGTAAAAGCTATGATCTATGTATATTTGGAGGAGATGATGCAAAAAAGTATGGACAAAAGTTAACAACAAGAGGGGGGATAATGATATCAAGAGACTATCGTATGATTAGTCGAATGGCGGCATCCACAACATAAAGTGGGGGGATCGATTATTTGTGTTGTAACTTTAGGCAATCATGAAAAAAGGATTTCATCAAGCCTTGGATCAAAGAGCATGCTTGTTCCTTTCTGATTTATTCTTCGTTATTGATGGCGCCATGAGATATGCATTGAAGGACCTCATAGATTATCCAAAGGAAAATGAAGCAATAGGTGAAAGAGAGGATGCGGGCCTTTCATTCTATTCTTTTGCAGAATCGAGTGCATGCTTGAACTAGTGGAATTATGACATGTTGCAAAAGAAGCTTTTTAATGAGAGAGAGGCATGTCTTTTGTACAATCAAGTAAGCAGTGCTTGTGGCTACAATCCGCTTCATGAAGATGAGCTTGTTTAACGAGACAGATTTTGAAATCAAAAGAACTAAAAGATGGCTATAGCTTCAACTCTCTTTATTGAGCTTTGGTTTTGTAATCTAGCTTTAGATTTGTACTTGGATTAGAACTACAATATACTAGACCTTTGTCATCAAATCTGTTGTCTTGAATTGATCTTGACCTTCCTTCCATCTTACATAGCGTTCCTGCAATGAGTGACTTTTGTGAGCTTCTGCATGTATTTCCTATGACATCTAGTGAACCTAACGTGAAAGTGTCGCTTCTATTCAATCGAGATGGAAGACCCTTTGAATAATCCACCTTCATCATCGACTATTTATTTGTCTTCAACCGATGAGATGATGTCTTTGTTACGAAATCTTTCTTCAGCCATTATGATGCAAAATCAACATATGCAATTATCTATGTAGCAACAACAGCATATGCATCAACAGCTGTTGGATCAACAACAACTGTTGCATTAAGAACACGATAATAAACCTCGTGCAACCAAGGCAATCAAGGCTGTGGTTAGTGAGTGAAAATTATTTGATGGCTAGAATGTTTCAGCCTACATTAAGGCCTTTGAAAGCCAGATGCACTTCTTTGGAGTTCTGACCAAGTGGAGCAACTATTTCTTATGGCTTCTAACACCAACTTTGCGAGTTAGAGTGACAGATCTATTTCTACCGGACTCCTAGAATGCTTTCAAGAAAGTGCTCAAAGACGAATATTTTCTGCATGATTATGGTATTGCTACACGAAATACATTTAGAGAGTTGGTTTATCAACCCAACAAAGGACTTATTGCATTTGAATTGTTGTGAGAGTTTGAAGAGTAATACAACCAGTTGGATGCACTAGAGTAAAGAGCTTTGAACTCAAAGAAAGTGGAGTTATTCTTACATGCGGCTGTCTTGCACTTTAAGATGAGTTGGGAGAGATGCTATAGGATCATAGTAGCCCATGGGATTGAAGATGGATTGGCAAGATGATGTTGATGTGGTTTCTACATTGACAAAGAGTCAAAGATGGAATACTTGCTTGCAGATGGGATGCAGTCACCACTAGTGATGTCTTCTCCTACCACAACTTCTACTGCTTCTCCTGTGCACCATCTACTACTTCTCCTATTTCTCAGCATGTGTCTATGCATATGCCTATTCCTACTATGGTTGTTAGACCAACTGCAAAACATACTGTTGAAGATATGACTAAGGAGATATCAAAGAACTTAAAAGACCTACAAATCAAGATGACTAGAATGGAGCAGCTGCTACTTAGTCACGCTTTGGTTTGAGCCTCAACTTCTTCTACTCCTACAAATTCTTCGAGGAGTTGGGCTACTCATATGAATTCCAAAAAAAGATATGGCTGATTTTTGTCAATCAAAAGAGTTGGGTGTTGGTTATACATAGCAAAATTTGTGTTTACTAGGATATTTACAGCAAGGGATTAAATTTTCATGTTGTAGCAAAGAATCCAAAGTATAAACAAAATATAAGACAATTGACAAGAAGATCAAACCAATTGCATGACTGCTACCTTTGGAAAGTGATGAGATGATTAAGAGAGTAGCTATGCAGCCTCTTTTATGAGATCCTACAAGTATTAGACACATGATTTGAGCTGAGACACTAAAAGAGATGAAGATTGCGATTGAAGATTTTTTACTTCCAATAGAGGTGAAATGTTTTGAGAAGATGTTGAGTAGACATGGGAGAGCCTTTGCTTTTTTCCTACATAAGATAGGTTGAATTGATCCTAGGGTTGTGATGCCTATGCTTAATTTTACCATTCTACATGTTCCTTGGAATCTACGCCCTATTCATGTGTACTTGCCCAAATTGGTGGAGCTTTGAATGAGCAGATCGGGATGGGGATTATAGATCCATCTTCAAGTCTGCATTCTAATAGATGGTTCAAAGTTCCCAAGAAGAATGGAACACTCAGATTCATATAGAACTTACAGCCATGAATAGGGTCACTATACAAAATGTTGGTGTAGGACCTATTGTGGATGAGCTCGCATAGGCTTTTGCTGCATGTGCTATCTATTCACTTGTCGACCTTTATTCTGGCTATGACCAATTCCAACTTGCCCTTGAGAATAGAGATTTGACTATGATGAAGACACCTTTAGGCCTTGTCCAAATGTGTATGCTTCCCAAGGGAGCTACTAATCCAGTTATCCATATGATGAATGGGATGAATAAGGTCTTATGGGATTTTATCCAAGATCTTACCATGCCTCTCATTGATGATCTGCCTATCAAGGTTTTGTTTGGAGAAAGAGAAGGATGAGACTTTAGATGATCATGGATGTAGGTACTTTGTAGCCATGCATATCAGAGATGTTGAGAGGATTCTTTGTAGGCTAGAGGAAGTGAATTTGACCTTATCGGGGCTGAAGTCTATTTTTGGTGCTAGAGAGGTTTTGATTGTTGAACATATGTGTAGTTATTATGGCAAGAGGCATTCCCCTGCCAAGGTTGAAACCATTGAGAAGATTTCAGAGACTTGGTCTTCCACTTCAGAGGTTCGCATGTTTCTTGGAGCTTGTGTATTTTATCTTCTTTGGATTCCTCATTTCACTCATATTGTAGATGATCTCTACTAGCTCTTGAGGAAAGGGTAGTGTTTTTCTTGGGACATGAGACATCTAGATCAATGCAAAAGCTAAAGAGATTGTTGAAAGCTACTCAGACTCTTCTGAAAGCAGATTATGAGTGTGGGATACCTATTGTACTCACTATTGATACTAGTCCTATCGGCATTATTGCATGGGCTGTTAGCTAGGACGATGCACATGGGAATAGGTATGCCATTTGGTTTGGGGAAAAAGTCCTAAACGAGTGGCAGCGCAAGTATCCATAGATTAAGAGGGAGCTCTTGGGAGTTTTTTTCATAAAACGATGCAACATCTATGAGCCAATCAAAAGTCAGATCCAACACTCCATCCCTGAGTTCTTCAAACTCACAAATTAGAAAAATACATGGTATATCATTCTCAAATATCTCCTCAGAGAACTGTAATGTGTCCACTAGTATCATCCAGGACACGTCTTTAGCAGTCCATCGGAAAGGATGTCTAGAAAGCTCCGCTGGCACTCCCATGGAATGTTACGGGTTTTGCGATCTAGGGCTTTCCGCGTCTGCCACGTAGCGGAAGTATTCCGGCCATTCCCACTTAGGATCAACCTGAATTAGGGTTTTCCTGATTAGTCATTTCCTAACAGCAACTAGCATCAGACCCAAGCGAACTACTTTACGCAGAAATGCCAGGTCCGAAGCTGATTCACGCTGCACTTGGTTCAAGGAGAATGGGAAACGAGAGGGATGCAAAGCTCAACCTCTCTGCCATAAGGCATAGTCCCATTCTATTCCCCTAAAACAGTGTAAATCGGGTTAAGTCATAACTCTAGGTCAACGCTTTTGTTGTTCGTGTCTGTTGATGCTCATCCTGCTGTTCCTCGTGTTTTGAGAAAAGTTCCCGGTCAACCAGGACCACCCATCCATAGGACGGACCTATGGCCCATCCTCCACACTTTCCTCAGGTTGTTTTAGTTATTTACTTATCTAACACATTAGTTGGACATGTAACAACCAGCTTCTTTAATTAACCCGTTAGGCACTGGTTCCTTCACATAATCTTATCACTTGACATAGAAAGACAATATCAAACAAGTTCTTTATTAATAAGTCATCATATTTATCTTTGAAATACAAAGAGTTCCACCCGTAGGCTTATCCACAATCCGCCCGAAGGCTATCCAGCAATCCACAGGGATCACTATTCCAAGTTTTCACCCGTAGACTAGTATGCGGGCCTCGAGGTCCAATCCCGAGTCATGTTAGCCTCTTGTGCAGGACCCAGAAGGCGAGGGATTTACGGCCAGAGCCCCCTCTGGCACCCAAGTGTCCTCTTGCTCAAAGTAGCGCTCAACGGAGAGACCTCTCGCGGCGGGTTTGGTCCACGTTCCTGGCGCGGTCAACAACCCCCTTGGTTAGGGTCAGGCAGGCAGTCGGGGGTAACTGAAGCTGCCTCTCCCTTCAGGCCTTCAACCTGAAGTATAGATATTCATTTATCTTTGATTTCATTGGTCAAACAAAGTCAAACAGTGCTCTAAAATCTGTAGCAAGCACAAACATTTCCATTGATCCTTTTTTATGTTGGCAAACTGCTAAGGAATGAATCCTTTCTTTCGAATGCATCCAGCACTCGATCCGGGATGACTTGCAACCTGGCAAGATCCCCTATATTCTGGGTTAGGGCGTACCCTATTAACCCAACTTGGTCAAACCTTAAAGTTCATTGGATACTTCAGTTTCTAGTCTTTAATCTCCAATTAATCTTCCTTACTCAAGAAGGATATCAAAGTATACATCCTCTTGCAAGATAACTTGCATAGGGATCTGCCATCCTTGTTGCGAGAATTTGGCCTTTCTTCTTAGAATTCAATCACAAGACCATATGACTCCGTACTTGCTGTGCAAGTCCCGCATCGTACTATGCGATAATGGAGTCACGAAACAATCTGTTTTAGGTTCTTTAAGCTAACATTGTTAGACCTAGGGTTTCCTAGCTTTATTTTTTGTAAGAATCTAAGGGATAAACCCTAGTTCCTCTTACGATTACAATTTACTGACCCTACATTCAAGGAATGTGGACAAGTATTTAAGGTATAGACGTTTCTTGGAATTTAACTCATTCCCAACGAATATTTCGCAGCCTAGGTATTTTTAAGTTTATATCAAATTGGTTAACTCTAGAAGGTAATTTCGAGATTACTTCCACATGATTTGTTATCTATGTGTCAATTGACTTTTTAATCCTAAACTTTATTGATTTGAGGTTAGGTTAATTCCAACTAATCTTCCCTTTTTTTTTGCGAACAAAACTCATGCTAAATAAGCAACCTTTTTCTTGCTAAGTTATGCTGTTAGCAACGATAATTTCATAGAGCTTATGCATCGTAAGAGTCCTTTCATGATTTGCACTTTCCATGATAATTCATTGTAAAAAGAATAGGGGTTAATAGTGCGAGATGCAGTTTTATACATTTAGGCTTAACCGAAGTATACTACTTTACTGGGTAATAATCTAGCTCATAATTCATTTCAATGCATAAAGCTATTTGAAAAAGGTACGTTTATACTTTATTTAGTTTCCATGTTCCATTAGATGTATTTGGTTGTGAATGACTAGGACAAAATATATTCTATTTCCAACAATTAACCTTGCATGATTAAATTACAATGATATAAAATAAAAATTAAGAAGGAAAAACCTAGGTTTGGGGTGAGATATCCACATGGACACCAGGAGATGACCCTCCCGCGACTGCGCCTTGGACTTTCTTAGGAGGCATCGCAATTGTAGTCCTTCGGACGTGGAAGTTGTTTTACACTCCTTTTCGGACTTCCACCATTGCCCCCTTGCACCTCAATACTTTTCTTCTCTTTTTTCGAGTAGGGGAAAAAAAATCAAAGTACCAAGGGTATTTTGAAAAGGGTAAGGAACGGTTAAGGGTTTTAACCACGGGAGAAATGAGGAGTAATTCCTAAGTCCAAGAGAAAGGCTTAAGGAATTTTATAAAGCACGCGGTTTTTAAAGCCCACGGGAAACATGGGAAGGTTAAGGAAAAGGGTAGGGAGAATTTTGTGAGGCACAAGAAGGGATGAAAGGCCCTTAAAATAATTAAAACCGGGGGGGGGGGGGGGTTTGAAAGGGAAGGTCTACGAGCCCATAAGAAAAAGGGTCTTAAGGGAAGTTTAAAATCCGGGGTAGGGGGGGTGTGGTTTCAAAAATGCACAAAAAATAAAAGGGGGCCTTGGGAATTTTTTTTTGGGGCATGGGGGTGAGATTTCCAAGCCCACAGGAAGGGGGGGCTTGGAGGAGATTCTTAGGAGCTTCTAAGAATCTTCTTAGAAGCTTCTGGGGGGAAAAGGGGTAGGAGCCTACGTGACACCTCGTGGAGGGAGGTGGCTCCCTTCCAATGTGGCGGCGTGCAGAACCTCTTTGACTTCAGCCTGGCGGCGACTTCACTTGCACCACCTCGCCCTTCAGCCTAGTGGCGACTCCCTTTGCAGCTCCTCGATAGCAGATGACGTTGGATTCCTGGCAGCATCCTTCCTTTGGCCGTCCTCTCTGTCTCCCTTGAGTGGGGGTTTTTATAGGGAGAGGGAAGGGGAATCCTCCCTCTCTTCGTGTCATCGTGCATGGCGGCTGGAAGCGCCGAGCTCCACCAAGGAGCTTTGTCATTCATTCTATTCCCCTCCCCTTCCAGCACGACAGTCGACTGGGGAGGGGAATAATAAAAAAAATTGCCATTATTTCATCAAAGGAATTATCCCCATAAATTTCCTACCCCTAAGAGGGTTTCCTATGTGAATGTCATTTTCATCCTTTTTGGAGTTGTTACATTCTCTCCCCCTTAGAGGAATTGAGATGTCCTCATCTCAAGATAAACTGGGGATATTCTCAGTGTGCCTTCATCTATCCAAGTGGCATCCTCTTCAGGATAATCCTTCCATTGGACGAGGCATTCTCTCAGGGTTCTGGATCTTAATTGTCTCTTCCTAACATCTAAGATCCTATCAGGCCTTAGTTCAAGGACTGCTTGACTAGGCATTACAATTTGTTAATCGTCAAGTACATGGTTAGGATTGGATACATACTTTTTCAATAGGCTAATGTGGAATACATTGTGAACCTTTAGGTTCTAAGGAGGTTGCAATTTATAAGCATTAGATCCTAGGCATTTGAGGATTTTGTACGGCCCACAATACCTTGGACTTAGCTTCTTGCAATCTCCTAAGGATAGGGAACTCTTTTTAGGGCGTACGCGAATGAAGACCATGTCTCCTTCTTCGAAGACTCTATCTTGACGCTTCAAATCCGCGTATGTCTTCTGTCTATCCTTGGCCACTTGGATGTCTTGTCTTATTGACTTTATTTGGTCATCCATCTCTTCCAACATCTGCCTTGAAGCTTCAACCCTTAAGGTTGGATCTGAGAAATTTAGGGGACTTCGACAGTCATGACCATACAATGCTTGGAAAGGGATCATCTGAACGCTTTGCTGGTAAGAAGCATTGTATGCAAATTCAACCAAAGGTAAGTATTAAATCCATCTCTTCGGCTCACGACACCAGTATGCCCTAAGCATATCCTCGATGACTTGATTTACTCGCTCTGTTTGGCCATCCGTTTGGGGATGGTAGGCGGTGCTAAAACAAAGTTGAGTCCTAATATCTTCAAAGATAGCTCTCCAGAAGTGTGATGTGAAGAGAGAATCACGATCACTAATGATTCTCCTGGGTAAACCATGTAGCTTGAATATCTCCTTGATAAACAATCTTGCAATGTCTGAGGCTTTATAGTTTGTCTTTACTGGAATAAGGTGTGCAACCTTAGTAAGCATGTCAACCACAACCATGATGGAGTTGTATCCTCCCTGGACTTGGGGTAGGCCTACAACAAAATCCATACTAATGAATTTCCATTTCATTTGGGGGATGTCAAGCGGTTGCAGTTTCCCTGGGATCATGACATGTTCGACTTTGATACGTTGACAAGACAAACACTCGGTCACATATTTGAGAACGTCACCTTTGAGCCTCTCCCAATGGTAGCTCTTCCTAACTGCATTGAGAGTCTTGGCATAGCCAGGATGTCCTGCGAAAGGGGAATCATGTGCTTCCCACAATATCTTCTGCTTAAGTGACTGGCTTGCTGGTATACATAGCCTTGTTCTATAGTAGACAAGTCCACTATTGATAGAAAATTCATGATACTTAGCCTGCAATTTTTGATTTTGATCCTTGATAGAGATCTCCCTTAGCATTGTTTGGTAGCCTGGATCATGGCATGCATCCTCTCTAGCTAACTCATGTATAGGGTTGTTTGGCATAGATACTTTTGTAGTGAGAGATCTGGCTATTGATGGATTTTGCAAGATTAGGGAATTTAGGAATGCCTTGCGACTAAGTGCATCGGCAACTACATTCTCCTTCCCTGGTCGGTACTTGATTTCAAAGTCATATTCCTCCAACACTTCAATCCACCGACGTTGCCTCATGTTGAGCTCGTTCTGGGTAAAGATCCATTTGAGACTCTTATGGTCAGTTACTAGAGTAAACTTATTACCCAATAGGTAGTGTCTCCAAATCTTTAGAGCATGGATGACAGCTAGCAATTCCACATCATGCGTAGCATAATTCCTTTCATGACTCTTCAATTTCCTTGAAGACTATGCTACTGGATGACCTTCCTGCATAAGTACACATCCTAAGGCAAGAATGCTAGCATCAGTTACTACCTCGAACTCCTTATTGAGGTCTGGAAGTTTTAGAATAGGTGCTGATACCAAACTTTGCTTCAATCTGTCGAAGCTATTTTGTTCGGGAGTTGACCATGCAATGAAAGTTTGCTTCTTCAGTAAGTCCGTCAGAGGAGCTGCAATCAAAGCATAGTTTTTGATGAAGACCCTATACCATCCTGTCAATCCAAGGAAGCTATGTATCTCTTTGACGGATACTGGTGTTGGCCACTCAAGCACATCTCTGACCTTGGCTGGGTCCACTGAGATTCCTTCTGCTGATACTATGAATCCCAGATATTCAATCTGACGCTTGAAGAATGCACACTTCTTGATTTTAGCATACAGCTTATGTGACCTCATTGTCTTAAGGACAATATAAAGTTGAGGTTCATGATCTTCTTCTTGTTTAGAATAGACTAAAGTGTCATCAAAGAAGACAAGCACAAAATCATCAAGATATGGCCTAAAGATATCCTACATTAACCTATTGAAGGTGGCAGGTGCATTCCTAAGCCCGAATGACATAACTAGGAACTCAAAGTGCCCATATCTTGTATTGAAGGCCGTCTTTGGGATATCTTCTTCCTTGATCCTTATCTGATAGTAACCTGACCTGAGATCAATCTTGGAGAAGATCTTTGCACCCTGAAGATGATCAAGAAGCTCATCTATTCTAGGAATAGGATACTTGTTCTTGACTGTTGATTGATTCAACCCACGGTAATCAATACATAGTCGAAGTGTCCCATCTTTCTTTTTCTGGAATAGTACTGGAGCTCCCCAGGGTGAACTGCTAGGATGGATGTAGCCCTGATCTAGCAGTTGCTTGAGTTGTTCCTTCAGCTCAATTACTTCTGGTATGGACATTATATAAGGTCTCTTTGCAATTGGCGCAGCTCCTGGTACTAACCTAATTTCATGATCCACTTCTTTTTGAGGCGAAGTTTAGTCAACTCTTCAGGGAATACATCCGTGTATTCCTTTAGCCAAGAAGGTCCTTCATGAGACTCTTGCTTTTGATCTAATTTGTTGAGTTTGATCAAGTAAACAGGTAATCCTTTTCTGACTCCTTTTATGATCCGAAATACTTTGGCCAATTGGATTCTTGGCACTCCTGCCTCACCTTGAGTTGTGACTAATTTCCTTTCAGAGTTTCGAAAGGAAACTTGACCCTTTCCACAGTGAATGTGGGCGTCGTTAGGCTTAAGCCAATCCATTCCGAATAAACACTCATGGATACCTAAATTCATGACTCTGAATTTGACCGAAGTTTTCTTTCCTCCCAGGAAGAATTCCACCTTAGCAGTTTACCTGGTACAAGTAACCTCACGACCATTTGCCAATTCCACAAGCAGGGTAGGTGCTTCTACTGTGGCTATTCCTAATCTTTTTGCACATGCCAGTGAGATAAAGGAATATGTACTGCCACAATCAATCAAGGTCTTGAAACCTTTACCTTGATAGCCCAACGGTGTCTGAATCACTGAGAACTAGCAATTTGGCCCTTTCTTGTGTAAAGCGGCATGGACTGTTGCCCTTTTGAATTCTGCTTCCATGGTCCGATCTTCCTCTTCTTCTTCTTCGCACATTTGCTATTGGCAATGCAGGCGGTTCTCCCTCTTCCTCGAGTAGCGGCTCCTTGACCACGGCCTGATCCTTGGAAAGGTGCTTGGCGATGTCCTCCACCAAGCTTGGGACATTGCCTCTTAAAGTGACCGAGTTCATTGCAGTGGAAAAAATGAAGGTTTCGGCCATTACTTTGAGTAGGAACAAAGTTGTTGACATTATTTGTCCTTGCTTTCTTTCTTTGTCCCTGATTATGACCTTGAACTCTCTTTATTTGAGGTCTGAATGCTCCTCTGTTCGGGTCATTATAAGACCAAATTTTGTTACCCCTTGGTCTAGCTTACACCTCCTAAATTATAGGCACCGCTCGAATGAGTGCATCCTGAAGATCTGATGGACGCATAGATTCAAGATGGGTATTGACTGGCGGATTTAATCCCGCACAAAATTTAGACACCTGCTATGTCATGCCCATCTGTGGTGCATACTTAAGAAGTGAAACAAATTTAGAGTAGTATGCATCAAGCGTGAGCCCCAGCTATTTTAGTTTGTAGAATTCATTCTTTTTGTGCGTGCGATAAGCAGGTGGTAAATATCTTCCTTGCACAGCTTTCTTCAGCTTCTCTTAGGTAACGGATCCCTCTGTGATCCCTTGATTCCTACACCATTGCTTCCACTAAAGCCTGGCTTCGCCGGTGAGCTTTAGCTTGGAGAGCATAGCCTGATTGGCAGGTGCAGTACCGACTGCTTCAAAGTAATCCTCCATGGATTCAATCCAAATTTCAGCATTAGCTTGGACGAATCTGCCTCTCCCGTCAAACTCGGGTGGCTTAATCTTCTTGAGAAGGAACTTCTTCTCCTGGATCACAACAGTACTTGATGTAGGAGGTGAATTAGGAACATGTACCTGGGGTTGTGCCTGAATAAAGGTTTTCTTAACGCTATTATACGATAATCATCGTTAATTTATATTACATTTTCAATTCCGCTATCATGTAACCAATGTAGCTACTTAACTTTTGCACAATCAGACATTGATAAAAAGAAGTCTTTATTTGTATTTATATGGCCATAGCCCTTTTGAATACAACATTTCATGCGATGATAAGCCAACTGTTACATTTAGTTTGGGGAGAACAACGTTGTATTACATTTATCTACAGGAACTGTATAATAGTAAGGTTTCGGGTCATGGATCTTCAGGAATCGGTAAGTCATTGGAAGTTCAGGATATCCTTTCCGTTGGAATCCATACTTCTCATGGCGGCCCAACACTTTAATCCTGTCGGCGGGATTACATGTGTTACTTCCTCATATACATATGAGTTCATCTCAACCCTCCGTCCTCGAATATGTAAAGTTGAGTTTACGTGAGCTTCTACAAAAATGAACAGCTTCACAATTTTCAAGTCTTCCAACCACTTGATCCTCTTTAGGTTGGTTTGTAGATAAGCAGACCGGTGGGCGGATATATCGTAGATTCCTAAGGCACCCTTCCATCTTCATTCCATGTACAAGGGTGATGGATTATAGATCTGCTCTAGGATGTTCATCATCTAAACCCTTTGTCGATAATGCGGAGAATGCATCGCAGTCATAAACATGACTCGAAATACCAAGAACTTGTTCCACGCTTCGTAATTCTGCAAGATAGCATTGAAGGTAAAGAAATGTTTGGACAACAACCTTGCTTTACTTAATCTTATTTTGATTTCATAAAAAAAATTCCATTGTAGGTCGACTCTGATACCAACTGTAACGTGTCCACTAGTATCATCCAGGACACGTCTTTAGCAGTCCATCGGAAAGGATGTCTAGAAAGCTCCGCTGGCACTCCCATGGAATGTTACGGGTTTTGCGATCTAGGGCTTTTCGTGTCTGCCACATAGCAAAAGTATTCCGGCCGTTCCCACTTAGGATCAACCTGAATTAGGGTTTTCCTGATTGGTCATTTCCTAACAGCAACTAGCATCGGACCCAAGCGAACTACTTTACACAAAAACGCCAGGTCCGAAGCAGATTCACGCTGCACTTGGTTCAAGGAGAGTGGGAAACGAGAGGGATGCAAAGCTCAACCTCTCTGCCATAAGGCATAGTCCCATTCCGTTCCCCTAAAACAATGTAAATCGGGTTAAGTCATAACTCTAGGTCAACGCTTTTGTTGTTCTGTCCGTTGATGCTCATCCTGTTGTTCCTCGTGTTTTGAGAAAAGTTCCCGGCCAACCGGGACCACCCATCCATAGGACAGACCTATGGCCCATCCTCCACACTTTCCTCGAGTTGTTTTAGTTATTTACTTATCTAACACATTAGTTGGGCATGTAACAACCAGCTTCTTTAATTAACCCGTTAGGCACTGGTTCCTTCACGTAATCTTATCACTTGACATAGAAAAACAATATCAAACAAGTTCTTTATTAACAAGTCATCATATTTATCTTTGAAATACAAAGAGTTCTGCCTGTAGGCTTATCCACAATCCACCCGAAGGCTATCCAGCAATCCACAGGGATCACTATTCCAAGTTTCCGCCCATAGACTACTATGCGGGCCTCGAGATCCAATCCCGAGTCATGTTAGCCTCTTGTGCAGGACTCGGAAGGCGAGGGATTTACGGCCAGAGGCCCCCACTGGCACCCAAGCGTCCTCCTACTCCAAGTAGCGCTCAACGGAGAGACCTCTCGCGGCGGGTTCGGTCCACGTTCCCAGCGCGGTCAACAACCCCCTTGGTTAGGGTCAGGCATGCAGTCGGGGGTAACTGAAGCTGCCTCTCCCTTCAGGCCTTCAACCTGAAGTATAGATATTCATTTATCTTTTAATTCATTGGTCAAACAAAGTCAAACAGTGCTCTAAAATCTGTCGCAAGCACAAACATTTCCATTGATCCTTTTTTATGTTGGCAAACTGCTAAGGAATGAATCCTTCCTTTCGAATGCATCCAGCACTCAATCCGGGATGACTTGCAACCTGGCAAGATCCCCTATATTCTGGGTTAGGGCGTACCCTATTAACCCAACTTGGTCAAACCTTAAAGTTCATTGGGTACTTCAGTTTCTGGTCTTTAATCTCCAATTAATCTTCCTTACTCAAGAAGGATATCAAAGTATACATCCTCTTACAAGATAACTTGCGTAGGGATCCGCCATCCTTGTTGCGAGAATTTGGCCTTTCTTCTTGTGATTCAATCATAAGACCATATGACTCCGTACTTGTTGCGCAAGTCTCGCATCGTACTATGCGATAATGGAGTCACAAAACAATCCGTTTTAGGTTCTTTAAGCTAACATTGTTAGACCTAGGGTTTCCTAGCTTTATTTTTTGTAAGAATCTAAGGGATAAACCCTAGTTCCTTTTACGATTACAATTTACTGACCCTACATTCAGGGAATGTGGACAAGTATTTAAGGTATAGACGTTTCTTGGAATTTAACTCATTCCCAACGAATATTTCGCAGCCTAGGTATTTTTAAGTTTATATCAACTTGGTTAACTCTAGAAGGTAATTTCGAGATTACTTCCACATGATTTTTTATCTATGTGTCAATTGACTTTTTAATCCTAAACTTTATCGATTTGAGGTTAGGTTAATTCCAACTAATCTTCCCTTTTTTTTTGCGAACAAAACTCATGCTAAATAAGCAACCTTTTTCTTGCTAAGTTATGCTGTTAGCAACGATAATTTCATAGAGTTTATGCATCGTAAGAGTCCTTTCATGATTTGCACTTTCCATGATGATTCATTGTAAAAAGAATAGGGGTTAATAGTGCAAGATGCAATTTTATACCTTTAGGCTTAACCGAAGTATACTACTTTAATGGGTAATAATCTAGCTCATAATTCATTTCAATGCATAAAGCTATTTGAAAAAAGCACGTTTATACTTTATTTAGTTTGCATGTTTCATTAGATGTATTTCGTCGTGAATGACTAGGATAAAATATATTCTATTTCTAACAACTAACCTTGCATGATTAAATTACAACGATATAAAATAAAAATTAAGAAGGAAAAACCTAGGTTTGGGGTGAGATATCCACATGGATACCAGGAGATGACCCTCCCGCGATTGCGCCTTGGACTTTCTTAGGAGGCATCGCAATTGTAGTCCTTCGGATGTGGAAGCAGTTTTACACTCCTTTTCGGACTTCCACCATTGCCCCCTTGCACCTCAATACTTTTCTTCTCTTTTTTCGAGTAGGGGAAAAGAAAATCAAAGTACCAAGGGTATTTTGAAAAGGGTAAGGAACGGTTAAGGACTTTAACCACAGGAGAAATGAGGAGTCCTAAGTCCAAGAGAAAGGCTTAAGGAATTTTATAAAGCACGCGGTTTTTAAAGCCCACGGGAAACATGGGAAGGTTAAGGAAAAAAGAAACCTTATGAGCTTTAAACATGAGCGGGTCTTCAATATGTCACAAGGGAAGGGAGATGAGGAATTTTACACACGGGGGTGTTTTTGGCTTAAGGAATAAGAGGGATGATAAGACCTTTAAAGCCTAAAGGTTTAAAGGATAAGGGGGATGATAAGACATGGGGGAAAATGAAAGGTTTTCGAAAGGCACAATAGGGGATGACAAGGGTTTATACGGCCCAAGACAAAAGGGTCATTGAGTTTAGCACCGGGGGGGGGGGGGGGGGTTTTGAAAGGGAAGGTCTACGAGCCCATAAGAAAAAGGGGCTTAAGGGAAGTTTAAAACCTGGGGCAGGGGGGGTGTGGTTTCAAAAATGCAGAAAAAATAAAAGGGGGATTTGGGAAATTTTTTTTGGGGCACGGGGGTGAAATTTCCAAGCCCACAGGAAGGGGGGGCTTGGAGGAGATTCTTAGGAGCTTCTAAGAATCTTCTTAGAAGCTTCTAGGGGGAAAAGGGGTAGGAGCCTACGTGACACCCCGTGGAGGGAGGTGGCTCCCTTCCAGTGCGGCGGCATGCAGAACCTCTTCGCCTTCAGCCTGGCGGCGACTTCCCTTGCACCACCTCGCCCTTCAGCCTGGCGGCGACTCCCTTTGCACCTTCTCGGCAGCAGATGACGTTGGATTCCTGGCAGCATCCTTCCTTTGGCCGTCCTCTCTGTCTCCCTTGAGTGGGGATTTTTATAGGGAGAGGGAAGGGGAATCCTCCCTCTCGTCGTGTAATCGTGCATGGCGGCTGGAAGCGCCGAGCTCCACCAAGGAGCTTTGTCATTCATTCTATTCCCCTCCCCTTCCAGCACGACAGTCGGCTAGGGAGGGGAATAATAAATTTTTTTTCCATTATTTCATTAAAGGAATTATCCCCATAAATTTCCTACCCTTAAGAGGGTTTCCTATGTGAATGGCATTTTCATCCTTTTTGGAGTTGTTACAAGAACACACAAAAGTCATCCACAATTTTCTTTTTAAAATCCTCAAAATTTTCAAATCCAAAGTTCTCAAAACAACTTACACTATCAATACAAAAGATCTCATCATCCCCAACAATCCTCGTTCCCCTCCCATCCTCCCAAGAGGAAAATATAACAAATCTAGGATTTTGAAATGAGGTTATAACCTTTCTATGTTTCCATAATCCATTCCATCTGAAAATATTGCAAAAATCTTAGAGAAAACTAGAAAAACATCTTCTAGCACCACAAAACATCCAAACACATCATTATTCACAACAAACTAAAACTCATCAAAATAAGGAATCTCTCTAAGACACTCGCCCAAACACCGAATTCATCTCTTTTAAAAAAAAGGAATCCAACTCTTCAATTCCATAAACACAATCGTCAACTTTTTTCATTTCATTCTCACAATCAATGTGAGACAAATTTTCATAAGAAGCTTCAACAAAATCAGGCAACTCATTTGAGTCATTGTTCTAATCCAAACACCCAATTGTCCAATTCTCTTCAACTACAACCTCACTATTCATTTCAAACTCTTTACCTTGAGTTTTAGATCTCTTTTCCCTCAAATTTTAAATCCTTTCCATAGCCTTACTCAAATTTTCTCTGACATCCTCATTAATGTCACTCTCCTCCTCAAAAACCCAATCAGAATCATCACAATCATCATCACAGACACTAAGAGAACTCAAAGAAACCACAAGACTATTAGATTAAGTTTTCTCTTCATCAATGTTGCCTAAATCAACCAAACAATCATCCACACAACTATCAAGAAGCATGAGGTTAGGTCTACTCAAAACATTAGAAACAAAAGCCTCTCCAAGGCTACTCAAACCATCAACAACCATCTCACAAGACTCATTAAATTCACAAACAACACCAACAACATCCAAATCACAACATGAGTCAGAACCTTATTAGGCAACAATTTTGAACCCTTAACTTCATCAATCAATCTTACAGATTTGAAGGCCTCCCCTCATGGTCTTCTAACAAACTTGAGAAATCCTCCTTAATTCTCTCTTCTTCTCCTTCAAGATTAACCAACTCAACTGCAATAGATGAAACTTCCCAATTAGAATCACTCTCTTAACTCTCATCCTCAGTATCATTGTCCTCCTCAAAGCTATCACTCTCTTCATCATCTTCTTCTTCACTGTCATCCTTATTCACCAATTCCTTCCTTGACGCATGTCAAATTTCTTTGCTACTACTCTACAATCATAAATTGTTATGATTCCTTTCCCCCAATCTTGAATTGCTCTTGCTTTCCTAAGCCAAGGTCTACCCAATATAAGAGGGAAAGCTCCCAACCCTGCTCACATAACATGAAAATCAAATTTCATAGACACGCCATAAACCTTCACTTCCAAATTTCGAATGATACCTAAGGACTTGACTCTAGCATGATTAGTAAGCCTAATTCAAAACTTAGACCCTTTGATAATTCAAAGTCCAAACTGCTCCATACAAGCCTAAGTAATCACACTGATTTGTGCTCCTCCATTAATATATGCTTTACCTATGTTTTGATTCTTATGCCAAGCATCAACAATAGGAAAAATATCAAGCAACTCTTCAACTCTCAAAACTCTCATTGTCCCTTTCTCTTTATCCTTATACTTTGGATTTACTAATTTCTTCCATTGTCCTCTCATCTTAGGGCACAACTCCATCAAATGAGCAAAAGATATATTAGCTTTCTTACCCATCATATCCCTTTTAAGGTCATAGTTACTTCCTCCTTCCCCCAATGGAATACCAATAGTATAGCATGATAGTGTTTTCTAGACACTCGCAACTTATTTTATTCTCTCTTCTCTCCTTTCTTTTTTTTCTTCCTCTTTCCTCACCAGCCTTACTAGTTTTAGGTTCATCTCTCTCAGTATCTCTTGTTCTTTTAATTGCAAGCATTACATCAACAATTTTATTTTCTTGATTTTGATTTTCTATAAGAATAAAATTAATGGAATTTTTTTGTTTCTCCTCTTTATTCAACCTAGGAGCTTGTGAAGTAGAATATTTTTTTATTTCTATCCCAAAATCATTATGTTCGTTAGGCAAGTTTTGAGGTAAAGGATACATATCCCCCATTGCTTTAGGTGGATAAGGATAATTTGTGCTCATATGATCTAACTCTCCACAAGAGAAACATCGTTCATCTGTCTTTGAAAATATCCTCTCCCATTTCGTCTTCCACTTTCTAGATTTTCCTAATTCTCCAATTCCTCTTCCCCAAGATCTTCTGTCAAAGCTCCTAATCTCATATTTTGCATTTGACTTGACAATTGATCCTCAACCTTCAATGCTAACTGAACATTTTGTCTCATTAAAATTTGAAAGTTTTGTCCATCCCCTTGCAAATTTGGTCTCTATTTTCAACATTAGTGCTGGGGGTAAAGGCACCTCTGCCTAATCGCTCGTATATTACTACACTCACAGTACTCGCCACTGCATACTGCAGGTGGCGAGAACCCGTCCAGAGTCACTTATTCTTTATTCTTTCAGTGGTAGTTTGAATAAAGGAAGGCCTGGCCACACATTGTGGTTGTTGGAGTTCCCACTTTTGAGTCTCTCTCTCTCTCTTGGCTCTTGCTCTCCATCGGCCATAGCTCTCACTTCTTCCTCCTATGTTCCACTTCCCTTTCAACTGGTATCAAAGCAAAGGCATTGGAGCTTTCCCTGCATTCTCTTCAACCCGGATTTGAAGAGCTTCAACCCAAGCTTCAATGGCAACCATGGCACCTTCATTTGCAAGTATGTTTTGATCTCTCACCTCCTCCCCGAGCTTCCAGACCTTCATTGGCTTCTTCCCGGGCTGCATTGGAGCCCCCTCGACTTTTCCAAGTGCCCCGAGGACTATTGAAGACCCCCCGGCTCCCAAGAACAGTTATCGCAAATTTTGGCACATTTTTAGGGGGTTGGGCTCACCTGCTCATGGCATTTCCTTGCTCTTCCTCTCGACTTCCCGGCACTCTTGGCAACCTTCTCGGACTCCCTGTCATTAGTGCTTGCCTCCTGATGATCGATTGGAGTGCTTCCCCCTTCAACCCTTGCTGTATACACCATCCTAGGATTGTCAAAACAAGGTAGTACTTGACATTTATTGTTTAATGCTTATTGGCATTGCCTGTTTGATGCCTATTGATGCCCGGTGATGCCCAGATGATATGGGATGCTATGTTTATACTTTGGGACTGATTTGGAGCAGATTTGAGCACCGTTTGAGCTTCATTTAACAATGAATTGCTTGTTGTAATACAGTGGGTTGAAGCTAATTTACTTGGTGTATGCATTGGTTCATGGATACAGGGTGCTTACTAGAGGTTTGAATTATCATACTAATGTATTTGGAGGTTTTCAAATGCTTCTTCCTGGTTCTGAAATGCTTTTGAGCTTGGAATAGGCTTCGTCTTGGTTATCATCACTGGCATTTAGCTTCAGTTGGCATGCTTTGGACCGGTTTATACCTATTGTCACTACTTGACACTTAGGCTTCGTGCATTTATGCTTTGGTCAGATATGGATGCCACTTGGTTTGCCCATGCTTGACAATTACTTGGGGCTTCATCTTCAGATGTATTTGAGCATTTTGGATCTATTGGGAATTGCATTTGGTTATCAGTTACATGCTCTTTAAATGCTTTTCGGCTTATGCTTTACGGGTCTGAGATAGCTTGGAATTCATGCTCCGGATGTACCCTACTGGGATTGCTCCGGATGTACCCTACTGGGATGCTCCGGATGTATTAGAGCATTGCTTGCTCTCTTTGCATCTGACTTTACTTTCAGTGGGAGCCTCTTGGTATATTTGGATGTACACAAAGCCTTGTTTACACTTGAGCTTGAGCTTGTGGGACAGTTACACGCATTTGCTCTCTTGAGAGCTTTATGTTTGCAGTTAGTCTGTAATGGGCTGACTTGATACACCTATTGGGGCAGGCACCTATCTTTATCATAGGTTTGTCAGTTTTGTATGCATCTTGGATGGTTATGTATTGAGCTTCTTGCTCTATCAGTTCTGCTTGTGCTTAGTCTCTTCTCTTACCTTGAGACCCATTACATGCATGACTTCTAGACCTCTGAGATGTCTCTTGCCTAACATGTGATTGGTTTGCCAGTTCTTGGTACCTTCTTGCCCTTGGATACTCATGTTGGATGTATCTTGCTACCTGGCAGTTGCAGTGACATATGTATCAGTGATTGCTTCATTTTGGGACAGTTTTACATACTGCTATCATTTATTACAACAAGCTGAAATATATAGATTTTGAGCACTTCTATGAGGGTAATGCTTACTATTTGATGTTGTCTTGGTCATATTTGGTGGACAAGTGCTTCTCTTTGTGAAATCTGCCCTTTTAGTCAATTTTAGTAGTGGTTTTAGTGCATTTTCTACTAGTTACAACAACCTGCAATTTTACCTTTTTGCTTTGATTTGGGACGGTATGACTGGTCATCTGAAAGATACAGCTCTCTTTAACATTGCAAGTTGGATGGTACCAACTATGGGTATTGGAAGTCCCAAATATGGTAGGTTTTGGTGCAAAAGTTGCAAATTAAACCCTTACATTTCAAGGGTGTTAAACCTGAGGATATGGATGATGATGTTTTGATGGAAGTTGATGAGCTTCTCAAGATTGTGGGAGAGAAGGAAGGAGTCTTGCTTGAAGCTTTCTTGCTTGCACAATGGGGGAAGACACACAAGGGTGGAGGCTGAAAACAGTTTTCCTCTTCTTAGTTGTGTAAGCCAAAAGAACTCAAGTACAAAGAAATAGAAGAACCCTCTATATGGGTCTCAAACCAAACTCAACTAACTAAGGTGGCATACTAACTGAGCCACGAACTAGAGTAGATAAGGATAGCTATCATGTAGCTATTATTCATGGGCGGTGTACCAACCGCGTCTGCAACTGACAAGTCGGTGACATAAATACACAACGGTCACCCTGGCGTATCACGAGTGGAGCTCGATATCTCAACACTCCCCCTCGAGCTCAATCCCAATTCTTGCACACCAAGCAGGTCGCTGAACTTGCGCAGCTTCTCCGCGCCCAATGCCTTCGTGAATATGTCAGCTACCTGATCCTCTGTGCTGACATAAACTAGATCAATAAGACCTAGTAAAACCCTCTCTCGCACATAGTGATACTGCACCTCAATGTGCTTTGTTCTAGCATGATAGACTGGGTTATTTGCCAAGTGTATACTCCTCATGTTGTCACAATAAATGACAACTGGTCCATCTGTAGACTGATACATATCATAAAGTAGCTTATGCAACCAAGCTACCTCACATGCAGCCATTGCTGTACCCCTGTACTCAGCCTCTGTGCTCGACAAGGCAACTGTAGGCTGTTTCTTGCTGCTCCAAGTGACTGCAGCACTCCCAAAAGAGAACACATATCCACTGGTAGATCGTCTATCAGAAATACTACCAGCCCAATCAGCATCAGTGTATCCATGCAACTGTATCTGAACCCCAATCTCATAAAATAGTCCATACTGCAATGTGGACTTCACATACCTGAGTATGCGTCTAGCCGCATCCAAATGTGGTTTCCTTGGAGCCTGCATAAACTAACTTACCAATCCAACAGCATAGCTCAAAACTGGCCTGGTAATAGTCATATAAATCAAACTTCCTACTATGCGTCTGTACATAGTAGGGTCTTCTAGAAGCTCACCTGCATCTGTGCTCAGCTTCACATTCTGCTCCAAAGGAACTGAAATAGGCTTACAGCCTGTCATCCCATATTTGGACAGCATGTGCAATCCATACTGCCTCTGCAAGAGCTACATCCCACTTGGTGATCTAATCACCTCAATGCCCAAGAAATAACGTAGCTCTCCTAAATCCTTCATCTCAAACTTCTGCTTCAATAGCATTTTCACATGAAGGATATCTTCATCACTGTCACCTGTCATAATCAAATCATCAACATAAATGACAAGTAGCATAATACCTTTCTCTGTTTTTCTCACATAAAGTGAGAAATCTGCCTTGGAAATCTGAAAGCCAATGTGACAAGATACTGTCCTATCTTGTCAGACCATGTTCTAGGTGCTTGCTTCAAGCCATACAAGGCTTTCTTCAACCTGCAAACAAACTCAGGATGAACAGTATGCACATAACTGGTGGTTGCTCCATATAGACCTCTTCTTGCAAATCACCATGCAAGAAGGCATTCTTTACATCCATCTGATGTAAAGACTATCCCTTTGATGCAGCCATAGCAATGACCGCTCTTACGGTTGCCATCCTTGCAACCGGACTGAATGTTTCTTCATAGTCAATACCATATGTTTGTGCATACCCCTTGACTACTAATCTTGCCTTGTATCTGTTCACAGAACCATCTGCATTGTGCTTCACCTTATAAACCCACTTACAGCCAATTGCATTTTTACCTTTAGGCAAAGGTACCAATTCCCATGTAGCATTAGCTTCCAAGGCATCCATTTCTTCATCCATGGCTTTCTCCCATTTTTCTTTTCCCATGGCTTCCTCAAAAGAAGTGGGTTCTGGTTCCTGTATCACTTTGACCATATATGCATAGTGAATGGCTGTAAATCCATCATATTTCAGCCTATCCACAGGATACCTAGCTCTCGTAGACCTACGCAAAGTAGGTTCACTCCCAGGTGCTCTCAAAACATCCCTGCTCTTCCTTACTCCAGGTGTAACAATAGAAGGAATACCCAACTCATCATCAATGCTCTGTTCTCAGCCACTGGATTCACCATCCACATAAGAGTGACCTACATTCACATCAAACATGGGCTGATCAACCTTCTCTTTTCCTTTTCGTGATACATGCATACCACTATCTGCATTACTTTGAGAAGATTCTCCTGATCTCAATCTGCCTGTCCATGGTGAAGAATGTGAACCACTGCTAGAGGACGCTCCAGGTCCACTAATATTTTGTGACTGCTGCTGTGAATTCTATATAGCATTACCATTTTGTGCATCTACATCATCAATCACATTTACTAGTTTATACCAGCTACTCATCTCATCAAAAACAACATCTCTGCTCACTGTAAACTTACGAGTAGAAGGGTTATAGCATCTATACCCTTTTTGCTGCAGAGAGTAACCAATAAAGATGCACTTCTCAGCTTTTGGATCCAACTTGGATCTCAACTCATCTGGCACATGTACATAGGCAATGCAACCAAAAATTTTCAAATGAGAAATATCTGGTTTCCTATTAGTATACCTCTCCTCTGGAGTCATTCCATGTATTGCTGCAGTGGGAGTCCTGTTCATTATGTAGACCACTGTAGCAACTGCTTCAGCCCAATAAAAATCAGGCAAGTCTTTTTCATTGAGCATGGCACGAGATATCTCTTCAATATGCCTGTTTTTCCTTTCTGCAATTCCATTTTGTTGTGGGGTATGACTGCATGAATATTGCTGCTTTATGCCATGCTCCTGCAGGAACCTTGCAAACTCATTTGAGAGGTACTCTCCCCCTCCATCTGACCTTAAGCATTTTATCTGCAAGCCTGTTTCTTTTTCAACCATAGCTTTAAGAGTTTTGAAATGCCCAAAAACTTCACTTTTCTTTTTCATAAAATACACCCAAATTTTTTTGCTATAAACATTAATAAAAGTGACAAAATAATGACAGCCTTCAAGAGGTGCAGCTTTAGTAGTCCACACATCAGAGTGGATTAATTCCAATGGCTTCTTACTCTCTTGAACATGTCTAGGAAATGGTTTCCTTGCCTATTTTCCAAACTGACAGGCTTCACATACCTTATGCATTTCTGCAACCTTGAATTTCGGCAAACCTGCAACAATATTTTGGGCCTGCATTGATTTAAGTTGCTGTACATTAACATGACCAATGCGTTTATGCCAGATATCAATATCTGCAACTACACCGGTC
This sequence comes from Lygodium microphyllum, assembly GCF_053477565.2. NCBI lineage: Eukaryota > Viridiplantae > Streptophyta > Polypodiopsida > Schizaeales > Lygodiaceae > Lygodium > Lygodium microphyllum. Next base: position 99,479,070 of record NC_141161.1, read on the forward strand.
CCATGTACAAACATTGCTGCACTCAAATCAGACATGTCTGCATCCAATGTAAACATTCTGTCCTTCTTCTTTCCTTTTGCTATCAAGCGACCTTTATTTTTCATATCCTCAACAAAGCATCCATGAGGATTAAATCTGACCTGCAAGCCCTATTCAACCATTTGACCAACAGAAACCAGATTCTTGGTGATATTCGGGACATGAAATACATCGGACATGTATTTCTTTTTCCCATCCTGCATAGACAAGGGAATTTTTCCAATCTGCACAATAGGATGTGCAGTATCATCACCAGTCTCCACAAATCCTGGTTTTTCAATTTTCCTTGCATCCTCCATCCATTCTGCATGACCTGTCATGTGGTTTGATGCACCTGAGTCAACATACCATACATCATTGCTTTCTTCTGTATTTGTCATAGAGTTATTCATGTGCTGCACCATAAACAGATGCTCATTTCTGTCATCACCTTGTCTACTAGAGGATGCATAATTTCCTTGTTGCAGTTTTCCATTCATGATGTCATTCTGCTTTTTATAGCAGTCTTTAGCCATATGACCCATTTTACCACAATAGTAGCATTCAACATTACTGTTTGCATTTTGGTCTCTTTGCCATCCACCACGACCTCTTTGGCTCCCCCTGCCTCTAGAGTTACCACGTCCTCCTCCATAGGACTGGTTTTCTTGAGTTTGCTGCATATTCTGATTTCTACCACGGCCTTCATATCGGCCTCCTCTACCTCTGCCTCTACCTCTTCTAGCATTTGAGTAGAAGACAGCTTCTTTTGAAGTTCCTCCTGAAGAAGATGCACCACCATTTCTTTGCTCCTCAGAAATTAGAAGAGCAATCAGCTCCTCAAAATCAGGAAATCTTTCACGAACTGAAATGGATGTCCGAAACTGTGCATAATCCTTTCCTAGACCATTCAAGGTCACAGAAACTAAATCATCATTTTCCACTGGTGACCCAATGGAAGCAAGTGCATCTGCAATCTTCTTCACCTTCATGTGGTAGTCGTTGATGCTCATATTTTCTCTTTGCACATTGTGCAACTCTTGCTTGAGCTGCATTTTCCTGGCTTGCGTATTTGTGCTATACATTTTTGACAAAGTATCCCATGCCTCCTTTGGCGTACTTGCATCCTGAATATGCACAATCATAGAGTCTGAAATGCTGATAGACAACCAATACATAACTTTCCTGGCTCTCTCATGCCATGCTTTAAATGCCTGCATTTGCTGTTGATTGGGAACATAAGGAAGAACTGGTTCTTCTTCATTTCCTGCAACAAATTCCCAATATCCTTTTCCCATAAGGAAATTCGTCATTCTAAACTTCCATGCTTGGAAGTTGTTCTTGTCAAGCTTTTCAGTGACAATCTGTGAAAGAGAATCAGATGCCATTATAGAAGACTGCAAAAAATTCTATCACTGCAAAAACCACAGCTTCACCCTCACAAGGGAAAATCTGCAAAACTGGCGAAAGTGGTATTTGACCACACAGTCACTTCCTAGTGACGATTTTGCATCAACAGGCAATAGGGATGATTCTGTAACTCCCAATGTCTCTGCACACAAGCATACAATGCAATTTTTACAGTAACTATTCACCGACCTGTAGAACAGTGGCTGCACAGCATAAAACTGGGCCTTTTCCTGAGTGTGTACAGAAAACTTCCGCCTCCAAAACAGGCCCCAAAATGGCCTCAAATAAAAAAAACTAGGTCGCCGAGGGCTAAAGCCCTCGCCCATAGCATATACTGCCCTCTTGCTTCACCGCGAAGGGCGTCTCAACCTGAGACAATGCATTCCTGCACTTTCTGGCTGTGCTACCTGTAGAGATCTGCTCCCAAAACAGAAAATGAAAGCAACACTGCTCCTCTTACCAGAACACCGCGAGCTTGGCTTGCTTTCTTGAGCTCCTTACCACGAACAAGGCTTTGATACCATGTCAAGATTGTGGGAGAGAAGGAAGGAGTCTTGCTTGAAGCTTTCTTGCTTGCACAATGGGGGAAGACACACAAGGGTGGAGGCTGAAAACAGTTTTCCTCTTCTTAGTTGTGTAAGCCAAAAGAACTCAAGTACAAAGAAATAGAAGAACCCTCTATATGGGTCTCAAACCAAACTCAACTAACTAAGGTGGCATACTAACTAAGCCACGAACTAGAGTAGATAAGGATAGCTATCATGTAGCTATTATTCATGGGCGGTGTACCAACCGTGTCTGCAACTGACAAGTCGGTGACATAAATACACAACGGTCACCCTGGCGTATCACGAGTGGAGCTCGATATCTCAACAGAGCTATGCAAGTCTACCATTATTTAACATAATTTTGGGGAATATGGGAATTTCCCATAAGTTTGGGACACATGGTCAAATCTTTGGATTGTCATAACTTGAACACTATAACTCCAAATCGAGCGCTCTATAGCTTAATAGATTCTATTTTTCAAGCGCTTTCTAATGATAGGTCAGATCATATGGTTTCGAGAAACTTATGGACATGTTATTCGGGTGCCACCTTTTTAGTATTCAAAAGATGGGAATTGGGAGATTCCCAAACTCACTAATATTGTGTTATTTTGTCACTCTCAAAAGAGGTCCAACATAATGTTGTTGAATATGAGAATCAGAGTGCATGGGATTTATGGAAGAAGATTCAGGAGCTCTATGTGCAGCAGAGTCCTACATCATAGATGTATTGGCTGAAGCAATTAATGGACCTTTGCATGAAGGAGGGGACCTTCCTTTCATCTCATTTCAGTCAGTTTCATGCTATCATGAAGAGTTTGTTGTCACAGGGTATTGAGTTCAAAGAAAACTTGCACCCATTGTTTCTGCTTGGCACCTTGCCTGAATCATGGGATGTCTTCCGTACTACCATATACAGGAATAAGCTTGATGGCCTGAAAATCAAAGATGTTGAGAGTGCTTTATTGACTGAGAAAATCAGCAAGAGCAACAATGATGCTTCCTGCTCTTCACATGCATTGACTATTAGATGTGGCAGACATGGTAGGCATGATAATGATCATAAGGGCAGGGACTCTCAGAAGTCCAGGTCCAAGTCACGTGGTCACAGTAAGTCCCGTGGATGGAAGTCTGATCTTACCTCTCATTATTATGGGAAAGCAGGACATATTAGGCTACAGTTCCATAAAATGCGTGATGATAAGCGCAAGGAGAAGGGAAAAGAAGAAGTGCATGAAAAGTCTTCTGGGCGCAGTATTGTACTTGCAAAGTCCAGTGTGAAGATAAAAGAGGTTAATGTCATGCAAGCCACTGATTCAGACAATGATTATAGACATGGAGCTTCTTCATGCTATGCCTTACAAAATTCTGAGATACATTTTATGTATGGGCAGTGCTAGCTCTTCGATTCGAGTGCGTCATTTCATGTGACACCCTGTAGAGATTGGTTTCATACCTATTGTACCATGTCTGGTTCTGTGCGTCTTAGTGATGACAAGTCTCTTGACATTGTGGGCATTGGAGATGTTAGGCTACAGTTTCCTTCTGGTAGTTCTTTTGTTTTGCATGATGTACACCATGTACCTATGTTAACTCGTAGCCTTATATTAGGTGGACAGCTTGATGATGCAAGGTATTTTGTGTCTTTTTGAGACTCTGCATGAAAGATTACTCGTGGCATGCTTGTGCTTGCAAGAGGGGCCAAGTCTGGTAGCCTCTATCCCTTACTTGTATCTAGAGCTACCTTGGATCATGTTTTGTCTTTGGCTTCTATTCCCCATGTATCCCTTTGGCATGCTCGTTTGGGGCATATGTCTCTTAAAGGAATGAAAATGCTTCTTGCTTTACAATATCTTCCACCTTTTGACTCTTTGCATTTTGATTCTTGTGATAATTGTTTGTATCGTAGGCAGACTAGAAATACGCATAAAAAGTCTGGTAAGAAACGCATGGGTGAGCCCTTGGCTCTTGTGCACTCAGATGTATGTGGGCCCATGCCCTATCAATCACTTGGTGGGGCAAAGTACTTTGTTACTTTCATAGATGATTACTCATGTAAGGTTTGAGCTTATCCCATAAAGAGAAAATCTGATGTCTTAGACACATTTCAGTGTTGGCTTGCATTGGCAGAGAACCAATCTGGAAAAAGGCTAAAATGCCTAAGGTTAGATAATGGGGGTGAGTATGTATCATGTGCTTTTGAGCAGTTTTGTGATGAGCGGGGTATTAAGTGTCAGTTGACCGCCCCTTACACCCCTCCCCAAAATGGTATGACTGAATGCATGAATAGGACCATTCAAGAAAGGATCCGTAGAATGCTTAGCCAAGCTGGCTTACCGCAACACTTTTGGGTTGAGGTAGTTACTACTACAATGCATCTCATTAATAGGTCACCTAGCAGTAACATTGACTTTCAAGTTGCAGAGGAGGTATGGGCAAGCAAGCCCTCCTTTTATGATAATTTGCATGTCTTTGGATGTGAGGAATTCTAGCATGTACCCAAGGACAAACGCAATAAGCACGATCCTAAAAGTGTCAAATGCATTTTCATTGGCTATGGAGATGCAGGAGAGATGGGTTACCGTCTATGGGATCCACATGCGTGGAAAGTGATCCACAACCATGATGTCATCTTTCATGAGGACAAAATGCATATGCAGCCTGAGAAAGTGGTTGAGGTAAGTAGAGTTATCTTTCAGGAGGAGCCACCTGCTCCCATTCAGTCTGCTCCACGACCAGCTAGATAGCGTACATCATCACCTGATGCTCATGGCCCAGATGCTAAACATGCTTATGTTAGAGAGGATTTTGGTCAGGCAGCAAAGCCTGGGTTGAGGCGTTCTACTAGAGATAGATGACCTCTTGACTGTTTTGCGCCCTCTATGGATTATGTATTGGTTACAAATGCATGAGAGCCTCTCACTTATGATGAGGCTATGCAGAGGGGTGATTGTCACTCTTGGGAGAGGGCCATGCAGTCTCAGCTTGACTCATTACATAAGAATCAGACTTGGGAATTGGTTTCCTTGCCTCAGGGTAAGAAGGTTTTGCCATGCAAGTGGATGTACAAGCTCAAAAGTACCCCTGGACACCCCAAGCCAGCATACAAGGCTCGATTGGTTGCTAAGGGTTTTAAGCAGGAGCATGGTGTTAACTTTGATGAAGTATTTTCTCCTGTGGTCAAGATGACCACCCTAAGCTTAGTATTGGCCTTGGTTGCACAGCTTGACCTGGACTTGTACCATTTGGATGTCAAGACGGCTTTTTTACATGGGGACTTGCATGATGAGATTTACATGGAGCAGCCTAAGGGCTTTACAGACCCTAGCAGGGAACACCTAGTGTGCAAGCGAAAGAAGAGTCTCTATGGCTTGAAGCAGGCACCTAGGGAATAGTACCATAAGTTTGATGTATCCATGCAAATACACGGCTACAGCTGCAGTGCTATGGATCTGTGCTTGTACATGAAGAAAGCCCGTGACAGTTCTTTACTAAATTTGGTACTCTATATGGATGACATGCTTTTAGCAAGGATAGCTCATGAGGAGCTAGATGCTCTTAAGGCTCAGCTCAAGAAGAGCTTTGAGATGAAATATCTGGGACATGCCTCTCATATTCTTTGCATACGCATTACACACGATAGATCTCTAGGACTACTCTATCTGTCACAGAGGGAGTACATTCATAAAGTCCTTGAGCGCTTCTGTATGCAGGATGTTAAGCCTATTGGATGTCCATTACCTTCTCATGTGAAGGTTTCATAGGCCGATAGTCCGCAGATAGATGAGCAGAGGGCTGAGATGGCCAAGATTCCCTATGCATCCGCCATGGGAGTCTTATGTATGCCATGATAGCCACCGGTCTAGATATTGCTTTTGTAGTTGGGGTTTTGGCACGTTATATGGCTATACCTGGCAAGAAACATTGGGATGCTGTGAAGGGTATCATGAGGTACTTGAAGGGCACAGCATATATGTGTCTTGGTTATGGCAGCTAGGATATAGGAGTCGTGGGGTACAGTGACTGTGATTATACAGGACATGCAGATAGTAGGAAGTCCACTTCTGGCTATGCATTTACTTATGCTGGAGGGGCTATCTCTTTGATGTCCAGGGCGCAGAAGTGTACGGCCCTTTCTACTACAGAGGCCGAGTATATTGCAACCACAGAGGCTTGCAAGGAGGCTATCTTGTTAGGCCGTTTGATTGGTGACCTTGGTATGACAGATGATATACCTATACTGCATTCGGATTCTATGAGTACCATTTAGTTGGCCAAGAATGCGATCTTCCATGCGAAGACGAAACATATTGAGGTGAGGTATCACTTCATTCGTGAAGTCATTGAGGATAGGTCTGTTGACCTTGTCAAGATTCCAACTGAGAAAAATCTTGCAGACTTACTCACGAAGAGCCTCACTACCGAGTGCTTTGCCTTCCTCAGGAGATTGATAGGCATTCGATGAGATGACGTCTTTTTCCCTCATCTTGTTGTACATGTGTACATGTTTTACTGTCTTTTTCATTTTTCTCTCTCACTAGGGTAGATTCGCCTTTAAGTGGGAGGTTGTTGGAGGTAAAGGTGCCTCCGCCTAGCCGCCTGTGCATTACTACACTGATAGTACCCGCCATTGCACACTTCAAGTGGCGGGTGCCCATCACAGTCACTTATTCTTTATTCTTTTAGTGAGAGTTTGAATAAAGGAAAGCCCGGCCACACATTGTGGTTATTGGAGTTCTCACTTTTGAGTCTCTCTCTCTCTTGGCTCTTGCTCTCCATCCACCATAGCTCTCACCGCCAAGCTTCTTCCTCTTGGGTTCCACTTGCCTTTCAATTAGGTATTCTAAATTATTCTCTTTTTTAAAAAAAATTTCTCTCTTTTTCTATGGTAGTTAGTATGGCTTCCTCAAAAGTACTTGGTTTCTTAATTTCCAATTTTTTCCTCACCTCTCCCTATAAATTTTTAACAAAATGTTTAATTTTCAACATTTTAGGTGCTCTCTCACTTGGGCCTAAAGATGCGTTCCAACAACCCCAAAGTATGGTGTACTCCAGGGCAAAGAATTATATGGTCTAGCCTTCATTTTTCTGACAAATTTTTATTTTTCTCCAAAGGTCATGGGAAGTTTCAATTTCCTTAAAATGATCAAGAAACGCTTGCTTGGTTGCTTTATATTCTATATGAATAGGAGGATTTCTCATTCTAAACGTTTTTTGATAATCTTCGAACCAATTTTGACCTTCATCAAAGAATTGAAATTTTAAAATTTGGAGTTTCAGGGCTCGGTCACTTATTCGTTGGATAATACATCCAAGATCCAATTTTTGGAGGAATCGCTGAGGATCCTCTCCCTTCTTTCCATAAAATTAAAGAAAAGAATTGGCCATTGAAAACAATCTCAAACAAGAAATCAATACACAAATCACACAAAGTCAACTTTTTTGACACTCCTCAGCTATGGGGGCATGAGTGGTGATCAAGAGCAAACCTTACTCACAACCCGATAAGGAGACGTTAATGAGTGCCAATTAGGGTCATTGACTTTGTTGTTGATCAACACCAACACGGAAAATTTTAAAGTTACCACACAAGTCACACACAAAACCAAATGACACACTATGCCTCTTGTAGGTCAAAAATATCAAAAATACAATTTAACTAGAGCATCACACACCTTGCGTAATGCTTGAAAACTCACACTTCGAAATAAAAAACAATTGTATTGCATTCTATACCTTGAAAAAAGCCTTGATACAACTCTTGGCCGAGTTCTTGATTACTGCGGACATCACATCAAGACTCCACACTCACATGTGCAACCCTCCACTCTCCTCACACAAATGACAAATTGAATGCAAGGTGAAGCAGCCTTAGTACCTCTCACACCTTCCTTTATATAGTTTTCTCAATACATGAGTTTGGTTTTGTTTAAAGAAAGCTTATGCTTTTGAAACATTTGGCTTTCCATTGAAAAGCTATAGTTACGTTTTTAAAGTCTAACTCTTGTAAGAAAGCTTTAGGACTTTACTCGTTTAAAAGTCCAAAGCTTTGAAATCTTAATCTAAAGCTTAAGCATGATTTTAACCACCCTGCGTTTCGGACTATGCTGCCATCTTAGCCATCGAATAATGTCGCCATTCTCTGCATCTTAAGGGAATCATCGACTCTTCTGCCATCGAAAATTGCCACCATCATAGCCTGAGCCATTTCTCCTCCCTATTACTTCATTGGCATGCGCCTCTTTCCTTTCTCGCCAAAGTAACCATTGCCTTCATCATGTCTTGATCGCCCTAAGCCGCTTCTCACTTTTGCTAAATCTTCAATTCCAACCACACCTTTCTCACCTCCACTTTCTTCTCTGTCTCAAGATCTATCCTTGCTTCTGTGCCTTCTTTTCAAATCCGATGAGCTACAATGTCGACCTCAGAGCATCTCTTACACATCCAGAGGACCATCCCGCTCTCATCCTTCACTACGGTGCTCTAACAATTGACAAGATGCACATCCTCTTGGAGTCTCCTAAAATCTCACAGAGAATTGTCGTCCTCCTCACAATGGCTCACCACCTCCCAAATCAACACCCCCAAACATCACAAGCAACGCCTCCTTGATTGTAGAAATAGAGGGTATTTGAGAGCCGATATGGAAGTGAAGGAGCTGCAAACAGTCCAGCATCCTAATTGCAACTTTCACAATCTCATTCACTGTCAAGCCAAATTTCCCTTCGTCACCTGATGTTGCACCCCAATGGCTACTATGTCTTGAGTTTAATTTTGCTCTTATACCAATAATAGGCCTCACTCCCAAAGCTTGACTAGCTCTCTCATTTCTTCAAAGACATTGATTGCATTAATGCTAAGATTCCTTGCTAGGAGAACACTTTTAACATACACCCGATCCTTGTATCCATTGCACATTAGCAATGCATCTCTTCTTTGCATCAATTTGCCAAAAGCAATTAAAAGCTTGGGCTTGGATCCTGCTTCTAGCCCGAATCGAAAGGGCTATCCAAGAGGCCAAAATGTCTTTCAAAAGAAATCGATCATGGTTGCACTTAATGGGAAACACGCCTTGGAAGCATTTCTTATAATTATACTTTGCCCTTGCAACATCAAAGCAATGTTGAAGTTGCTGAAGAATGTCAAGAAACCTTATTACCATAGATAGTTGGACATTCCTCCTTTTTAGTGCTTCCACTAGTTCTACTAGATCAAGTTCATCTAGCCCTTGAAAAATAATAGTAACATCAAAGTTTTGCTTGTGACCTCAAATAATTGCTAATGTAGCATTAGCCACATTGCAAAACTCATGTCCAAGAACCTTTAACAACCTCCACAAGCACACCTTCTCCACTTGCATAAACAATAGTTTTTGCCATTCCATTTACAAGATACTTGATTAAGTCTCTTGTGTATTCAAACCAAACTAGAATTTCATTCCTCCCTCGCATGCTTCATAAACTCCAATATGATGTACACATCCTTGGAGTCTTCAAATAGATATTCTTTTCATATGAACCTGCTTCTTCATGCAATGTGTCCTGGAAAGAATATGCTTTTTGAAAATGGGCTCCATGCTCAATCATACATGATTTGAGAAAATATGCATCAAATCCATGCCATGCAACCAATGACGCGATGCTTCCATACAAAAGAAAATGAATACACTGAAGAAAATAGTGCCTAGCCTATCTACATGTGCCTGTGTGTCATGCAAAACATAATTCCTTGATTATTTAAGATCCTTATCCTCTCCTCTTAACGCTTATCAAGAGAAGATATCGTACTCCACTCTACCCACCTAAAATCTCTTTGTCACTCAAGAGAAATGATGGTCCTCAAGATGTTGACTAGGAAAACAACTCATCTCACAAGTGGCGGCAACCTTCACGACCCTCAAACTCACCCAAGCACCTTTCCCACCCAACTAGAGGTTCCTAACTTGGTGATTTATATCCCAAATATCATGAGTGCAAGAAACTGTGCATGTTCAATGAAAGGTCCTCTCTCAAGTGTGCATGCATCTAAGATTTACTACATATAGCTGTAGTAGGCCTCATGCCATGCTAGTGCTCAACAATGGTGCAAAACGTACATCAACCCAACCTATGGTATGAAAATATTTGAAAAAATCAGGAGACTATATTTTGAATGCAATGTATCAAACAAGTGCAACATGAAGTGCTCATGAACCCATAATCCCTGTGTTATGCAAAAATTTGGCAAGAAAACATACATGTTCCATAATATTTAGCAACTATCAACAATCTCGAACTCTTAGTTGTCCCAAAAAATACCAAATCTCGACCAAGGCTATCAAGTTTTCACACTCAAAATTCAAACAAAATGACAAAAACAAATCCTAAGCTAGACAAACATAGAAAATCCAACTATGAAATGACAAAACAAACAGTCATGCAAACTAGGCTAACAAAAATTAAACCTATCTAGGGGTTTTTAGTTTTCAAAAAAATGCTTGACGAATTCATCTAAGTTTTACCTCCTCACTTTATAGTACTTCATGGGAAGCATGCCTAAAATTGTTATTCTAGTAGAGAATATGCTCCCCTATCTTTAGTTTACAAAGCCCTTGAAATAGATAAGAAACCTACTCATTTAATAAACATTTAAAAGTCCACTATTGAAAATCTATTGTATTCCTTTCTTTTGAATCAATAAAGATTACCCTAGTCCATAAAACTATGTAAGAGATGAAGGATATAAACTCTTGAGAAGTTCAATCTAGCATTTGACTTTATTAATTAGAATCACCAATTGATTTGAATAGATGATACATACAAAGAGCTCCAAGAGAAAAAGTTTCTTATGATGCAGACACTACCACCCAAGTTCAACAAAGGAGGATCCAAGGTGAAGCAAGATGTGGAACTATAGATCGAAGGCATGGGTGACTATTTCTTGGCTACTAAAACTACTTTTACAAATCAATCCATGACTACATGCCTTTATCTTATTGGTGATTCAAAGCTTTGGTAGAAACAATGGTGTGCATATAAGGGAGTATTAGAAGCCTCCCAGAGTTGTAAACAGACCAAAGAAGCTATGACAGGTTGAGACCTTTCTCAATCCATTGAGTTGATCATAAAGAATAAAATTTACAACTTGCACCAAATGAACTTAACTTTAGAAGGGCATTGCTGAAATTTTGTGGATCTTTGCAAGTATGCACAATGCATGACTGGAACATAGCAAATTCCATGCCAAGGACTAGATCCACCCTTAGACACTTACCTCTAATCAATGAGACCAGAAACTCTCAAATGTATATTGATGTGAGCAAAGCCCATCATAGCTAAGGAAATTTCTTAGAATGGCCAATGAAACCACCTTATGAACAACAATTATGGAAGAAATTATACCCTAGTCCCAACATGGACAATGCAAGAGGAAATGCAAGGGCCAATGCTATCACCAACGAGACCAAATGGGCTAGGAAACATGTAAAGCTAACCATGTAGAAGGACTAGACACCTAAGGGACAACTGTCCAAGTTGTCCTCAAAATCCAAACCCAAATCATTGTATTGAAAGAGACAATGAGAACAAAAAAAAAACCAAGGTTGTGGTCATGGGAGAGCAGCTGGAGCCTAGCTAAACACCATGATAGGGCAATTAGAAGAGTATAACTTAGGTGAAAAGATTGAAAGAGGATCCATACATGCTACCACTAAGAAGAAAAGATAGATCTCCAATGTCATGTAATCCAACTTTAGATACTTACAAGGATACATCCTTCAGAATTTTGGTCGATTGTGGTAGTACTCATTCCTTTCGTGAACATAAAATAGAGAAGAGATTTCATTTAGAACTATGGAGACAAGAAACATGATAATAGAACTAGCTAGTATGAAGGAACCATCCAACTAAAGTAAAATTTCAAATCCTACCATTAGGATGTTATGATTGCATTGAGGGAATGGAATAGCTTACAAAGAATAGAGGACATATTTTGTGGGCCAAAGAGGAAGTGATCTACCAAGATCTGGAAGATAATACCATGAAAACATATGGAAAAGCTCAAAAGACTAGGTTCTAACTAGCCAAGGGAAGTTGATTCAGAAAAGGGTTATAAGGAAATATCGGCTAGTTTATATCATCCAGTTAAATAAGGTCCAAATAAGGTTGAGAAGAATAAAAAAGATATTCTACCTTTCTAGATCAATGATTTTGAATATGTATTTCTATAAAATTTGATCCAATTGCCTTCAAAACATGACTTTGACCACAAGATAGAGCTGATTCTTAGAATTGAACCAATATCCATTAGACCGTACAAGTTGTTTTGTAGCTAAGACCATCAAGCTCAAAGAACAATTGATGCAACTGAAAGTGCAAGGATTCATCAGCCTAACTAATTCACCTTTAGGCATGCCTATTCTTTTCCAAAAGAAAAATGATGGATCTCTTAGACTCTGCAATGACTTCATAAGACTAAACCTGGTGGCGATTAATAACAAGTACCCTAGAACCAAGATCGATGAACTTCTAGATCTCTACATGGAAACAATGTCTTTTCCAAGATAGATCTAAGATCTAGATATTACCAAACCTCAATCAAGGTAAAGGATATCCCAAAGACTACCGTCAATACTAGGTATGGTCATTACAAACTCTTGGTGATGCCATTCAAATTGAATGATGTCCCAACACCATTGAATTGATTGCTGTAAGATATCTTCCAACCATATTTACATTACTTTGTTCTAGTATCCCTTGACGATATACTATTGTACTCAAGTTCATTAGAGGATCATGAAGGTCACTTAAGGATTGAATTGTAGACATTGTGAAAATCAACTCTGTATCAAAAAGAGAAAATGCATATGACCTACATTCTTATTCTTATATGATGTATCAAAAAAGTTTATCACATTTCTTTTTTTTAATATAATATTTTTTATTCTTTTCAATTTCATATATTGACTAAGCATGGAAAACTAGAACATTTCTAATGCTAAAAATTACACCTTGCAACGTTAATGAGATATTATCATGTGCATTATTTTGCATGAATCATTGAAATAAACCTCAGAAATCAACTGTAGATTGATGTTGATACTATGTACAACAAGTGGTACTGCATATGAATTTGTTAATATATAAGCTCTTAGAAATTGAAATAAAGGGCCATATCAAGTATGGTAATCTTTATGCAATTGGCCCACACCTACCCCTCCCCCCTTTCCCATGTCTTCTTTCCCACCACCCACCCCTACTCCCTCCCCCCAAACTACCCCATTCCCCCTAGCCTTTTAATATTGGAGGGAGAAATTAATTGGGGCATATCCCTAGTATGTATGCTTATGCACTTTCTAAAAAAACAACCCCTCCCTTGCACTTACGTGATTCCATAAGCTACCCACAGTGAACTCTCAAAAGTATAAAATCTTCATCAAGGATTATTCTCTGATTGGAGCACCTTACAAAATCTCTTGAAAAAGAATAATGTGATTATATGGGTAGTTGAATATTTAGAAAGCTTTAATAAACTTAAAGACATTGTAACAACTTTTCTAATAGTGAAGCTCCCAAGCTTCAACCAACCATTCAAAGTAAGCATTGATGCAAGTGGACTTGCAGTTCGTGAGGTTCTAGTATACGAAGGAAGACTAATGGCCTATACTTCAAGGAATCTCAAGCCTTGTAATTCAAACTATCCTCCTCGTTGAGAGTGTAAACCAAACCATTGAAGACACAAAGGATCAAGATAGTTGATGGAGCATCTACCTCTTGTGGGATTTGCTTATAATTCTACTCATCAACATTAGTAGACAATCAAGATGTCACCATTTGAAGGCTTGCATGGAAAAGAATGCCATGTATCTCTAAGTTTCTTGGATCCTACTCTTAATGTGGAAGCATCCAAGACCATGCTTAAAGAGATGGGGACCAAATAAGTCAAACTATTCAATATGATTAAAGTTGCCCAAGACTAACAAAAGTCCTATGCTGATCTTGAAAGGTCCATAAGGATGTTGAAGGAAGTCGACATGATGCTCTTAAGGATGAGACCTAAAAAGAGCTCACTATCCTTGGAAATGTGTAAGAAGCTTATTCCAAGTTAGTGTGGAACTTAAAAGGTGTTCAAGGTGATGGGAAAATAAGCCTACAATCTTAGACTACCACCCATCTCAAGATCCATAATATATGTCATGTGAGTCTACTAGAGCATCCCTAATTTCTCTAGATATGAGGACCTCTTGATTTCTCTAAGGAGGAGAGGATGTAATGTCCCCATTATACACTATGATAAACAATGTGCATACACATTCTACTTAACTAAAGAAATGTGCAATAATGTGCATTTCTCAGTAGGTGCAAGAATTATGAAAAAAAGTGCATTTCTCAATAGGTGCAAGAATCATGAAAAAAGTGCTAATGTGAATATTTTCCACATTTGCACCTTTGCGCATTATCAAAAACAGATATACTTAGAAATATTTAACATGTGTTGTTAAAATACAAAAAAACCCACACATTTTAAATTAGGCCATCTAATGTTGAAGATGAGAAAAATCAATAGTGTAGACATTTTTGTCTCAAAAAATTAATCGCTCTATAATTTTACAATGTATCATGCAAATGATCACTTCATTCTCTTCTATTCTTGATGTTTCTCTCTTATCTTTCTTCTTAGTATTTGTGTTCCTCTTATGATATATACTCTCATAGGTATCATTACCTAGGTGAGGATACAAAATCTTCAATAAGAAAAGACCACACTATTCCTATTTAAAAACACAAAATTTTAGCTGCTTGTTGTTGAAAATAAAAATTATAGCCTACTATTCATTGCGAAAAACCCAAATTCTTTGCATTATTTGGTTGATTACATTATACATGGGATATTTATCACAATTCTTCGGTAGATGTAGCCGATTATACCCTTCATTTGGGCTCCCCAATAGTAAAACATAGCAAATTTAGTGTGTTTGTAGTAGGTGTCTTAGAGATGGAATTCCATCAATTCACTTGTTTGGTGGAGTAGGCAAGCAATCTATCCATGCTAGTACTTCAATATGCATCTAATGATAGATGTGGGGATAGAAGGTCAGAGTCCCATTCTCAATGGGCATAAACTTGTGATAGGTCTCAAAGATCAAAGAAGCTCTCTTGTCCAAGATTCCTTTTTATCTCGCATAAGGCCCATCCTTTTGGCCCTTATATGCCTACAATGGCACCTTTAATTATACAAGTGTTCGTTCTACCTTCCCTTCCAAAAGAAGATTGCATAGATTGGTCTAACTACTCCCTTTGGTCTTGTAAAGTGGACTGTATACCTGACATGTTTGATCTTTGGGAAATTGTTATTAGCCACATTCCTCATCACATGAAGGATGCCATAGTTGGATCCATGTAGCCCTATGGGATCTGCTCAACTCTCAAGCTTGGTCCTTCCTCTTTTACGAGACTACATGACTCCATACTTGCTCATGTACATAGGTTGGAAATAGTAGTGAAAGTGTGGACAAAGCTTTATTCTCTCAACCATTATAAGAACTTTTCCCACCATATAACTTAGAGAAGAAGCTCACAACAAGCACATGATAGGTTGAAAAAATCTAGGCTAGCAGAAACAACACATCACTCTAGTCTATGGCCATCTTGAAGTCACCCTTGACTAAATTTGTTCCTCATGGGATTTCCACTTTTTCATTCTCTTCACTTCTTACTACCTCTCTCTTCTCTTTTCTCTCCATATTCATGTTCCTCTTCTATTGCGAACTCTCAAATGGTATCATTACCTAAGCAAGGACATGAATCCTTGAGCCAGAGGGGGCACTACATCGTTGATACTTGAAAAAGAATATTTTAACTTGCTATTGGTGAAAATGCAAATTTAGGCCTCCTATTTACTGTAGAAACACAGATTTTTTGTAAAATTTGGTGATTACAACATAGATAGGACATCTGCCATTGATCCTCTGTAGACTATACCCTCTATTTGAGCTCTCTAATAGCAAAACACAATAGATTTAGTGAGTTTACAAGTGTCATGCGTTCCATCTGTTCAACATAATTGATGACTTAAGTGAGCACTCTATCCATTGTGCTTTAGATACGCATTGTGATGATACAAGGTCAAAATCTTGTTTTGAATAGTCACAACCATGCGATGATAAGGCTAACAAAACATAGGTAAGTTGAGACAATGCATAAGTGTGGTCTACAATTGTGTCAAAATCATGCCCAACAAGTCCTATTCCTAATGGAATTATCACGTCATTCTCTTGTCTTCTTGTTGTATCTCTTATCTCCTTGTGTTCTTATTCGTGTTTCTTTCATGTGTGAACTCTCACATTGCGTCATCACCTATGTGAGGATGGGAAGTCTTTAGCTAGAGTAGACAACCCTATTGCTACTCAAAAATGCAAAGTTTTTCCTCATCTAAGCTAGAGTAGACAACATTGTTGCTACTCAAAAATCCAAATTTCAGCCTCAACTATAACCATCTTGAAGTCACCCTCACAAGTCCTATTCCCATTGGAACATCACGCGACTGAACCAATTCCTTCCCTCTCATTTTATTTTCTATAGCACCATAAACATTGGTCGTGTTAAATTTCCTCACTTCCTGCCCACCTTATGGAGATACTCAAAATATTACTATCTTTAGATCTATAAATGCATTTTGGGTCTTTGCTTCATTTGCATAGGGAATGAATATTCTCTACAATAGTGATATTTAATGAAACTTTGGGTAATTTACATGTTTTGGGGCTATTTTAAGAGCTAATCAACATATCCCTTGGAAGGCTTGACTTGCATCATCCAATGCATGACCATCAAAGCCCAAGGGAGATCAAAATCTAGCATACCCATCAATTTGAGGGCAAGTGTGCTTACCTTCTCCTGCATGGTCTCAACCATATTTATTGAAATTAATTTAAGGGCAAGATCTGTATAGGGCCATATTTCTTGAAACCATAGGGCAATCCTCTGCTTTTCTAAGTGAGAGGAATATCATTTCAATTTCCCTCATAATTATTCCAATTAACAAGTGAATGTTTGATCTAGAATCTTGCTACACATTTCAGTTGTTATTTGTGAAGATTTAGGTATAAAATGGAGTCCCATTCCATTTAGTAGGGCAACCCTATTCTTATATCTAGAAGCTTCCTTGTTCTAGAGTCTTGCTGCCCACAACATAGAAACCAGTGCCTCAATGTCTTCTGGCCTTCTCTCCAACTATCTAATGTGCAGAGTCAACAGTTCCTCTCTACCTTAACCCTTCTCGCCAATGTGGCATACTCCATGGCACAATGAGATCCTCAACTGGCATAATAGGTTCCTAACCATACATCAATTTAGCATGCATAATACCAATTACTACATTGTGTGTTGTCCTATCAACCCATAATGCAAATGGTAGCATCCTTGACCACTCATTTATCCTACCTCAACGTACTTTTGTTGGTGCCATAATTATAGAAAACTATCCCCTTTTGGTTTTGTCATTACCTTCACGATTATATGCTATAGTCAGAGTCTACTTAATTCCAAACCATGAGAAGAACTCACAAGCCCATTTTCATCCATTCCCCTCAAACAAAAGTATAATCTTGCCAACACATCCATATCGAAAAAATGCCTCTTATAAGAGAAATCTAAAAACAACCTATGCAGTCTTCGTACTAAGAGCTCTTCCCTTAACTTGATTTGATAGATCCTCTCATGAGAGTACAAGACACCACATATGCCAAAGATTTGTAGGTGTTGTCACTAGATCAACCACCCGTTTATAATATGTGGATAATGGATAAGTTGGCTATAATCCATCACTATATCTCATAGTAAAGTACACTTGGCATGTATTGATAACTCCATAAAGTGTGCTATATCCTTGTAGGTACTTTGCCACAAATATTTTTCCTTGATCTTCTAAAATGTGCCCAAGACACCTCTTTGGTGAGCCCAAAGACTTTCATAAAATTCTTGCATAATCTATTGAGACACTCTAACCCTAATGGCCTGCAATGAAACCCCATTCTTTTTCTTCACATGCTTCTAGAAATAACCATCTTTTAAGAAAAATCCAAATGTCTTTCTCTATATTCTTTTATACTCTACTTCTAACCACTCCTCTTTCTTGGAGAGTGTGCTGCGATATTGTCATATTTTCAGCCAAGCATGTGTATACAAGTTCTTTAGGAACTCCTCAATGGCTGGAATATAGCATCTATAATGTTGATCTCCTACTATCCATGCATGTTTCCTTTTTGAAAGCACTTTTGCTTATAAATTTAGTCTTCTTAGTCTACTTGATATACTTGCTGCATTTAATGATATTCCTCTATTTATGATAGTTGTACCATCATTTTTGACACCTATACTTGGATTTGTAGTAGCTATCCAATCAGCCCTTGTAGTATAATAAGCATTTTCAATGGCTAATTCATCATCCACTTCATCTTCTATCATATCCATTTCATTATCAAATCATGGCCTTGATAGCATGCCAGCAAACTAGGTTATCCCTTGTTGCAATATGCTGCAATTCAGGTTTTAGTGGTGTAATATATTCTATTCAATGAAATATAGCAATGTTTGAAGTGTCACAACTAGAAATCATCCCCAATAGTGGCAAGTAATCTATCTCAATAATCACATGAGAACCCACAAAATATTCCTTAGCATATTTAAGCCCTATGACAATGGCCCCCAACAGTCTCACTTAACTTGCCAATATCATCTTTGCCTCTCACCAAGTAGCTTTGCACTAAATTGGATGGCATACCTATTTTCCTCATCATCATTCTGTCCAATTACCCACCCAATTCCAATCGAGCTCGTATCTACTATACGAATAATAGCCTTTCCATTTGAGTAATTGGTCTTTCTTAATGTTGGAGTAGACTTTAATAGTCTCTTGAATTTCCTCATTGCTTTAGTATGCCACTTTTTCCAATAGAACTTGTGTTCTTTCCTCAATAGTTGATAGAGATCATCAATCACATGTGTAAAGTGAGGAATCCATATGAGATAAAAGACACATGTGCCCAAAAACCTTCTGACTTGTGACAAATTAGAGAAATTCCCATGCAACCTTTCAATTCTATTAATCTTTGTCAGTAAGGGCTTTCTTTCATAAGGCCCACACATTTGACCTATGATCAACAACTCCTCAACCCCAAATAGAGACTTTTGACCCAATATAATTAATTGCACTTCTTCCAAGTGAGTCAAAATCTTCTTGTAATTTGTAATATAATTGGCAACAAATATCCAGCAACCATTGTCATCCAACTTTTCATTCTTTTCATGCACTTCATAAACCTTGATTGGTACATCATCAAGAAACAACATGGTAAGCTAGGCAAGAAAGTCTCACAAAACCTTATTCATCATGTGGGCAACAAAATTTGTTGCTCCTTGCAAAATGATACATATGCACATGAAACCCAATGGCATTTTCATAGTAGTAACATCTCTACTTTCTAGTATTAGCTGAAACTAATCATATCCTGAATATAAGTCCCCCTTTGAATAGATAGCCTTGCCAACAAATGCTTCAACACACTCATCTCCAATTATAGGCCATGGAAGAGCATTCCTTGTTGTCGTGACTTTGTTGATTGGATACATATCGTGAATGAACCACAATGCCCCATTTTTCTTCGGTACACTAAACCAACAATTAGAATATGGAGTTGATAATGGATTTATGCATCCTAGTCTTCTCATTTTACAACTCCATCAACTTAGGCAAGTAGACCCAAGGCATAGGAATCGGCCTTAAATTCCATGGCATATGCAGCATTGTAAAAATGACCATGGTCCAAAATAGTCAAATCAACACATCATGTTTTAGTAATAGGTTGAAATGAAAAATCCTTTCCATGCTTTCTCGACATGTTCATGAAAGATTCTTTCTCTGTGCTAGGTAAAAGAAGCCCATCACTCCCAACTTTTGACTCTAGTGTATCGGCAATGAATTTATGCCCAACTCCTTTTGAATCCTTTACTTGGAGATTTTCTCATACATGCTATCACTATTAGGGGGTAAAGGAAAAGCAACTAAATTAACCTTTTTATGAATAGTTTATACTTCATCTCTACAATTTCTTAAACCCAATTTTGCAATTGTTTATATTCTCGTTTAACAAGTTCTTTTGTGATTTCGAACATTCTAGAGTACAAACATGTATAACACAATTTTCAACCATATTTTTAAACATTCATTTCTTCAATTGCATTGTAGATAATATGGAGAGAACACATGCTTTGTCACTTGCATTTTTCCATAAAGATAGTCAATCAAATCACCTTGAGAATTTGGTTTTCTATTGAATAAATTTGAATCAAGTAATATCCCAAATTTGCAACAAATATTTTTGTAGATTAATTTTCCCACATCATTTTATTTGATGTTTTTCATAGCTTGAGCTTCAGCTAAAGGTAATCAACTATGGTCAAGATGTAGGTTATTTCCCTTGAACTGTGTGGTACTCGTCCAATGGTATCTATTTCCCATATCTTTAAAATGTCATAAAGAATATTTATTTTCTCTCAAATTTGGTTTAAATACCCTCTTACTCATTTTTTCAAACTCAAAACTAGTGATTGACATCCTTTTGCAAACTAGACTAGATATATGCCTTGATAAGAAAGTTTTGAAGTGTCACCTTATATGCACAATGTTCCTTGCAAGGCTCCTAGTGATCACTCTCAAAGATATGCTAAATTTATTTCTTTCAAGACACTCTTCCGAGTATCAAATCTACTCCTATTGTTCTCATTGCACATAATGAAGGATATTTCTTTGAACCATGAATTACTTTTGATTTGAAATGTGTGTCCTATTTTTCCAAATTTCAAGGATTTTAATGTCTAATGGATCAATAATTTGTGCCATCACTACTTGCGGTGTGCATGGAAGTTCAATACGGAGAGTTAGTTGATTATTTTGGATCTTTAGTAAGCTTCTACTCAATGCATCCACTATTTTGTTTGTGCTCCCCTTTCACTGTCGAATATTTAAATTATTTCTAGACCATGCAAATATGGGTGTGGTTTGGCAAATGCCCAAACAATAGATGGAAATTCCTTCTTTGTTGTTATGAAATTGGATTCAACCTTTGTTAACCCCCCATCTATACATAATATTGAATACCACTCTTGTCCTTCCTTTTGTTGTAACAAAACTACCCCTAGTCCATGGTCTAATGTGCTTTTGGAATGAAATTTAAAGCACTAGCAATCATGCCCAAAAACCATTATAATAGCTTAACTATTGTAGATGCACCATAGTATTTAATGGAAAGTATCTTGGGTGGATCAACTTGAATTCATTCTACTGAATTATGTACACTAAGAACTTTATTTTTTTGGCTCCTGAATGAAATTATTAATGTTGGAAGTTCAAGTTGTATTTGTATAATGTGCTCAACACTTCCTCTAGTACTTTCAAATATTGTGTTACCCATGTTGTGATATAGTAGATTAAGAATATAATCTAAGAAGCTTGGAAGAAGATATATTTTAGTGTGGGGTTATTAATAATACCTTGTCACCCAAACATAGGTATAAAAGGGGTGAGACATGTAAATTTTCACATCTTTGGACATTAATACATTTAATGTCTCTTACCTCACCTCCTTGCTCATAACTTCCTATATGGCTTCTATCTCTTCATTCCTAGCTTTATAGTATTTCCCTCTCCTCGTCACTCTTTTCTCTCTCCTTAGATCTTCTTTCTCTCACCTCTTAGTTCTCTCCTTGACAAGTGGTATCAAAGCTTAGGATTTTGACCCATTTGATTTTCTCATTTTTAGATATATTTTCTCCAATTTTCCACCATTGAATCTTGGATAGCAGGTACAGGAGCCACATGGTAGGTATTTGCAAATGTTCTACTTGGAGAAAAAACTAATCTTCTTTGACTAAGATCTTGGATAGATTTGGCCAAATTGTGGCTAAAATGGCAGGTTGTGCATCCATTACAGGCTATGTTGAAGGTAACTTAGTCAAACAGAGGTTAATCAAACTTAGGAGAAGAATAAACTATGGTTACTTTTCAAAGAGAGGATTCTCTTTCTCATTTCTTGAAACTTCCCTACAAGTTTCATGAAGTTTTCAATAAATAATTCACTCTACCTCTTAGACCTTCATCTCTAGAGGCTATTCAATACTTGCATAAGCTTTCTTTCTTCATTCCAAGTTGGGACATAACCTATCAGAGGAGTTTTAGCTATCTATGCTGCTTCAAGAACAACTCAGACAAAATGCACAATTTTAGGAAGCCTGGCTAATCATTTGCTGATGTTCATCTTCTTCTGCATCAATCTTGCACATCAAGGCTTCATTAAGCATAAAACACCTCCTTTATTGAGAGCATCCTTTCCAACCCTTGTGGCATATTACTTACTTTTATGAATCCTAACATTGCAGTCCATGGGCAGCCATGAAAGCTTTAGTCCAAGCTTCAACTTCTCTTACATTTCTTGAAGATTCTTCATCATTTCAGCATTGGGATTCATTCTACTGAATATTTCTTGAAGAAATTGTAAGGATTTGAGCAAGATTAGCCTCAACCTTAAGAGCTTTCATGGATTCAAGTTTTGGGAAAAATGGGTTCAATTCTTCAATCTCAGACTTTTGAGGTTTCAAGATTACTTTTATGTGTCTACGGAACAAGGATTGAAGGTTATTTTAGTAACATTGAGCAATCAAAGGCTTCATCAAGCATTTGGGGATCATTCAAACCTTCATCAAGCTATGTAAGAGGTATTTCTCTTCAATTCGCAATCTCTGTCATCTATCCAATTGCTAAGCTTCATCCATTTTATTGAGAGATTAAAGAATTAAAAATTTCTCCATCAAATTTCAACCCATCATTGGTTAAATCAGCCCATTCATGGAGTGCCTTGCTTACTTGATTCAAACAGTGAATTAGAAGCTCTTGCTTGAGTTTTTAACATTACATTCAATCCTATTTGTTAGACTCCAATTGATTGGTTAAATTTCTCACTCTAGTATAATGATGTGTTAAAAATTATTTGATTCATTGAAAAATATATCATAATCCATTGTAAAGGATAAGTCAAAATGAGTCACTATATCGTAAGACCCTCATCCTATTCATTTTTCCAATTTCAATCCTATTGCATCTCATGGAGTGAGCTGAATGAAAATTTTAGTAATGCATATCATGTTGATTGATTAGAGTATAATATCTCTACCATGTTGAGATCCCCACTAAGGAAAAATGCAGATGCCAGGGGAGATAGTGGGACAATAGAGAGGTGACTCTCTCCCACTATTAAAGATCCTAAAGGGGTGCAATGAGCCAAACCGAGGGAAACTTTGCCCACCTCCCAATGATTTTGAGCACCTACAGGGATCCTATCATTCTATTTTATCCCTCACATAGGTACCACGAGTGGAGCATGAAAGATTCATGTAGTCTCAAAGATTTAGTATCTTGAATATCAAGAGAGGGTGAAACAAGGCTTTTACAAGACACTATAGGGTATGAATAAGTCACTATAGGTAGCATTTTCATCATTGGGATATAGGTGCACATACTACTATAGGTTGCCCACAAGTCCTATCCAGCTCCCTATGGGGTTTTTAAGCCCATTAAGTGTTGAGATATCGAGCTCCACTCGTGATATGCCAGGGTAACTGTTGTACATTTATGTCACCGACTTGTCAGTTGTAGATGCTGTTGGTACACCGCCCATGAATAATAGCTAGATGACAACTATCCTTATCTTCTACTCTAGTTCATGGATCAGTTAGTATGCCACCTTAGTTAGTTGAGTTTGGTTTGAGACCCATACATAGGGTTCTTCTATTTCTATGTACTAGAGTTCTTTTTGGCTTACACAACTAAGAAGAGGAAAACTCTTTTCAGCCTCCAGCTTTGTATGTATTCCCCCATTGTGCAAGCAAGAAAGCTACAAGTGAGACTCCTTCCTTCTCTCCCACAATCTGGACATGGTATCAGAGCCTTGTTTGTGGTAAGGAGCTCAAGAAAGCAAGCCAAGTTCACGGTGTTCTAGTAAGAAGACTAGTGTTGCTTCCATTTTTCTATTTTGGGAGCAAGTCTCTGCATGTAGCATAGCCGGGAAGTGCAAGAGTGCATTGCCTCAGGTTGAGACGCCCTTCGCGGTGAAGCAAGAGGGTAGTATATGCTGTGGGAGAGGGCTTTAGCCATAGGTGACCCTGTTTTTTTGATTTGAGGCCATTTCGGGCCCTGTTTTGGAGGCGCAAGTTTTCTGCACGCACTCAAGAAAAGGCCCTATTTTATGCTGTGCGACCACTGTTCTACAGGTCAAAGAAAAGTTACTGTAGAAATTGCATCGTATGCTTGTGCGCAGAGACATTGGGAGTTACAGAATCATCCTTGTTGCCTGTTGATGCAAAATCGTCACTAGGAAGTGATTGTGTGGTCAAATACCACTTCCGTCAGTTTTGCAGATTAGCCCTTCTGAGGCTGAAGCTGTGTTCTTTTGAGTGACAGAATTATTTGCAGTGTTCTGTAATGGCGTCTGATTCTCTCTCACAGATTGCCATTGAAAAGCTTGACAAGAACAACTTCAAAGCATGGAAGTTTAGAATGACGAATTTCCTTATGGGAAAAGGATATTGGTAATTTATTGCAGGAAATGAAGATGAACCAGTTCTTCCTGATGTTCCCAATCAACACCAAATATATGCATTTAAAGCATGGCATGAGAGAGCCAAGAAAGTTATGTACTGGCTGTCTATCAACATTTCAGACTCTATGATTGTGCATATTCAAGATGCAAGTACGCCAAAGGAGGCATGGGATACTTTGTCAAAAATATATAGCACAAATACGCAAGCCAAGAAAATGCAGCTCAAGCAAGAGTTGCATAATGTGCAAAGAGAAAATATGAGCATCAATGACTACCACATGAAGGTAAAAAGATTGCAGATGCACTTGCTTCCATTGGATCACCAGTGGAAGATGATGATCCATTTCCGTCCGTGAAAGATTTCCTGATTTTGAGGAGTTGATTGCTCTTCTAATTTCTGAGGAGTAGAGAAATGGTGGTGCATCTTCTTCAGGAGGAACTTCAAAAGAAGCTGTCTTCTACTCAAATGCTGGAAGAGGTAGAGGCAGAGGTAGAGGAGGCCGATCTGGAGGCCGTGGTAGAAATCAGAATATGCAGCAAACTCAAGAAAACCAGTCCTATGGAGGAGGGCGTGGTAACTCTAGAGGCAGGGGGAGCCAAAGAGGTCATGGTGGATGGCAAAGAGGCCAAAATGCAAACAACAATGTTGAATGCTACTACTGTGGTAAAATGGGTCATATGGCTAAGGACTGCTATAAAAAGTAGAATGACATCATGAATGGAAAATTGTAACAATTGAATTATGCATCTTCTAGTAGACATGGTGATGATAGAAATGAGCATTTGTTTATGGTGCAGCACATGAAAAATTCTGTGATAAGTGCAGAAGAAAGCAACGATGTATGGTATGTTGACTCAGGTGCATCAAACCACATGACAAGTCATGTAGAATGGATGGAGGATGCAAGAAAAATGGAAAAACCAGGATTTGTGGAGACTGGTGATGATATTGCACATCCTATTGTGCAAATTGGAAAAATTCCTTTCTCTATGAAGGATGGGAAAAATAAATACTTGTCCGATGTATTTCATGTCCCAAATATCACCAAGAATCTGGTTTCTGTTGGTCAAATGGTTAAGTAGGGCTTGCAGGTCAGATTTAATCCTCATGGATGCTTTGTTGAGGATATGAAAAATAAAGGTCGCTTGATAGCAAAAGGAAAGAAGAAGGGCAGAATGTTTACGTTGGATGCAGACATGTCTGAATTGAGTGCAACAATGTTTGCACATGGGACCGGTGTAGTTGCAGATATTGATATCTGGCATAAACGCATTGGTCATGTTAATGTACAGCGACTTAAATCAATGCAGGCCCAAAATATTGTTGCAGGATTGCCTAAATTCAAGGTTGCAGAAATGCATAAGGTATGTGAAGCCTACCAATTTGGAAAACAGGCAAGGAAACCATTTCCTAGACATGTTCAAGAGAGTAAGAAGCCATTGGAATTAATCCACTCTGATGTGTGGACTGCTAAATTTGCACCTCTTGGAGGCTGTCATTTATTTGTCACTTTTATTGATGTTTATAGCGGAAAAGTTTGGGTGTATTTTATGAAAAAGAAAAGTGAGGTTTTTGGGCATTTCAAAACTCTTAAAGCTATGGTTGAAAAAGAAACAGGCCTGCAAATAAAATGCCTAAGGTCAAATGGAGGGGGAGAGTACCTCTCAAATGAGTTTGCAAGGTTCCTACAGGAGCATGGCATAAAGCAGCAATATTCATGCAGTCATACCCCACAACAAAATGGAATTGCAAAAAGGAAAAGTAGGCATATTGGAGAGGTATCTCGTGCCATGCTCAATGAAAAAGACCTGCCAGATTTTTATTGGGCTGAGATAGTTGCTACAGCAGTCTACATAATGAACAGGACTCCCACAGCAGCAATACATGGGAAGACTCCAGAGTAGAGGTATACTCGTAGAAAACCAGATATTTCTCATTTGAAGATTTTTGGGTGCATTGCCTATGTTCATGTGCCAGATGAGTTGAGATCCAAGTTGGATCCAAAAGCTGAGAAGTGCATCTTTATTGGTTACTCTTTGCAGCAGAAAGGGTATAGATGCTATAACTCTTCTACTCGTAAGTTTACAGTGAACAGAGATGTTGTTTTTGATGAGATGAGTAGCTGGTATAAACCAGTAAATGTGATTGATGATGTAGATGCACGAAATGGTAATGCTGCACAGAATTCACAGCAGCAGTCACAAAATATTAGTGGACCTGGAGCGTCCTCTAGCAGTGGTTCACATTCTTCGCCATGGATAGATAGATTGAGATCAGGAGAATCTTCTCAAAGCAATGCAGATAATGGTGTTCAGGTATCACGAAAAGGAAAAGAGAAGGTAGATCAGCCCATGTTTGATGTGAATGCAGGTCACTCTTACGTGGATGGTGAATCCAGTGGCTCAGAACAGAGCATTGATGATGATGAGTTGGGTATTCCTTCTATTGTTACACCTAGAGTAAGGAAGACCAGGGATGTTTTGAGAGCACCTAGGAGTGAACCTACTTTGCGCAAGTCTACCAGAGCTAGGTATCCTGTGGATAGACTGAAATATGATGGATTTACAGCCATTCACTATGCCTATATGGTCAAAGTGATATAGGAACCAGAACCCACTTCTTTTGAGCAAGCCATGGGAAAAGAAAAATGGGAGAAAGCCATGGATGAAGAAATGGATGCCTTGGAAGCAAATGCTACATGGGAATTGGTACCTTTGCCTAAAGGTAAGAATGCAATTAGCTGTAAGTGAGTTTATAAGGTGAAGCACAATGCAGATGGTTCTCTGAACAAATACAAGGCAAGATTAGTAGTCAAGGGGTATGCACAAACATATGGCATTGATTATGAAGAAACATTCAATCCGGTTGCAAGGATGGCAACCGTAAGAGCAGTCATTGCTATGGCTGCATCAAAGGAATGGTCTTTACATCAGATGGATGTAAAGAATGCCTTCTTGCATGGCGATTTGCAAGAAGAGGTATATATGGAGCAGCCACCAAGTTATGTGCATGCTGTTCATCCTGAGTTTGTTTGCAGGTTGAAGAAAGCATTGTATGGCTTGAAGCAAGCACCTAGAGCATGGTATGACAAGATAGGACAGTATCTTGTCACTATTGGCTTTAAGATTTCCAAGGCAGATTTCTCACTTTATGTGAGAAAAATAGAGAAATGTATTATGCTGCTTGTCATTTATTTTTAATTATCACAGGTGACAGTGATGACGATATCCTTCATGTGAAAATGCTATTGAAGCAGAAGTTTGAGATGAAGGATTTGGGAGAGTAACGTTATTTCTTGGGCATTGAGGTGATTAGATCACCAAGTGGGATATGGCTCTTACAGAGGCAGTATGGATTGGACATGCTGTCCAAATATGGGATGACATGCTGTAAGCCTATTTCAGTTCCTTTGGAGTAGACTGTGAAGCTCAGCACAGATGCAGGTGAGCTTCTGGAAGACCCTACTATGTACACACGCATAGTAGGAAGTTTGATTTATATGACTATTACCAGGCCAGATTTGAGCTATGCTATTGGATTGGTAAGTCAGTTTATGCAGGCTCCAAGGAAATCACATTTAGATGCGGCTAGACACATACTCAGGTATGTGAAGTCCACATTGCAGTATGGACTACTTTATGAGACTAGGGTTCAGATACAGTTGCATGGATACACTGATGCTGATTGGGCTGGTAGTATTTCTGATAGACGATCTACCAGTGGATATGTGTTCTCTTTTGGGAGTGCTGGCAGTCACTTGGAGCAGTAAGAAACAGCCTACAGTTGCCTTGTCGAGCACAGAGGCTAAGTACAGGGGTGCAGCAATGGCTGCATGTGAGGTAGCTTGGTTGCATAAGCTACTTTATGATATGCATCAGCCTACAGATGGGCCAGTTGTCATTTATTGTGACAACATGAGTAGTATACACTTGGCAAATAACCCACTCTATCATGCTAGAACAACGCACATTGAGGTGCATTATCACTATGCGCGGGAGAGGGTTTTACTAGGTCTTATTGATCTACTTTATGTCAGCACAGAGGATCAGGTAGCTGACATATTCACAAAGGCATTGGGCGTAGAGAAGCTGCGCAAGTTCAGAGACCTGCTTGGTGTGCAGGAATTGGGATTGAGCTCAAGGGGGAGTGTTGAAATATCGAGCTCCACTCGTGATATGCCAGGGTGACGGTTGTACATTTATGTCACCGACTTGTCAGTTTTTGCAGATGCGGTTAGTACACCGCCCATGAATAATAGCTAGATGACAGCTATCCTTATCTACTCTAGTTCGTGGCTCAGTTAGTATGCCACCTTAGTTAGTTGAGTTTGGTTTGAGACCCATATATAGGGTTCTTCTATTTCTATGTACTAGAGTTCTTTTTGGCTTACACAACTAAGAAGAGGAAAATTGTTTTCAGCCTCCACCTTTGTGTGTATTCCTGCATTGTGCAAGCAAGAAAGCTACAAGTGAGACTCCTTCCTTCTCTCCCAAAATCTTGACATTAAGTACAACCATTTTTCTTTCACTAGTGGAAACAAAGTACTTACATGTTAAAATAGAATGCAAGCCTAGACAGTTTAGCCTCACTGATTGGGTTACATAATATTTTATTTTAGACTTACTATAACATGGTATAGCTGATCTCAAAGAGGGCATTTTTGGATATATTTTGAATCAAAATTTTAAAAAATAAAAATTTTTTAGCTCAACTTATAGCCAATTTAGTGACAAGGGATTCCTGTAAGAGTGCACTACTATGACAAGTCATAAAGAGAAGAGTAAGGCCCAGGATGAATATGCCCAATAAATTAGAGATAATATATTGGAAAATATACCTAGAGAGAGTATTGAACAACCTAAAGTGTAAGGATAACTTAGTGCTCTTAATCATACCATGTGCGAACATGAGAATAGACATGCTCAAAAGTATATAGAGCTACTATCCAAAGTTGAATAAATGGTGTTGTCTAGTCATCAAACCAAGTCTTCTACTGAGCTGTTAGTGGATTCCACTACCCAAACAAAGCCTTCAATTAACAAATTGGTAGAATCCAATACACAAATCATGGCTCAATTATCTCAATGGATACAAATGTAGATGCGAACCAAGGATGCTAGGGAGAAAGTACAATCAAGCGGTGACCCATCAGTCCCACTTCATCCACCTAATCAAAATGGTCAAATTCAATCAATTATTAGATGAAGAGGCATTCCCAATAGGAAATATGAAAGTAGGACAAACTTCAAAAGACATGATGACTATTTAGGCAAGATGAATAGTGCTAGTCCCATAGGCTTATGGACTAAATCCTCAAGTTTCTAGAGGTCCTTTACCATCAAGAAGGTTCAACACTAACTCTCACTGGCCTTTTGGAAGAGTAATGTCTCATTTTGCAGATTCAATTCTTATAATCACGATCAGTATATTTTGGGACAACAACCTTTTCATGAAAGGGAATTGAAAGATAAAATCATTTTGGAAAACTACAATGGACAATAATCATCACCATTGAACTAGAGTAATAGATTTCAAAGAAAGAGTCCTATTTTGACATATTCCTTAGAGCTGATTATATGAAGATTCATTTTGCCTCATTATATTTGGAAGGATTTGCACATACGTAGTGGAGATATATTAAGATAAGAGAACATGCTAGTAGAGAGTTGGGATACATTCAAGTCACTTATGGTTGAGGTCTTTGTCTCTCCTCTTGAAAAAGAGAAATTGGCTAGATAGTAGAGACTAGAGCAAAGAGGCCTAAGTATACAAGATTATATAAACAAATTTGTCAACCTTACCATGTATTTAGAGAGTATAAGTGATGAAGCTAAACTCCACGAGTATATGTATGGTTTAGAATCTTCTTTATTAGTTGATGTTATAGCACAAAACCCCACCACTCTTTTCAAAGCCATTGAGCTTGCGAAACATTATGGAATGAAGTATAGAAGAGAGTCCTCATTTTGGCCTAGTTCTAGATAGCCAAGGATTGTTTTAAAATAGGAACAAGTTTTGCATGTTTATGGCAGCTATCATGCACCAAGTCAAAGCTTTAGAGTGCCAACTTATCCATCATTCAATGCTTCAAGACCTCAAGGCGATTTCAGGATAACAAGTAGTCCAAGAGTGGATTTTTAAAAATGGGATAAGAAGTTTACAACTACTTTAGCCGATGTTAATCCAAAGTCAATTCCTATGGATCTATACAAAGAAAGAGAAGAAAAAGGCTTATGTTTCAAATGTGGAGAGAAGTATACAATTGACCATGCAACAAATTATGTATACAATAATGCAAAAGCCAAGGTCCATAATATGTTAGTCTTTAAAAACTCAGAGGATGATAATGATGAAGCAAATGTATTTGTGAATACCATTTACAATGAGGATGTTGAAGAGAAAGTTGGGCAAGAACATTTTTATTCCTTTTGATCTAGGAGGGATTCTTCATGAGACACATGCTACCACTATTTCTTCCATCTGCATGGATGTTTGAAGAGGTTCTAAGAGCCCTACACTTTGTATGAATGATAGTGGCAACTTAAGTGTTTTTATAGGTTGTTGTAGCTTGTAGTAGTTGCATTGTTTTTAGGATAGTTCTCCTCCAAGTTTCTAGCCTTGTCTATATTATAAAACGTTGCCTCCATGTTGACCTTAAAATTTTCTTCGAATGGTTGGTAGGTTTGGATATCCTTTTTCATTTTTTTGATGGGTTCTCTTTTGTTGTCCTCAAGGGGGCTAGATTCTTTACCAAGTTTGATTTGAGGTTAGGATATCATCAGATCCATATGCGAAAGGGTGATGAAGTTAAAACTACCTTTAGGACTAATCATGGGCCATAATATGTCCAAGTGATACCATTTGGGCTTACTAATGCTCGAGTTACCTTCTAGAGTCTGATAAGTAAGATTTTGTAGCCGTTCTTCTTCTAGTTTATCCTAGTCATCTTTGATGACATATTGATTTACAACAAGACTCTATAGGACCATTTATCACATATGAGGAAGGTTATTGATGTATTGAGGAATTATGGACTCTTTGCTAAAGAGAAGAAGTGCTCTTTCATGCAGACTGAGGTGGAGTACTTGGGCCATATTAAGTATCATCATTATTAAGTATTACATCAATAGTTGTTAAGGTATCTGCAATGCTTCTTCCCTTCAAAACATACTAATTTATAAACGTCTTCTATGCCTTTGTATTTATTGAAAACATATTCTTAAAGATTATTTAAGATGTGAAGTTTTTACATTTTTGATCCCCCAACATAGTGTTATCAAAGAGTGCAAATAGCCAATACATTACCTTTTTGTCTTTTGCATTCCATTCTTTCCATGCTTTTAATTCTTCTACAATTGTAGAATTGCTTAGCTCTAGTTCCTTTTCTTCACATGAAATCAATTCAAATAGGTATTTTCCAACAAGGAAGTTTATCACATGAAACTTCCATGATGAGATAGTTATTCAAATAGAAAAAGGTGGGGTTCACGACTGTCAGATCAAATTGGAATTCCGATGCAAACAGGGCAGGTTCACATGGAAAAATGTGAAAAAGACGCACGAAAAAGTCTTAAAAAACCGAAAAATTAATATTGGACAAACCGTGCATAAAAATGACACGGAGTAAAAAGGAAAAATATCAGGGGGAAATTTGTTGTCAGGGCTATGATGTCAGATCATGGTTCCGAAGCAAGCAAAGCGTGTTCATATGGAAAACCGGCTAATTTGCGTAAAATGCTTCAAAGAAGTGGAATAAGCTCAAGAAATTTTATGGTGAAGAGGAAAGAATTCCAAAATCTTCCTCAAAAATAGAGTTCTTCAGCCTGGAATACAAGCAAGGAGAACCTAGGAAAGCTTAATTTCGACATGAAGGGTCTGCTGGCTTAAACATTAGTCCAAGCTTTGATTCTTGCTGAACAAGATGTCATTTCAATACTTTTGAAAGCTATAAGGAAAGTCTTTTCAATCCTTGTTTTACTACCCTAATAAATGTACCAAATCCTACACTTGAAGGTGTCATTCAGTCTTGTTTGAATAAGGAGAAAGGAAACCAAAAGGAAGGCAACACGGGCTCAACATCTACTTCAACAAACCAACTCTTAGTCCTTTCTCTGACTAGTAAATGTTCCTTTTGCAATAAAAAATGACATATTTTAGGCAATTGCTGGAAAAAATATCCCAACAAGATGAAGTGCTAAAAATGTAAGCAAACAAGGCATATCACTAGTAAATGTCCACACTCTCTTGAAGTACCCAAAGAATTGGAGGCCAAATATATCTCCAAAGCTCTTGATAACCAACAAGTTTTCTAGTATCTATTGTATCATTTGTCCATACACATCCTTGTAGCGTATTTTATAAAGCCATTCTATTCATTCATAGAGGGAAAACCATTTACATGCTATGTAATCTAATGCCACCTTAGAATTTAGAGGGGGTGTTAATTCTAACATGTGAAGCTTGAGTAAGCAAGGGTGCATGAGGGAAGATGAGGTGTGAATGACCTGCAGAGGAAGGGAAACCCTAACCCTATCCCACATTGAGGCTATATAAACAGCCTTGAGATCACTCACAAGTGTAGAGAGAGTGTACCTTAGTTGTACTTGAACGACTTATTAAGCAAGATTTCCTTTTTTTATTTAAGCTTTCTCTCCCTCTTGTGCACGTAGCTTTATGCTCTCACTCCGATCTTCCAATATCAAATGCTCTCCTAGGAAAAAGAGAGAGAATGGGAGAGCTTCTTACTAATTACTTGATTATTTGAATCCTTTCTCCTTCTCATTTACTTCAACCTCTAAAACTAGCTTTCCTCAATGGTTTCACTTTGATCATAGGTCAGGAATTGCATGGTGGGGACACTTGCTTGAGCTACTGCATCAAAGACACATAATATACACAAGAAATAGTTCACACAAGAACACAAGAAGATAGATGGAGACCAATACATTTTCTTTTTGGTTTTTTTTCTTCTTTTTCACACAATACAATGTACATAAAGTATAGATAAGATACAATATAAAGGAAAGTGACCTACTAAGTCAGGCAGTGCATAACTAACTATACTAATCAACTAGTGCTTTAGCTATGCCAGTTGTAGGTAGGTGTAATATATCAAATATAATAACTGATACATTAGTACCCATGTGAGGATCATAATGACCACTCACATGCTAAGTACAAAGGTTAACTAGGGGGTTCATCATCAATGCCGGCACAAATGAGCTTGCCATCTCAATGCAACCAACATTTTTTTCGGCTTCCACAATACCTATATATCCTTGGAAAACAATGTTTTCATAAAGATTGATGAGGGCCTACATAATACTTTGATGTATCAACTGAGAAACATGAAGGTTTAGTTGATGAACAAGTAATTGCTCTATCATATGCACATCTATCACCTCTCATGCCATCTTGGAGTCATCAAAAGATGCATGTGCTAAAGTATCCATCATGTCAGCCATATGAACATCTAACTTGCTGGAATCAATCTCTTTAATAATGGTCATAATACTCAGGTTCCTTGCCATTTTAGAGTGTAGTCCTATTGTACCTATTGTCATTAAATTAGTCATAAATTTTTGTCCAATTAATTATGCGAGAGACCTATAAATCCAACTTTCACCTTATTTATCCTTGTAGACTGAGCTAAGGGACTTTGTAGGATACTAAGAAACCTATATATGATATGTGAAAAACAATTAAAGACCTGTATCACCCATCTTTAGTCTTGGAAATACTTTGTTACTTTTTTACGTAGGTTGGAGGATCCAATTTTGGCTTGTATTAGCTCCCATACTCACATAGATCCCCATGAAATCCATGACTCCAAAGCTTGACTTATTGATGAATAATCCTTGAAGTAAGAATGCATTCAGCTACCTTTAGCCTTCAAAAATGGGAAATTGTAAGGTTGTTGATGGATTCCCCAAATCCAACCTAATAATGCTCAAGAGACCTCTAACAAAACCATGCTTGCAGGACCTTTATATGTCCATGTTGTAAACAAGCTTCTTGGCCTCCAAAAGGAAGATTCCCTCTATCTTGATGCACTCTTGATGAGAAATTAGAGGCCCCTACTAACCATTCTTAACCATTGGAGATTAAGGCTTAATGAGGGGTGAAATGAGACATATCCTCACTTGGACGGTAGAATGAAGGTTGTAGTAGATCCCATAAGTGTTTAGATTTGATTAAAAGCTTCTAATCAATGAAATTTAAGTCAAATATCCATATTGTCCAAAATTCACCATATCTAAGTTTTCCAAAGCTTCAAAATAAGAGAAATACTTACCCTTGAGAAGAATAATGGCTCTCCTATTTGCTCCAAATCTTGGAAAGAATGAAAATATTTATGCATGCCCTATATATCACAGTAGTAATGGAAAGGTATATTGCTTTAATGTAGATGAATAGCCTTCAATCTTCAACATATAAGCCATCAATGGCCATGGTTAAGAGAGGCACTAGAATTATCATAAGCTTGAATCATGAGCTTGAAGAGGTTACTTGCTATCCACACCACAAACTTGAATCATAAGCTTGAGAAAGCTAATTGCTATCCACACCATAAGCTTGAATCATGAGTTGAAGCTACTTGCTATCCAATACCTTCACATCAAAGCTTGAGGAAACTACGTGATGTCCATAAGCTTGAGAAGAAGCTACTTACTATACACATAGTTTAGTCCACCCTCTTTCCCATGAAATTTACAACATGCGATATTGCTATCCATGCAATTTAGAGCATGCCATGCTACTGTCTACACAGTCATCAGTGCATTTCACATAGTTCAACCCATGCCATGCTACTATCTATGCAGTTAAGAATCAACACACAGTTAGATGGAAGATCTCCATGAACAATACTAAGATTCTTGTATAATAAAAATCTTTGGATGCTTTCAATTAACAAGAACCTATTCTTTTAGCTAATACAAATGACACCATAGCAATCTTTGTTGTAAATAAAAAATTACTCCAAACCCATCAATTGTCAATTGAATTCATCATGGACATAGTACATCTTTGCTTTAGTATCGTTGATTTTTTTAACTTTTTAAGTAAGTTAAGAAATATCCAATACTCTAATAAGACATGAAACACCAGATGCCATTTTGACCTCAATGTGGAAAAAGTGTTTTTTTTTTGCTATATGTATTAGAAATTATCAAGAGATATGGTTGGACAATCTGGATTGTTTTCACAACTAGATCAACACAAGTGGCCATTTCCCTCCCTATTAGGTGCTCTTTGGCAAGCTTATGAAGCAACAAAGCTCATGGTTGGGTTTTATGTACAAGATTCATCCAGGCAAGAAACTAATGGGAGGATTAAAGGGTAGAACTTCCATGGAAGCTTTAGAAAGAAGGTTTGAGAGCAAAGGGGAAATCCTCCTTTGAAAAGTAGCAAGACTTTTAGTGTCATTGAGGTCCATTGAAGGCTATTTTTACAAATTCCCTATCAAAGTAACTCAAAGTTTATCCATGACTTGCTAAAAAAGCATGGATGCCACCACTTTTGCCAAAGCTCCTATAAATGCCTCTAGTTATGAGGTCTTCTAGTTGTAGCATATGTGCAAGTCACGGCTAGTCAAAATCCACGTCCTATACCTAAAGTACTTGTTTGAGAGAGGATTTTATTCTAAAAATTGAACCTAGATATGAAGGAAAAGGGAGGAGGAGAATGGATCAAAGACCAATGCTCTAATACCACTAGTCATGAAGTGGACTAAGAGAAAGAAAGACTAATGCTCTAATGCCACTAGTCACGAAGTGAACTAAGAGAAAGAAAGATAGGAGAGAGAATACTATAGAAGGAGAGAGAAAGATGGTATAAAGAGAGAGAAATAGGGAAGAGGTGAGAGAAATACTAGAAAAAGAGGGAGAGACACAAGAATAGGAAAGAGAAGTCAGGCAATGAAAGTTGGAGGAGAGAGATGAAGTAAGAAAGTTACTTGTAAATGGTGAAAAATAACTCGTCCTTAGACCTTTTCCTGTTCCAATATTTTTAACCCTATTTTCCTTGCTTCATAAGTTTATTTTAAACAAAAAATCTTAATACAATTTTATAAATACCTATATGAGAAGTTTCTCACCTATGTATGTGGGAGATTGTACCCAATGCTCTTGTGTCATGCAAGCTTCATCTATTTCTCTTCTCTTCTTACAACTTGTTCTCTTCTTATATTCTTTCAATATTTGTCT
This sequence comes from Lygodium microphyllum, assembly GCF_053477565.2. Lineage (NCBI taxonomy): Eukaryota > Viridiplantae > Streptophyta > Polypodiopsida > Schizaeales > Lygodiaceae > Lygodium > Lygodium microphyllum. The sequence continues at coordinate 99,515,880 of NC_141161.1, forward strand.
ATTGAATGATGAAGGCTAGCAACATCCACAAGTCCTTTTAAGACTCTTCATGCAAGCTAGAATTGCTTTATGCTCATTTAGAATAAAACAAAGAAGAGCACCACCATGAACTACAATTTTAATGGCATGACAAGCAAAACCTCATATATGGACATGGCCATAATCTTGTAATGAAGGAGACCTAACTAATCTAAATAAGAGAGAGACGAAGTGAAAGACTACAGAAGAAGAGGGAAGAAGAGAGTAGAGGAGAGAGAAATACTAGGGGAAGAGAGAGAAAGACAAGAAGAGAGAGAGAAAGAGATAGAAAGAGGGGAGAGAGAGAGGGGAAGCCATGGGAGCTGAAGGTGAAGGTGAGGAGATAGATTTGGATATCAAATGGTACCCTAATCATGTCCTTGTACACCTTGAATACCCCATCATTGTAACAGGGTATTTGCATGTGCTAGCCTCGTGTTAACCCCATGTAAGACCCTCTAATCCCATTCTTTACATTCCATCCCAACCCGGAAGATTTTTGCCCTCACAAACAAAAAGAGGATGTATTGGTATGGCTGGGTGGGGAGAGGGGGGGTAAAATCTTGTGAAACGGTGGCCTATGAGCTATGCAGTGTGAGCATGAGGGAAGAAGGTAACTCAGTACAAGGATAGGCATCAATTCCAAACAAGAAGGGCTAGACAACACTGGGCATCATGTTGTCCTAAACAGGCCTACAGTGGAAAACTTATCATAACATGCCATGGGCAACTCCAAACGAGATGTTCCGAATGTCAAAACAGATCTCTTTGAGCACACTTTCAGCCCAAGTAGGTCATGCATGGGTGCAATTAATGTAGCCCCAAAACTGTTCAAAAACAGATGGCTGTCTACAAAACAGGCCCAAATCGAGTTGTCCTTCAGCCAAGGTTGCCGCCTCAAAGTAAGGGGACTACATCGGGGGAGTGCTGATGTAGATAGAGCTTTTTTTCAACCCCCGGGATCAAATGGATAACCTGCATGGTACGCATCACCAACATACAGGTCATCCATGCAAGCGTAGGTCTCTACACTACCACCGGGGTCAAATGAAAAGTGGTTATCATTTTCATGCATTGGATTACCATCCACAAGTAAAGCTAGAATGGTCAGTATCACTAGCTATTGCATTGAGTTTGCCATAAGCATCATATGATTAAGCTCGGTCTACGCTTGGATGCTGTCAATAACACATGGGGTTGCATAAGCTAAAAAGTGTACTGCATCAACATATGTGACATGTGTATAGACTGAAGGGTCTCCTAAAAGGACATGTTTTCTTGATCCGTAATATGAGCATGATATTTAAGATCTACATGATCTTCTTTCTTGAATGAAAGTTCGTCTTGCTTTGGACCCACGTTAAAATGGTCTTCAGCAAGATCTATCCTATCCTTGGCATAATGATATTCGAATAAAAATAGGAGTTTTGCATTCTGTGCTCTATATTTGTCTTGATAATCACAAGATATCGGATTAGAACATCGATAGCATAAGCCCGTAGCATGCAGTTCCCGTATCGTATCACTAGTAAGGTGTCTAATGCGTCTAGCCTTAGATAGCAATCTACACACATGCTCATCACCATTGGTTAGCTCAGTAGTAGTTCTAACATGCTGCTCATAGTCATCTTGCTGCTCATGTACAACAGATGGTTGCCCATGACCATAATGCTCATGCTATCCATGGAGGGTCATACTAATGTGGCTGCCTCTCATAATGATACTCATGCTGCCCATATTGCATATGGTGATAATAGCCCTACTGCTCATGTACATCTATTTGCTGCTGAGTATTACCAAAACTTTGGCCATATTGTTGCCCATAAACATGCTACCCAAGATTGCATGATGACTGTCCAACATGACTACAATGGTGTCCTTGCATCCTAGGCTAACCATAAATATGATGAGTGGTGAGTCCATGAGCATAGGTATTGGCATGATGCTAGTTATAATCACACAAGCTTGCTGCTCTTGCATTGCATAAGAATCTCCATATGCATGTTGCTGATTATTACCAAAACTTTGGTCATACTGTTGCCCATAAACATGCTTCCATATAGTACATGCAAACAAAAGTGAACATTGGGGCCTTACTACCCAAAACTGCCATGTGCATGCTACCCATGTGCACCTGCATTAGGGCCTTGCTGCCCAAAATTTCCATGTTGCCCATGCAATACATGCAAACCAAACTGAGCATTGGGGCCTTGCAGCCCAAAAATGCCATGTGTATGCTGCCCATTGCCATGTGCATGCTACCCATGTACACCTTGCATTCCATGTTGCCCAAAATCTGCATTAGGCCCTTGCTGGCCATTCCCATGAGTATGCATATAGCTTCCATTACGGGGGAGCTGATGTCCCAAGGATGGGCTTGAAGGGTTCGTAATGGGGGAGGGAAGGATGGGTTTATCATGTCGAGTGGAGGGCTTGCCTATCTCATAAGTGCTATAGGGAAATCCATGGGTGCCACCAAAACCTTGTGAGCTACATCCGGCCACCAAGGGAGGAGGATGGTTGGCCTCTCGTGGAGGAACATGATCCTTGGGCTGAGCCGAGGAGGATGCCATGGCAGGGATGAGGACGCCCATGTGCTCGATGAGTAAGTCCATCTTGGCTGTCATCTTGGAATGATGCTGATCTTGGTGGGTTTCCATCTCCCTATGGCATTGTTCCAACTCTCGATGCTGGTCGGCATGACGGGTCTCATGTTGGCATAGAGTATGGTTAAGCATAGCCAAGCGGTCCATGTCGGGGGCACCATCTTCAAACCTGTCTTCACAATCCTCTTAGGCTGAGCTAGGATCATATATTGAGGCATGGGAGTCCCTTATTTCAGACTAGAAGTCCTCTTGGGCCTTTGCTTTTCCCTTGTGGCCTGCCATCCTAAGTGCAGTCCACTAGACCCCTTGTTACAGAAATGGCAATATCTTGAGCTAGGAAGCTTCGATCACCAAAATTTCTGATTCACATTAAAGCTCTCAATCCCCTCTACAAGGCTATGTAAAAATATCTTTGATATTAAATGATCAAGGCTTTTCTGTAGTTGACTTTTGTGGGCTGACTCTGTAGGACTGTTGTCTGTCCCACAATACCTTTGAGCACAAAATTGGGCGTATCTCCCAAATTGTAGGGCAGAATGGGGAGAATTTCTATCTCAAACCAAAGGGAACATTTTCCTCTTCAAATCAAGCTATGGGGTCTGCGCTTAGTCACACAAGAAGGCTTTGCTGTTATTGACTTTTGCGGGCTGATTGTGTGGGACTGGCTGTCTGCAACACCCTACAAGAACTCCTTCAATGAGCATACATTATCCCAATGCTGAGGTGCTTATTCCAAGACATCCTGGGCCTCAATGGTGGTTCTCAATGCCACATAGAGCCATACATCATTTGCATCAATAGTTCTCTTTCTGAGACCATTTCTTGATTGCATACCCAACCCATCACTACATACATCCACCATACATTCCCAAGTGATACATCTCATTACCAATACATCTACAAGGTTGTGGAATGTAAATGATTGGGCTCAGGATATTCCTTCAAGTGTACCTGCACCTGCAAGAAATTTTGGGCTCTGGATCACTGGGAGGTGGGCAAAGTTCCCCTCGGGCCGGGTTGTGCACCCCTTCAAGGTCTTAATCGGGAGGGGGCTTCAGGGTTCCCTCTTTTGCTCCCGACTCGCCTCGTCTATGTATACATGGCAGGGATTTTTAATTCAAGAAATCAGCATGCTATGCAATTTCAATTGAAGATTTGGGCTTTTCATGAGATGCATGACCAAAAAGGAAATGGGATAGGGGAAGGGTTACCTCTGCAATCAGTGACTCACTGATTGCATGACTTACCCTTCTTAAATATTTCTCTCTTATCGGTCAAGAATGAAGACAAGAGTACGGTTAAGGATTAGAGTAAAATATTGATCAATGGGGAAAGAAATTTAAAGAGCATTCAGCCATGCATGCATTTCAAGAGTGTGGGATGGGGATGGGAATTCAATTGGCACTCTCAAGCTTCAAGAAGGCATACAATTCTTCCATCTCTCTCATCAAGTGGATGAGCTCAACAATTGGATGTAAAAGAGAGACCAAGAATGGATTGACATATCTTATTCAAGCTTGGGGAAGAGTTCATGGCTGCCCTCTCCAAGAAATTTGTGGTTGCCCTTCTTCTTGCAGCCCAGTCTTTGTCAAAGATGATGGAGTATTTGCACGAACATTGCTTACAGGCAAGTCTTCCACTATTAATTTGCAGAATGAGCTTGAAAAATTCAGCTCTCTTGTTCAAACTATGCAAGACCAGTCTAGCCCGGTGAATTTGCAGTCACACAGAATCTAGGACATATGCTGATTGGCCAAACAGGGTGATAGAGAAGAGCAAAGTTTCTCGATGACTTCTGTCCAAAGCTAAGGGCCAACAAAGTAGATGTGAGGCTTTAATGAAGAGGTTGAAAGCTTTGCTATTAGCTAGTGAAGAGGAGGTCATAGCACTGAAAGAGGAGGGTGCCTCCCTTAATAGACTTGTAGCAAGAACCATGCCAAGGGGTCTCCAATGTCTTTCACTGCAACTAACTATTTGGCATTTTAACTAGTTGATTGACCAAGTCAATGGTGATGAATGGAAGCTTGAGAATCCAGAACTTTCTCACTATGTGGTCTACTCAAAAAATGTGCTCGCACCCTCTGTTGTTGTAAACTCTAATGTGTTCTATGCTAAGGAACCTTATAAGCATGTTTTTCATATATTAACAGATACCCTGAACTATCCAGCAATGAAGATGTGGTTTAGGATGAATACACCTACTAATGTGGTTGTTGAAGTGAATAACATTTATGCCATGGGTTCTGGACATGTCTCTTATCTGAATATACAGAAGTAGACAAAGGATCTACAATCAAGCCTACCTGCTTCGGGCTTAGTCAATATGAAAAATGAGACTCTTCTCAATGTCCTAGCCTCTTTATTTCCCAATCTTGAAAAGGTTGTCTTGCTAGATGACGATATTGTCGTTAGAAAAGATTTGGGAGGTCTCTGGAGGCAAAGTCTGGAAAAAAAGATAGTAGGTGTAGTGAGATCATTCAAAATAGGCACTGAGCATCTAGATGGTTTCTTACATCAATCCATAGAGGTGCAGAGATCTTGTATCAATGTGATAGATGTGGGGGAATGTTGAAAATAGAATCATATGAAAGATTATCAGAAAATACTGCTGAGTCAGATCGAATCTGAGTTCAAAGTCATGGATGCATCCCATGAGTTACCTAGTTGTGAAATTCACACTTTGGATGATGCATGGCATGTGGCAAACCTAGATGACTCTCTCGAGATAAGAGAGCATGAAATTCAGAATGCTAAATCCACCCTTAGATCCCTCCTCAACATCCCAGAAGATTACACCATCTTGATAAAGCTGGCAAGGGTAGTTTCATTTAGTCATCGGTCTTCTCTGATCACAATGTCGATGTCATGCTTGATAAAGGCTTAGCATCTCTTGGATCGCATTACCATTTCTTCAATGGTGAGTGAATGCCCTGGTGGTTCGTCATCAAAGCAACATGAGCTCCAAGCCATGGATCCAAGCTCTATGATAGCAGTGCCCTTGAAAACCTGATGAAGAGTTTCGAATACATCACCCGCTTCAGGCAGGCACAATTTGACATTGTAAAGGCTGGCCATGCTGCAGAAGGAGAGGCTACATCCATCAATCGTGTGTACCTGAAGCCCGACACACCTTCTCCCACTAGATTTGTCATGAACATGCAACCATCTAAAGCAGAGGCTGGATTTGATATGCGAGTCTTTCCTTTTTCTGACCTAGGAGCCTTGCATGTGAGGATGGAGTATGAATGGGCACCTGCCTAGAGGTACTTGTCTTACAGGTTCACTCAGAAGAAGTTGTTACTATCTAGTCAGGGTATCCCTCTCATCACTGCTGCAAATGAGTCAAATCCATGGTGGCACCTGTTGAAAGAGGCTGTCTTGAGGGCTGGAGGTGAACTGAGGGAGCCCAAGATTTTTCCTGCTACCACTAATAGCCGCTTTGTGAGGGAGAAAGGAATTCCATGTTTCGGGTTCTCTCCCATGGCTAATACACCTATTCTACTACATGACCACAATGAGTTTCTAAACAAAAAAAGAGTATCTAAAAGGAATTAAATTGTACATTGAAATCATCAAATCCTTTCTATCGTCAAATGAAAATGGAGCCTCACTAGATCTATACATACTCTGGTGCATTGGATTGTGCTATCAAAATAGTGACGGCAAAGGGTTCCATGGCAATGTACAAGGGCTTTGTACTGACGATAATGAGGCATACGACATCTAAAGTTAATACACCATGATGAAAGCTCATCTCCCTGCATGTCCACTTCACATCATCCTTCTTCATCACCGTACAAGTCTCAAGGCTGAAAATGAGCTACCATTTTTTTCTCCTTGCCTCCATATTTGGCCAAGCCTCCTACCATAGCTCCTGTGTGTCTTCCAAGAAAGCTGCCATCTCTGCATGTGTACCTAAAAATTAGGGTTAATTGTTGGAAAATGAGACTAGATTTGAGAGAAAGGAGAGAGAAAGGAAAGATCAAGAACTAAGCTCTGATACCAGCTGTAATGAAGGAGACCTAACTAATCTAACTAAGAGAGAGAAGAGAGAGGAAGACTGTAAAAGAAGAGGGAAGAAGAGAGTAGAGGAGAGAGCAAGACTAGGGGAAGAGAGAGAAAGGCCTAAAGAGAGAGAGAAAGAGAGAGAAAGAAGGGAGAGAGAGAGGGGAAGCCATGGGAGCTGAAGGTGAAGGTGAGGAGATAGATTTGTATAACAAATGGTACCCTAATCAGGTCCTTGTACACCTTAAATACCCCATTAGTGTAACCGGGTATTCGCATGTGCCCCGTGTAAGACCCTCTAATCCTATTCTTTACAAATCCTTTCCATATAATCCATTTCAAGTCAATATTATAAAATATGAATACATGTCCACCTTCTCCTCAATTATGGATGGTTTTTAGAGCTTTGATTTGGTGCCATTTATTGATGATTTGATATAGTTGTTGAGCATGCACATCAAACATTCATCATAATAATCATATTAGTATTTACATGAAAATAGTTGGTCATCATTATAACCATTGTTAAGCATATAGATTAGATGGTCATCATAATGTTCTAGTGTTAATGAATATAAGTGATGCACTAGGAATAATAGAGGCTCTGTGAAACACCTAATAAATGATTTCTTTGAAGAGCACATTAAATTAGTCTCATTATTTCTATGTTAAAGTATCTAATTGCATTTTTTTGTGTATGAAATATTCAATTGTTCTAAACTTGGAAGTTGAGGAGTCATGTTGGCTATAGTGTTTGTCTCATAGGCTTAGGAGCTAAGAACATGGAAGGGCTATCCAAACTTACCATGATCAGAGGGATGCCATAATACTTAGTGTTTAGCTTCAGTCATTCTAAGGATTTACTCTCTAAGAGAAGAGTAACTGTCTTGGACCCAATAAGAACTTCCTTTCTTCTCTACATCTTGGGAAGGTATGAAAGACTTGAGCATAGAGAGTACCTGACTAGTGCATTTCCACATTTCATAGATTGTAATAGATCCTTCTTATATGGCATAATGGTCAAATTACTTTAGAAAACCTTGACTAGATTCTAAGGGCATTTTCCTATTCTATTCGGGAGGAAGATCATAGACATGAAAGATGTGTTGCAGTTTGTATAGGTCTCTCCCTTTGGTGAGAGAATGAACTATTTTTGCTATTTTCTAAACCTATGATGACTTAGAAATGTCATGTAGCCTCTATGTTTTCCTTAAGTTGTGCATATACTCATATTTTTCAATGTATTGAGAAGCAATATCATAACAAAGACAACTAGACATTAAGAAGTCAAGAATCTATGTGATACCCAAAAAATTCCATCCGTCTAGTATGAAATTCCTCTAGCACGTTACTTTTGTAATAGAATATATCCTCGCCATGTTAGCGATTGTTGTCTAAAACTTCCATTGGAGCTCTCCTTCTCAAAGTCATAGGAGATTCTAGTTTATTGCTATATATGTTCATGTCAATAACAAGATTTGCAAGATCCATATCAACATTCAAGTTCTTATGTGATATCTCTATCCAAAACAATGGAAAAATCTTCAACAAGATGTGTTGGTTATAGCTATCAACTCAAGTGATCCCTGTGCCACATCATCTACTCACATGGTTTCCTCTTTTCCCACTTTAATTGTGCCTACATTGGCATGCCCCATCAGTATTTGATTCCACCAAGTCAACCACTACTCACTTGGCCATCTTAGTAGTTTGTGGGCCTAGTATGCCATGTTGTCAATAGTTGTGACAGTGACAATAACTACCTCTATATCTCTAACCTTTTTGTTGGTTGCCTCTATTGTTCCAGCCACCAATGTGAATAAAAAAGCAATGATCCATATGTACAAATATCACTTCATGTATGTTCATAAGCAAAAGGAATACATCTTAACACCAAGATTCCTTTGGCAAGGGATTTGTATTTGCAATATTTGGCCACAAGCATACTCAAATTGATATATATATTTTCTAGTCCCATGGGACATCTTCAACTAGCAAATGCAATGCATCCTTGTCAAATCTTGCCTACACATGGGTTGTGGACTGCAATAGGAGGGTGTTGTTGGTAGTGGGATGTAGCTGTAGTGGTAGCTTCCCATAGGCCACCCCCTTGGCCACTACTTAATGTCAACAAATGGATTACCCCTCCTCACTAAAAAAAATTGTAGCCGCCTACTTAACTATAAGGTGGTGTCTTCCATATACATGTGGCCTTTTCACATGCTCTCTTCAAACCATATTTTAGAATCCCACATAGGCACAACATATCTACTCCCACTTCTCCTTGAGCACACACACAACCATTCTAAGACCTCCCATATTAGACATTACCTAAACATTTTCTCCTCAAACCCTTCAATGATGATTGCATACCAAGATCCATGCACACACTAACCATAGAGATATCAAAAGAAAGTTCTCAATGGTACTTCTAGGTGGGAATCATAGTAATCCTTGTTTCCAACATCAACCAAACATTTACCATGTAACCTAAAAAATCCAACTATATCCTTGGTGCTACCTAGTCTGGCTTAGAAGGGTTAAGATGGACTCCCAAAGGGTCTCATAAGGAATTGATTAGGAAACCTTAGACCTGGATTAGTCCATTGAGTATAGTCATCATTGAGTTCCTTTTTGTTCCTTGGAACCCTTACATTCCAAGGTTCCACCCTACTTTTTGTGGTGGAACCCACCCCAAAAGAAAGAGATCTCCCTTTGTTTTCACCTTGGTAACAAGTCCTTTTATCCTCCAAGGTGGGATCCACCACTCCTCAAAAAGTGTGATATCAACAAGTTGCATTTTATTTTGGCAAAAAATGATTTCTTTATTTTGTACAAAACATTTTATTTATCTCAAAAGGTAGCCAATCACATTGTAAGTTCAAATACCCATTTTTTATACGCTATTTTGTATTAAAATGCCTTCAAATTAATCTAGCTTTGCAGAACCCCATAATGTGGTGCCTCAGATCCTATAGAGGTAGTTATATAACCACTTTATTTCCACTACTTCTCCCAAGTGTCACATTAGTAGAGTGCTCTAATTTTGGCCCCAAAGTTGGACCCTCTTGCCCTAAATTAGTCTTTTCCATCTCTAACGGTACCTAACCACATTATATATTCAACTTTAAATGTGTCTGACTACATTGTATGTTTATCCAAGTGTGTTTTATATTGTATTTTGGTCTCCAATCCTTCAAAACAAATATTATGCTAAGAAAATCAATCTATACAAGTTTCTTTTCTATCTTACATTTCCTAACAAAACTCCATAGGGATATAAGCGAGTGTAAGGGAAAAGTGGATTTTCATATTCGTGTTGATGAGGAGTATGCTACGACAAAGACCCCTTACAACCATTGTATCCTAGATACAATAAGAGCCTCCCAATATTCTTTAGAGGGAAATAAAAGAATTACTCTTTAGAGAGTTCCTTCTATCCAAATGATCTTAGAACTAGCCTAAGCTTCACAATGGAAGCACACTAGTGGGGAGAGTCATCTTTGTATCAGTTTATTTGGAATTAAAGAAGTTTTTGTTCCTCTCATATTTACTTTGTACTCTCTAATCCTTAGTTAGATTTGGTTTGTTGTGTGATGTAATTCTTACAATCTAATCATGATGGATCATTTCACAGTAACATTGTGGTTAAAATGAAGCTAGTGATGTGATCAACATATAGATGGACAAGCGCGCCAATTGGGAATGGTAAGGTTGAACCTGCCAGAATGTAAATCTAAAGATATGGTGGCTTTACCTGTACAATATTCGCTTCATTTGTTGCATATTTAGTGATGATGCTCTTATGCAATGAGAATCCATACTTGATCTCCAAATTTTCATAAATATTGGGTGGATATTTGGAGAATTATTCTCCTTTCTTCCTTCGTCAAATATTTATTTATTGAGTTACTGGTACATACTCTCTTGGAACATTTTTTGTCCTCAAGCATGTCCATAATGGATTTACATTATTCTACTGAGCTTACTACAATAGAAAATAGGGCAATGGAGTTCAAAAGCAATCACATTTGGAGAATTTGAGTGTGGTTGTGCTTATTGTTCTAAACACCTCCTTAGATACTTTCCAAAACCGAGAGTGCTTGTGCTTAATTCAAATGTGGCAAGATGTATACTAGTGCAATGTGATGCAGAGCTATTTACATGTTTTTTGAGCAAAGCAAAGATTTTGCACTACCCAAAAATTCATAGTGAAGGCATGACTAGCATCACAGTGATCCATTTTTGTCCAAAGCTCAATTGACAATGAGGGGTGAATAGAGTGACACTAAAGGATGCATTGTTTGAAGATTTTTACAAAAGTGTAGATGCAGAAAATAGGAAATGTTTGATGTCTAACACAAAACTTATATTTAAATTAGTTTAAAAATTTGTGACATATATTCAACTAGCTTTAAAATGTGCATTATTATGCATGAAGTGTGCCATTTGTTGGACATGAAGTGTGTTATTTATTATATATTTTGCAAGCATAGGGATATAATTGTGTTATGCTATTGCTTCCTTTTTCTCCCAAAAATGTGAAGTGAGCAAGGCATAGCCTTATACGCTTTGGAATGATACCTCAAAATAATGTGTGCCACTTTGTCCACTTTTGTGATATTATATGTTTAGCTTATGAAAGAGCTAGAGATCTCCTAATTGGATGGTTTGTAACGCGATAGTGCAAAATGACATATGTTTGATATTGCAAAATGACATCTGCCACAACTTCCAATGGTTATCATTTGAGACTACAAGTTAAACTTATGAAAAAGATAGAGATCAATTACTATTTCATACATGACGTCATGAGAAATGAGAACGTATTGACTTGTAGTTGCAAAGTCCATATACGTTAATGAGGTATTAGAAGAACATCATCGACCTAGAGGTTCGTCCATTTCACGTATGAGATTTTTGAACTCAAGCCATAGTTTCCTGGCAGAGCTTTGCTATGCACATCCATGTTTCCTGGCCGGAGCAACGAGCATGCCTCTGGTTGTGAAATGCATGGGCTACCCTGTCACTGAAATTTGCAGATGTACTGATCCATCCGGTTGGCTGTCGCTGAGATGACAGTTGTCGGTTTAGATGTTCTGGCGATCGACCTTACCGAGGCGTGTAAATGCTTTGAGGTATAGTTAGCTGCTGCATGGCTTGCAGGTAAATTAGCAAACAGGGTTTTTGGAAGAATTCGTGTGATCTACGTTGGCTAATTTTGGCCTTCCTTTGGAAGGAGAAGGCGACGCATCAAATCGATAGAGGAGGCCGTGAATGGACAATCGAAGGGCGATATTCAAGCAATTAGCCAGTGCAGATGGTTAGTGCCTTGCCACTGTCGGTACGTATAATGACTGGCTGATCCATGGTTAGGATTTGCATGTAAAGGCTCCGCCTGTCCCTATAATATGTATTACTTTTTCCACTGTTGTTGGTAGGTTGCTCTTCCTGCATCATGGCTTGTTTCGATACTTCCTATTTACTATAACTGAGGCTATCCAAGCTTAGTACAGGTGGTGTGTATGGGTGAAGTTATTGTTCTAAATCGCTTGAATTTTCTCTCTTATCTCTCTTGATATGAAGAGAGAAGGATCCGTATGAAACCACCATGCTTTAATTACAACACTATTGCTTGAGAGTGCGGACATCATTGGATAGTGATTAGAGAGTATAATTACTTTATTTATCTTATAATTGAAATGGAAGAGCAAACCTGAAGATATGTACACAATCTATCAAGCCTTGTCTCTCTTATTGTCGCCCCTTTCTAATTGTTGGACCAGGTGTATCCAATCCATGCATATACATCGACAAGTCAATGGCAATATACAATTTTCCCAAGCCATTTTCTCACTTTTTGCAATTGCTTCACCCTTAATGAAATACCTTTGAGGTTTTATCTTTCACCCTATGAAAATCCTCAGCAACAAAGTATATCTTTGGTAGTTTTTGTAAGTTAGGGGTTTCTTAGTAAGCACATTTTTATTTGTATCAAAGATGAACAAAAAGTTTGGGCACCTTTGGTAAAACTCATTTCTATTAGTACTTGTGGGGACACTAGCGAGGGTTGATGACATTGGTTGATCTTTATTCTAGCATGCTCCCTAAAGGGGTAATAATAGTTTTCAACATTAGGTCATAGGTTCCTTGGGAGGTTTGTTAGGTCGACCCAAATAAAAACTTTATGTGGTTTGTGTGGGAATTGAACTCAAATGTCCATTTGAACCGTGTTAAAGGCAAATATTTTAATATTTGCCTACTACCCTATGCCTAGTACCTTCAAGGCCGTCTCATTATTTTCGAATAAGAAAAATAAGTTATTGGAAAGGTAAATCAGTTTAACAACATGATAGTTTTGATATTTTCAACTCTTTTTAATCCAAGTTTTCATATATTCCATTATAGGCTGGCTACAGTGGCACTAGTCTACCATGGCTCTTTTTTTTCATATTCCAAATTTCAAAGTTTGAGATTGGGAGTGTATACAATTAGAGGGGGAATCACTTCACTACCACTTACCTTTTTGTTTTATAGCTGTGCTTCACTAGCATCCAATTGATGTGCTTTTGCTCGCAAGTAGCAATTGGCCTCTTTGCTCATTATTTGACTTATTTATGGAAGCCTCAATGTGTTGATTGGCTTTAGGCTCTTTCATTTTGCATTGTCTCAATCGAGGGTGGATGATTCTATTTAATAGGTTGAGTTTTCCTTGTAGAACTTGTAATTTGCATCCTTCGATGCTTGGGCCTCTGAGGTGTTGGCTTTCTCCATTTTGACCTTGATTTTGGCAGAGATTATTTCTAAAAGAATGTGAGTTATTGTATAAGATAGTGTTAAAAAGAGTGTTGTAGAGAGACTCTAGCGAGCCAGCAATGCCTTATGCTTTTGGGTGAAAGACAATGCGCCCCCCCTCCCCTCCCCCCCCCCCCCCCAAACAAAGAGGGAGACTCCAAAAGTAGGTTTCTTTTTCCTAATAGCCTTGTGTAAGGATTGAAAATGATAAGAGAAAATGAAGGGAGTTTGAAACATGCATACTCAAATCAAATGGGAAAGTTTCTCGTTATTATAGACTTGGTTTTCTTTTGTTCTCTCCCAATTCTTTCATCTTGAGGATACCTCTTTAATTCCATTCCTTATTGTTCTTTGATAGGGGAAACTCCAAGAGGGGGCTCTTTTTGTGAAGCACCTTTTTATATGCCGAATGCAGGGCATGGTAGGTAGTGACCATAGTTGGCCGTTTTTGTTTGATGGTTGCATACCAAGTAAGAGACTTCCATGAAGGGAGAGTATGGTGAGGGAAATAATGAGGCAACCATTACAAGATACAGACCTCATACGGACGTTCAAAGCGACTTCATCATTCGAATCAAATTCACATTTATTTTCTTTTGGTTTCCTTTCATTGGCTTAGGTTCTACCAATTTATTGAAAAAGTTCATTAGAGAGGGGTATATGTGTCATAATTGGTTGATTTTCATTGCTCACTTGATTAGAATTGTAATTTTTGGGCACAACCTTTTTTAAATTTTTATTGAATATTTGAAATCCATCGTTATAGGTTTCTTTATCTTTTTTATTTCTTGTCGTCTATTTGGGCTTGAGTTACGGGAAATCACTTTAAAAATGTCTTACCTTTAAACATTTAAAGTATATCTTTGGTAATTTTTGTAAGTTAGGGGTTTCTTAGTAAGCACATTTTTATTTGTATCAAAGATCAACAAAAAGTTTGAGAGCCTTTGGTAAAACTCATTTCTATTAGTACTTGTGGGGACACTAGTGAGGGTTGATGACATTGTTGATCTTTATCCTAGCATCCTCCCTAGACGGGTAATAATAGTTTTTAACATTAGGTCATAGGTTCCTTGGGAGATTTGTTAGGTCCACCTAAATAGAAACTTTATATGGTTTGTTTGGGAATTGAACTCAAAAGTCCATTTGAACAATGTTAAAGTCAAATATTTTAATATTTTAATATAATGTTAGGTCCATCTAAATAGAAACTTTATATGGTTTGTGTGGGAATTGAACTCAAATGTCCATTTGAATAGTGTTAAAGTCACATATTTTAATATTTGCCTACTACCCTACGCCTAGTGTTAAAAAGAGTGTTCTAGAGAGACTTTAGCAAGTCAGCAATGCCTTTGGGCTTTTGGGTGAAAGACAATGCTCCCTTTCCCCCACAACGTGGGAGACTTCAGTAGTAGGTTTCTTTTCACTAATAGCCTCGTGTAAGGATTGAAAATGACAAGGGAAAATGAAGGGAGTTTGAGATATGCAAGACTCCCAAATCAAATGGGAAAATTTCTCGTTGTTACGAACGTAGTTTCCTTTCATTCTCTCCCCATTCGTTCATCTGAGGATATGTCTTTAATTCCATACCTTATTGTTCTTTGATTAGGGAAACTCCAAGAGGGGGCTCTTTTTATGAAGCACCTTTTTATATGAAAAATGTAAGGCATGGTAGGTAGTGGCTATAGTTGGCCGTTTTTGTTTGATGGTTATATACCAGGCTATATACCAAGTAAGAGATACTTCCATGAAGGAAGAGTGTAGTGAGGGAAATAAGGAGGCAACCACTACAAGATATAGGCATCATATTTACGTTCAAAGCGACGAAAATATTTAAAAAAATTTTATCCGTGTCATCGCTAAACACGTTGGTGTTAGCGACGCCATAGAACCATTGTTATCGGCGTCTCTAGCGACACAAATAGCGACATTTTGCAATGCAAATTGCGATGCTAATAGAGATGTGTGCAATAAATTTATGATGCTATTAGTGATGGTTATAAAGAAAAAACAATTGTGGAAGGATAGCTTGTAGCACTATGCACGGTATTTGGGCTATACAAAAGGGTTATAGTAAGGTGTACAATGGTCGTCAAAATAAAGATAAAGTGTACTTGAATCCACAAGACTGATACATAAAATAAATACAAGATTACTTAATGAAAGCACTCATGGAATCATGGCAAGATATAAAGTATGATACTAACATAGTGCATAGAAAATGCTTACATAAATTACAGGACCAAAAAAGAAGAGGATGTGTGCTCCACAGATCCTAGCGCGAGCTATAGATCCTCGCCATCTAAAAGCTTGTTTCGCCGCAAAAAGGAGCATCGAACGGACTCTGTAAAAAAAATAAACAACTACACATCAATCCACCATACAATAATGCATTTTAATTAAAATTAGTAACTATGGATAAGAAAGATGAGTGACTTACTGGGTTGCCACGTGTATACAATCTATCGATCAATGCAATGAGACCATGTCTCTCTGCATATCGAGTCTTTAGACCAGTGGGATCGTAGTTTATAATGGAGTGGTGCAAAGAAAATAAAATACAATTGTTTTATTCACAATTGTTAGTACAAGCGATATTGCAAAAAAATAAGTGCGAAGAGCAAAAGAAAAACTTACAAAGTCCTCTATATAAGTTCTGTGGTCGCCGCTCCCAAGATGATAGACCACTCCTGTCTCAAGATGTGCCCTCGCTCCCTCCCACTGTTGTCTCCAACGTCTTGGAGAATTTATAGCCTCCTCCTTGAGTTGACGCCAGTCATCTGCGTCAAGCCACTCGAGCTTTGAGGCCCCACTCTTAAGTGCTTTGCTTGCGTCCGATCGTCTATGTAACATGTATACACGCATGCACTCCATCATCTAGTCTGTGGAGAACCTATCTGCTAGGGTGGGTATTGGAAACTCCTTATGTATAGATGCTACTATGTAGTCTTTGCTCCCCTTTGGTATGTTCTTCCAATGATCCAAGACATGCCAAAAAACTTGTTTGCATAACACTCTCATACGATTCATCACCCTCCTCCCCTCATCATTCATGATAATGGCTCATGTCTTATCATCTACAAGGTATTGATATCCCTTTGGGGTATGTCTAAGATGTGTCATCTCTCACCTGCGATTGCTCTCGTGGGAATATTTAGGAGACTTGTACATTTGGTGTATCGATGGGGGTGATGTCTCTCGGAGTACCACCCATAGAGGTGTCACTTGCGGACGGCCACGTGCGGACGGTTGAGTAAAAGCTAGAGTGATTAAAGTAGACGTCCCCATAGGTGTAACAAATCCCACAAGTGACGCAAATCCAATAGAGCGACGAGATAGACACTGCATTGATACCTCCACAACAACCACCTGAGCCATCCTCTCTTGAACCTTGATGAGAGCAAGAAGTAGAACCTGTATCTTGAGCTGACCATGGGCTCATCGCATCCATGTCTCCGCAACATCCCCTAGAACCACTCCCTCCATCTCGAGCGTCGACCTCATCTACTAGAAACTGAAGCATCAAAGTGTGCCACAGTAAATCTAATGGAACCGCCTAATGGTGTCCCAGGGAGCTTCAGGTCCGCTATACCTCTAAATCGAGCCATTTGATCTGGAGATATATGTGTGAAGATCTCTTGTAGCTTCTTGTCACTCATCCCTAGACTAATCGTGTTGTCCAAATATCCACAAAGGTCACGTGCACATATAAAAATTGATATTAGCATAATCCATATAAAGATTAAGTAAAGCACGGTAATATAACTCTTAAAAAAATGATATTACTTAAAATGTATATTCTAGAGTATCATTATAAGTGATTCATTAATAAGTTGAGTAGGTGGATGCTCATAGTATGACATAGCCTATGGTTTGATGTTAATCTCCTGACACAACCTCGCATACACTAGAAGGTCGATAGAAAGGTCATCACAAAAGGATGAGTCCACCTCGTTCCTCAAAGAATTCTTGGCCTCCACCCCTTGCAATATCGACCCCTCTATCTGTATAATGTTCTCAACTATGCTAGGAACATTGCTTTCATCATATACTCTCGCACTTTAGGGAGCTAAGGTACAACATACCACTATCGAGGTTGTCGGGCGTTTGGATAGAAAATTACTTATTTAAAATATCATACAAGAGAGATTTAACATTTGTGACATATACCATGTCGTGATAAAATTTTAAAAAACATGAGTTTATGCATCTGTTTACAATGGGCCAGCAATACAAACGTGTCATGCAAATTCGTCCATCTTTTTTTAGAATCTATTTTGAGAAATCTATTTTAAGAAATCTAGATAGATCTCATCAAAAAATTGCCCTGGCTCTTTCCAGTACCACTTTGAACCATTACACATGGAATAGAATCATGGAGAAGCTACGATAATCCAATGTGATAATACTTTGCATATTTTCAAAATACTCCGTCTCTTCTATAACAATGTTTAGATCCGTGGCTCGCTGTTGACTCTCTTGCTTGAACTTTGCCATGACACCATAATCCTTTGTGGAGTGTATTTTGTCGATATGCTCCACACTGAAATGTCATCTGGGCGACTAGGCCACATTGTATATTTTGTGTTGCACATTGAAACGACTACTTAGTTGTTTTATATAAAATATAGATATGACAACTTATAAAACGTATGGTCACCTTTGGACTACATCTCCTCGAGAAATTTCACTTCTCAGTAGAGACCTCCACCCCTTTGCGAGAGGCTGCGATCAAAGCTTCATACAACCATCGCATAGACATAAACCACGGCATCTCCTCCATGCCCTTGGGATATCGAATTGGTCGATGGTTTATACTACGTCAAAATTTGGATCGCACTTCTTTTCGATTTTTCTAGGCTTGCTCATACCTAGTGAGCCACATCTTTGTGGAGGCATGGTGCAACATAAAAAAATGATTCACTTTCTTCTCCATTGTAGAATCCATCCTTTTTTCTATCCCATTTCCAACCACCACATCTTCGGTCAGTCTATCATCATCCTTCAGTGACCATAGTATATTGTTGTCTGAATCCACCGTTGGTAGTCACTGTGAGATATGCACTAACGCCTCAGACACCAGCCAACATTTAGCTATGCTACCTTCTGCCCGAGCTTATTGTCGCACAAAGCCTTTCAAGGTTTTCATGAAGTTCTCTAAGAAGAATATCCATTGCATATG